>NC_060175.1:65422704-65751939 GCF_021184085.1 Oncorhynchus gorbuscha | reverse complement strand
AAGCAACCCGAGCTCTCTCGCTAGAGTATGTGTTGGGTTGGAGAGAGTACGAGCCTCTGTAGTCGCTGGGTCCATTCCTTGGTCGGATCCTTCTGTTATGCAGGTGAATGAGGACCCAAAAGCGACTTGGCGAAAACAGAGTTTTTAATCCAGTAAGATACTTAACAAAACAAAAGGCATAATACTACTCGTAAAGACGAGAACAGACTGGAGACTTGATCAAGAACTGCAGGTTGCCTCGGGAAGGCACTTGAACCTAGCAGACTCAGACACCTGCTCACCACGCAGCATCTGAGGGAAACACGACACGACAGGGCAAAACATAGACACAGCACGGTGAATATAGACAAGGATCCGACAGGGCAGGTACGGAAAACAAGGAGAGAAATAGGGACTCTAATCAGGGAAAAGGATCGGGAACAGGTGTGGGAAGACTAAATGATTGATTAGGGGAATAGGAACAGCTGGGAGCAGGAACGGAACGATAGAGAGAAGAGAGAGCGAGAGAGTGAGAGAGGGAGGGGGAGAGAGAGGGATAGAAAGAGGGAAAGAACCTAATAAGACCAGCAGAGGGAAACGAATAGAAGGGGAAGCACAGGGACAAGACATGATAATTAATGACAAAACATGACATACCTAGCAGTAAATTACAGTGCATGGAGATTGGTGTTATTTCTATCAGAAAAAATAAAGTAGATGCTTTTCCCACTTGGAACTTGTAGGTTCGCTAGACCTTAGTCATGGTTTCCTTCCGTGTAAAGTTGGGAATTAAGTCAAGGTCAGAATACGGAGTATGTGGAGACACACCTCGGCCACGCCTTCATTTACTCAATCCCCACCCCAAACTAATAGTTGGTGAATAGCATGCTGTTCTCATGCTTTAAGTTCAAGTTCAGAATTACATTCCATTTAAATGCGCTTAACTCGGGTCGGAATTCTGCCCTTATAGAAAAGCAACACAAGCAAACAGATATTTTGGAGCCATTTCCTTGGGATGTAGCACCTTACCGTGAATCCTAAACGGGAAGGATTCCTCTGCGAGGCAGTTTTGCCTCCCTCCTCTCCTTCTCCCAATCGTCTCCCCCTCTCCTTCCCCCTTCCTGAGGCAGGGGAGCAGGCTTGAGACAAGCTGCACTGCACAGCAACGCCTGCCAATTCACCCAGAGGGGTGACAAGGAACATATTGCCGTCCCCGCCTCACACTTCCAGGATTAAACATTAACTCACAAGCTCTGAAACTTTAATATGTGTGCGTGCATCAGCTGTGAATGTGGATATGTATCTACCGGGTGTAGGAGGCTAGAGGCCACTGGGTTTGTTTGGGTGGGAGAGGAACAGGTAAGGTCAGATTCGTTTTCGTACTGGAGGGAGAATTGGCGGTGCAGATCCTTGGTGTGCTCGGAAGGAGTAAGGCCGTATTGCAATGTTAGGAAAAGTAATATATCGATATGTTTCCAAGTATCGTTTGAACTGATATGGAACTGAATTCTTAATAAGTGACACATGAGCAATGAATAATAGAAAAGGTAGGTGAAGTGGAACTGCCTTAGAATCGAAAATACCATCATTTTCTAAAATATAAGATGGTTGTAAAAAGAGAACCTTTCTAGTGAACGCACACTGTTGCTACTGAGTAGTAAATTCATTGGACATGTTAACAGTTTTGAATGTTAGAGAACTGGAAAGGACTGGCAAGAAATATGGGGACGGAAAGTGTTCAGAATCCATCAATGCTTCCACAATCTACCCCATAATTTCCAACTGAGCAAATCAAATAATGACATGACTATTCCTAGTGCGTGTGTGTGCTTGTCTGTATCCACAGCAAATATGCAATTATCTGATGACACATCAAGGCACTGTCACCTACGAGGAGAGATGTTGGTTTCCCCACTCAGCAGGATGGGCCTGCCTGCATCTCCACAACCTGCACTCTACTGGGCCCATGTATATGTAAATGTGTTTGTAGTGCATTTCTATGTAGAAAGCAAAAGCACACACACACACACACACACACACACACACACACACACACACACACACACACACACACACACACACACACACACACACACACACACACACACACACACACACACACACACACACACACACACACACACACACACTGACCCCCCCCCCCTTTACCCTACACTCCCACCCTCTCTAAGGAGGACGCACACCAACAGTTCTGGCTCCACTAAATAATGAAAGGAGGTGGGGGTGTACTCTCAGGGTCAAATGCCTCTTAACCTCAACCTGTCTACTTCAGAACAGCCAACACAGATTGGGCAGAGAGAGCCCCCCCGCCCCACCAGGTTTTAATGCAGCAGCCCCCTCTTCAGAATGCCCTGCTAGGAGAGAGAGTGGAGCTGTCAGGCCCCTCTCCGCCTGCAGCCTTGGAGCTGCATAATTCAGCCGGCCTCCTTAATCTTAATTGCATGCTTTGACTCTCACCTGCCTCCCTCCCTGCCTCCGATCCTATCCACCCGTTCCCCTGGACTGCTACTGTATTTTATTTGACTTCTTTCCTTACCTTTACAGCATAAATGCACACATTGCAGGAGGCGATATGTCTCTCACTCTGTGTCTCTGTGTCTCTATTCATCCGTGTGTGTCGCTCTCACCCGTTCCCTTCTCACGGTCTGTCTCTCACACTTGCATGGCTTGCCGGTGAATGCTTGGCTTACATATTCTGCATAGTGCGTGTTTCTGTATGTGGCTGTGTAACTACTTACCCCTGGGGGACGAAGGACGATCAGTCTTCGCACACCTTATGTCTCACACGCTCTCCCCGTGGGCTTGTGCAGATGTCTCAACATACCATCAGTGGACGGTGAGTATGATCCGGAAAGTAAAAAGGCACTGAGTTTTCTGAAATGGAGTTTTGACTACGCTCCACCAAATGATTTCCATGTACTCCCCACTGATTTCTCAATATCCCCTACGGACTTTCCTTTAACCAGTGGTGTATTTAACAGAGAAGAGATGCAAATATTTCGTCAATCGGGTTACATGAGAAGCATGCTCTTGTGCACAGAAATGACATACAACGGGGTGCTTGAATTGAGATACTTGCTGAACAGAAGCCTTCATAGAAACATTGTTCACAACATATTTGTCATTATATGAGTATAATTTTGGCATTTATTAGCCATTCAGTTCTGCCTTAGCATGTGTGGTAAATATTACCTCAGACATTTAGGGAGAGGCAGCAAGCCCCTCGAAGGCGTTAGTATTCCGTCCTGTTATCCATGCATTAGCAGTCCACACAGAGCTGAGCAGAGTTCCACAGAGCACAGATTATCATGAGGAAACACCTCGGGCACACCACACAGCACCTCTCCCCAGTCCATTAACACACCGACCCCAAGGTGTGTGATGAGGGGGAAACTCAGCCAGTGAAGAAAATAGACTGATTAATAAGGGTAACTGACTGGTATAGGTCAGTCGAGAGCTTTAACAGTTGCTTATCTAGCAGGTCATGTAGACCGGCGATGCTGTAGCCTCTAGGTTAGTGCTCCCCTAGTTTTCACCAAGTCTCTCTGGGTTACAGTCTATTTTGTATTAGTCAGTCGGGTTAGCTTATGCCATGTGGAGAGCGAGGATGTTAATTTGTTAATGCACCAGTTTATGTGTAATGAGACTGGAGCAGCTGGATGTGGTGGTGTAGGACCTGTTTAATGTATTGGAATGTGAGTGTGTATTTGTTCCAGTATCTTCCTGCATGACCTTGCTTTCTTTATATGTGATATTCTACACACTGACACATTAGACACTCCAGGCCCTTTGTCCTTGTTCTCTATGTCAGAATGACACACACACACACACACACACACACACACACACACACACACACACACACACACACACACACACACACACACACACACACACACACACACACACACACACACACACACACACACACACACACACACACACACACACACACACACACACACACACACACACACATACACTCACACACATACACACATAGACCATACACACACACATACAGTACACACACACACACACGCACGCACACGCACACACACACACACTCCGGCTATGCATTACAGCAATGCAATTATGCACAGCAGTGTGCTTCCCAGCGAGTGTAAATAATCGTGACAAATGATTACACAACACTCTTTAGATGTCCTGAGGTGAAGCTTGGCTTGATTCAATTTTACACTGCATGTATATAGAAAATATGATTATTGCTTTCTGTCTGTTGGCTCTCTCTCTGCTGTAAGCGTTTGAGCATAGCTACTAATGAGACAATTGACAAAAACGATACTTTTATCCATCTATTTCTACCCATGTTTCTGGGTTGTTTATATAACTGACAGAGAACAGATTTATAGCAACATTGAAATAAAGCTCTTAAAATGTGCATCATGGTAACGTAAATATTTCACTAAATACATACAGTTGGGAGAACAAGTACTTGATACACTACCGATTTTGCAGGTTTTCCTACTTACAAAGCATGTAGAGGTCTGTAATTTTTATCATCTGTGAGAGGCGGAATCTAAAACAAAAATCCAGAAAATCACATTGTATGATTTTTAAGTAATTAATTTGCATTTTATTGCATGACATAAGTATTTGATACATCAGAAAAGCAGAACTTAATATTTGGTACAGAAACCTTTGTTTGCAATTACAGAGATCATATGTTTCCTATAGTTCTTGACCAGATTTGCACACACTGCAGCAGGGATTTTGGCCCACTCCTCCATACAGACCTTCTCCAGATCCTTTAGGTTTCAGGGCTGTCGCTGGGCAATACGGATTTTCAGCTCCCTCCAAAGATTTTCTATTGGGTTCAGGTCTGGAGACTGGCTAGGCCACTCCAGGACCTTGAGATGCTTCTTACGGAGCCACTCCTTAGTTGCCCTGGCTGTGTGTTTTGGGTCGTTGTCATGATGGAAGACCCAGCCACGACCCATCTTCAATGCTCTTACTGAGGGTAGGAGGTTGTTGGCCAAGATCTCGCGATACATTGCCCCATCCACACCCCCCCTCAATACGGTGCAGTCGTCATGTCCCCTTTGCAGAAAAGTACCCCCAAAGAATGATGTTTGCACCTCCATGCTTCACGGCTGGGATGGTGTTCTTGGGGTTGTACTCATCCTTCATGTCCTCCAAACACAGCGAGTGGAGTTTAGACCAAAAAGCTCTATTTTTGTCTCATCAGACCACATGACCTTCTCCCATTCCTCATCTGGATCATCCAGATGGTCATTGGCAAACTTCAGACGGGCCTGGACACGCGCTGGCTTGAGCAGCGGGACTTTGCGTGCGCTGCAGGATTTTAATCCATGATGGCGTAGTGTGTTAATAATGGTTTTCTTTGAGACTTTGGTCCCAGCTCTCTGCAAATCATTGACCAGGTCCTGCTGTATAGTTCTGGGCTGATCTCTCACCTTCCTCATGATCATTGATGCCCCACGAGGTGAGATCTTGCATGGAGCCCCAGACCGAGGGTGATTGACCGTCATCTTGAACTTCTTCCATTTTCTAATAATTGCGCCAACAGTTGTTGTCTTCTCACCAAGCTGCTTGCCTATTGTCCCGAAGCCCATCCCAGACGTGTGCAGGTCTACAATTTTATCCCTGATGCCCTTACACAGCTCTCTGATCTTGGCCATTGTGGAGAGGTTGGAGTCTGTTTGATTTAGTGTGTGGACAGGTGTCTTTATACAGGTAATGAGTTCAAACCGGTGCAATTAATACAGGTAATGAGTGGAGAACAGGAGGGCTTCTTAAAGAAAAACTAACACGTCTGTGAGAGCCAGAATTCTTACTGGTTGGTAGGTGATCAAATACTTATGTCATGCAATAAAATGCAAATTAATTACTTAAAAATCATACAATGTGATTTTCTGGATTTTTGTTTTAGATTACATCTCTCACAGTTGAAGTCTACCTATGATAAAAATTACAGACCTCTACATGCTTTGTAAGTAGGAAAACTTGCAAAATCGGCAGTGTTTCAAATACTTGTTCTCCCCACTGTATGTATACAAAATACAGTACATGTACAAAATGTTCTTTCCAAGACATAGACTGACCAGGTGAATTGATGTGAAAGCTATGATCCTTTTTTGATGTAATTTGTTAAAACGACTGTAGACGAAGGGAAGGACACAGGTTAAAGAAGGACTTTTAAGCATTGAGACAATTTAGACGGATTGTGTTTATGTGCCATTCAGAGGGTGAATGTGCAAGACAAAAGATTGAAGTGCCTTTGAACAGGGTATGGTAGTAGGTGCCAGGCGCCTCCGGTTTGAGTGTGTCAAGAACTGCAACACTGCTGGTTTTTAACATAAAGGAGTTGGCACACAGGAAGACAGAATAGAACAGTAAATTGAGTAGTGTGGGTTTAGGCAGAAAATGGTCTCCAAATCACTCAACATACTTGGGCTTGACTGTTCCTTTTCTCTTCCTAACTCCAGGTGAGTTGAGGGTAGTTTTGGGGTTACTATTTGAGGGGTACCACCCCTTACTTCCTCTGTCTACAGTACCCGACCACATCGGGGGAACTTGGGTGCATAATACAAGCAAAATGTCACCATGATAAATCTAACCTTTCCAAAGAGCCCAGAGTGCCTGCGTACCTGTGTACTCGCATGCATAATCTGATCTATCAAAGTGTTGGGGGAGTAATTGCTGTCAGCCGCTCTGGTCATGAATCCTGACACCTCAATCACAGAAGCACCATAAATCACTGTTAAAAAGAGAACCAGTAATGTACGCCCTCCTGCAGATCCCCTGCTTTTCTACTATGCGTTGTCTTGTGCAAGAGGAGTGGCTGTGAGATTCAGATTATGTCACCCTTCCTTACGTTTTAGTGGCGCTGTCCATGGTCCTGAAAATCCACTGAATGACTATCTCCGTGGCCCTGAGTGCTGGGACCTGCGTCCTGGAATGCTTACAGAGGAGAGTGTGGTTGAACTTGTGATGTTATGTGCAACTTGGTCCAATGATGCACCACACATCCTCCCCGACCACCCACTTCAAACCAGTTCATTAAATTCTACCCTGGATGTCACGCACTCTCACAGCCTAAAGACCCCCCCCCCACACACACACTCTCTTTGAGTGGGTCAGGCCATCAAAACCTGGTGTTGATGAGGTTGCCAAATACATTTCCCCTGGGGGTGACAATAGCAGAATTGGGTGAATGATGGAAGGAGACAAGTAGGCCTGAGGTGTTTTAATAAATCCGTAAGGGTGTTCCCGGTCAGCAGGGGTATTTCCTGTGTTGGGAGCCAGGAACCAGGTTATGGGAAACTCTGAGAAAGAGGGGAGCGTGGGGAGAGAGGGAAAAGGCAGCAAGCCTGGGGTCTAGCTGATAAGTCAGCTAAGCTCTTCTCCCAGGAGAGCCATTGCGACCTTATGACCTCTCACCTTTTCACCCCTAATTATTTAAAAAATGTAGCTGTTTATTTACTACCACAAACTGAGTGTCTTCGTTGACATTTTCAACTTCTTCCTGACCCAGTCTGTAAAACCTACACTAAGTGTCCATTTTATTAGGTACATCCCATCTACTATGATGCACCTTTGCCTCCAAAACAGCCTCACTTCTTTACGGTATGGACACATTGCTCAATTGTTATCAAGGGACCTAAAGTGTGCCAGGAAAATATTCCCCAAACCATTACACCACCGCCACCAGCCTGTACCGTTGGAACCCATTAAGACTAGCGGTCGCCGTTGGTGTCGGCTAATGCGGATCCTGAGGAATCAAATCAAAATGGACTCGAGCTGCTTATGCCAAATCCTGACTCTGCCATCAGCATTATGCAACAGAAACAAGGATTCATCAGACCAGGCAATGTTTTTTCCACTCCTCAATTGTACTGCACTGTTATTTGCATGTTTGTGGTCTGCCGGTTAGCTTGTACGATTATTGCCATTCTCCTTCGAACTCTCATCAACGAGCTGTCTTCGCCCACAGGAATCCCACTGACTGGATGTTGTTTGTAGCATCAATCTCTGTAAATCTTAGATACAGTCGTGCATGAGAACCCCAGGAGGCCATCCGTTTCTGAGATACTGGAACCGGCAGGCATGGCACCGACGATCATACCATGCTCAAAGTTTCTTAGGTCACTCGTTCTAATCATTATAATGTTCAATCAAACAGTAACTGAATGTCTTGATGCCTGTTTGCCTGCTTTATATAGCAAGCCCCATCCGCATGACTCACTGTCTATAGGAGTGAACGTAATAAACTGGACACTGAGTGTACATGTTTCAAGCACACCACCATAGTCCCTGTGCCCAAGAACGCCAAGGTAACCTGTCTAAACGACTTCCGCCCTATAGCACTCAGATCTGTTGCCATGAAATGCTTGGAAAATCTGGTCATGGCTCACATAAATAACATCATCCCAGACCCCCTGGACACACTCAATTTGCATACCGCCCCAACAGATCCACAGATGACTAAATCTTAATTGCACTCCACACTGCCCTTTCTCACCTAGACAAAAGGAACCCCTATGTGAGAATTCTGTTCATTGACTATAGCTCAGCGTTGAACACCGTAGTGCCCTCCAAGCTCATCACTAATCTAAGGACCCTGGAATTAAACACCTCCCTCTGAAACACCTCCCTCTGAAACTAGACTTCCTGACGGGTGGCCCCCAGGTGGTGAGGGTAGGCAACAACACATTCGCCACTCTGACCCTCAACAACGGGGGTACCTCAGGGGTGCGTGCTTAGGGCTCCTGTACTCTCTGATCACCCACGACTGCATGGTCGCACACGACTCCAACATCATCATTAAGTTTGCCGACGACACTACGGTGGTCAGTCTAATCACTGATGATGTTGAGACAGCCTCCAGGAAGGAGGTCAGAGACCTGGCAGTGTGGTGCCAGGACAACAACCTCTCATTCAATGTCTGTGAGACAAAGGAAATGGAGGACTGAGCACAGCACCATCGACATCAACATGACTGTAGTGGAGCAGCTCAGGTTCCTCAGTGTCCACATCACTAAGGAATTATCATGGTCCACACACACCAACGCAGTAGTGAATAGGGCATGACAAGGGCATGCCTTTTCCCCCTCAGGAGGCTGAAAAAATTCTCAAAAAGCTATACAGCAGCACGGTTGAGAGCATCTTGACACGCAGGACCGCTATACCAGGCGGTGTCAGATAAAGGCCCTAACAATTGTCAAAGACTCCAGCCACCCAAGTCATAGACTGTTCTCTCTGCTACTGCACGACAAGTGGTACCAATGCACCAAGTCTGGAACCAACAGGACCCTGAACAGCTTCTACCCTCAAGCCATAAAACTTCTAAATAGTTAGTTAAACAGTTAACCATCTTCATTGAACCGTTTTGCACTGACTCTTCTGATTCATCACATGCGCTGCTGTTACAATATATTATTTATCATGTTGCCTAGTCACTTTGTCCCTACCTACAGTGCTATCAGAAAGTATTCAGACCCCTTTCCCTTTCCCTTTTCCTCATTTTGTTACATTACAGCCTTATTCTAAAATGGATCAAATAAAAATGTCCCCTCATCAATCTACACATAATACCCCATAATGACGAAGCGAAAACAGGTTTTTTCATACCTTTGCAAATGTATTACAATTTTTTTTTAACGAAATACCTTACGCCAAATCCTGACTCTCATAAGTATTCAGACCCTTTGCTCTGAGACTCGAAATTGAGCTAAGTTTAATCGTGTTTCCATTGAACATCCGTGAGATGTTTCTGCAACTAGATTGGAGTCCAGCAGCAATGCTACTGGTTAACAACTCAGATTTTGAATCCAAACAACTCGGATGCTTATCAAAGGGTCTTAGTTGAATTGTATCTATTTTTCTTTGTTCCTGACCTGCTCTGGTGAGATACACTCTCTCTCTCTTTCTCTTTCACCCCCAGGGACTCTTGGGGCACGACCTTTCTCTATCGTGTTTCAAGACCCAAATGCAGACTGTATCAAAGTAACAATGTTATTTATAGCAATAGGGGCAGGCAAAGGACAGGTCAAGGCAGGCAGGGGTCGATAATCCAGAGTAGTGGGGCAAAGGTACAGTACGGCAGGCAGGCTCAGGGCGGGCAGAAAAGGTCAAAACAGAAACAATCACGAGACAGGAGCAGAGGGAAAACCACTGGTAGGCTTGACGAAACAAAACGAACTGGCAACAGAGACAGAAAACACAGGTATAAATACCCAGGGGATAAGTGGGGAAGATGGGCGACACCTGGAGGGGGGTGGAGACAATCCCAAAGACCGGTTGAAACAGATCAGGGTGTAACATTCTCTCTCTCCCTGCTTGATCATTCCTTTGGATAATACCTTTCAGTGATTGTTAATGCTTTGTAACTTAAGCTCTATGCCTTGTATGTGACTTCATTCATTGCACAAAGTAATTAAATAATACTTGTGTTTTGCATTCGCTTCTCATGACCATTTCTTGATCTTAGTCAGCTAAACGCATAATGCTTGATTGCACATGGTTTAACTATAATATCAAGTGGATTCAAAATGTCAGGTTTATCAAATCTAGATTCTAAAATATCATTTAGCACTACAGAGGGAGGGAGCAAGGGAGAGAGGGGAAGAGAAAGGGAGAGTGGAGGGGTGGAGGGAGGGAGAGAGGGAGGGAGCGAGAGTGACAGAGAAAGAGAGAACATTAGAAATGGAACGGGGGAGCAGATTTCCGTTGTTATTGCTTTGCCGTTGTCATGAAGTGCACCTTTTGCAAACATTCCACATTTCTGTCGCTGACATTTTTTGGAGTAGTTTGTCAAAATGCACTTTGTTCGAGGGAAACAAGATGTGGGCTGTTGTACATTGCTTACAGTTGGCTCAACTGACTAGAAAGCGTGATGCGACTTTTGGATCACTTAGCTTGTCTGATGAAGGTTACGATATGTTAATTCTCTCTCACTCCCTCTGTTTTCTTGGAATGTCTCTCGTTCGCTCTGTCTGTTCCTTCCTTTACCTATCCCTTTATCTCTCCCCATTTCCCTCCCTCCTCTATCACCCCCCCCCTCTTCTTCCTCTGTCTGTAAATGTAAACGCAAGTGAGCAAGTCCCACAGCGGAGTGACAATAGCGCCGAGCCTCTCCGTCCCACAGGACCTTCATTATAACTGACTGTATTAAGTTAAGCACTTAAAATACCTCATTATGCTCACTGCCCAGCTCTATTTTAGATCCTAAGTGCTACAGTATTGTGACTGATAGTCTTGGGGGACTTCCCACTCTGCCTTTCACTCTGTTTTTCTAAAATTCCTTTTACCACATGCTTTATACAGAAACACCTGGTATCAGAACGGGCGACAGCATCGACTTGTGCCCATGAAAGGAGAGGACAGAGACATGGGAGGTGTTAATGATGTGTGTGTGTGTCTAGTGGAGACTGTGCTAATTGATGTGGGGAGATAGGAAAGCTTATACAGTACATCTTGAAATATGTACATTGCAATCAGGAACACAACATCAGACTATGCCCAAAAAACACTGAAAAAGCCGAAAGATCATGAACCCTGTATGAATGTAGTCAAGCTAATTCTTTCGACTAAACATTGTAACAGTGGTCAGACCATTCCTAGCAAGTAGCTACATAATTCAAATTTAGCCAGGGGTGATGGAAAATAATTCATATGACTCTTTCCAGCCGGAAGAAAACATTAGGAAGCTGTTTTCATTGTGATTCATAGGTGCTGACAGTATAATAGAATCTGTTGTGTTTATGCAGTTTCCTCTGCAGAGAAATGCAATTGAATTTTCCGGTCCGTCCACAGTCCACACTGATTACTGAATCCTAATCTTATTTTGCGATGCTTTCTTTCTTTTGTGCTTGTTTTGAACAGGTTTGTGTGTGTCTGTGTGTCTGTGTGCGTGCATGCGTGTGTTTGTAATGTAGGTGTAATTGCTTTATGTATTTGTATCCGATTGTCTCAGAACATTGGCAAACAGAGAACATCGGTCTAATGGTGTTGTCTCCCTTTTTATAGCCCCATCTCCTCACCTCCACACTAAACACAGAACACTGTAATGTTTCTCCTCAGGGAGCTGGGTTAAGCCCCGGTCAACAACGGCGAAAGCTAAGTCAGCTGAGTCACACACACACCTGGAGTGGGTAGACGAGAAAGCGTAGTAGGAGAGCCCAGGGGAGAGGTGAAAAGACGCGGAGACCCCTGACAATCCTGACCACCCCTGCCAACACAAGGCATGCCCCTCCTGGGATGAATCTCCCAGGTGTACCCCTGCCTTTGGTTCTCCTGTAGCAGAGCTAGGCAGTGGAGCAGATGGCTGCCTATTGGCATGCAGGGAGAGGCCTTCCTGCCCGCCCTCTACGTCGTAGGCAGTGTATTGATGTGTTCCGTGCGACAGGGGAAAACGCTTGATGGCGTTTCAAGTGAATTAGCTTTATGTTTCGTTTATTGCCCTGCCCTGTGAGTCAACGCTGTGGGTGTTCCAGAGAGTGAGAGAGTAAGAAAGGGAGGGGATGTTGTGTTCCAATACGGGTTCCATCTACAGGGGAGATCCGGGAAGCCATCTCAATCTCCCTTGACAGGTCTCACAGTCACTTTAACTCAAAAGTTGCCTCTGAAAACATCTAGCCTCCCAAGGTTAATCCATGTTGGCTGTGGTACATCCCTGTTCAGAGCACACCGAACCAGATACAGTCGGTGAACGGAGTTGTTTTGAAGTTTTGAGGATGTAGGATGACAGTACAAGAGATAAGATTTAGGGGACAATAATGTAAGTGCTTGCAGGCTCTCGTGTGCATATTAGGTAGGCCCGCTCTCCCTTTCTCTCACTGTAGCCTTTCTCAGTCCGTCCCTCTCACCTCAGCAACCCTTATCAGGTAATTAATGGACGTCTAAGGACCCTCACATCAACCTTGTTGAAAAAAATAGAGCAGATTTCGAAAATGATATGGCTCCACTTGTATTACAGCAGGTGGAGCTGGACGGGCGAAGGGGACAAGACACACACACACACACACACACACACACACACACACACACACACACACACACACACACACACACACACACACACACACACACACACACACACACACACACACACACACACACACACACACACACACACACACACACACACACACACACTGCCTGTCTTCTATCTGCAGCATGTGCAGCCAGGCACGTCCTACAAATCACATATTCAATATTGAGGACATGAACTCACCGGCACATGGCCCGGCCGTGTCTCTCCTTATGGGGAAAGCCGTAACACATGCAAAGTTAATGTGTAAATCTGACACACACACACACAGTCTGGTACTACTAACCTTGAGGGGACACACAATTCAGTCCCATTCAAAATCATATTTTCCTTAACCCCTAAACCTAAACCTAATCTTAACCCTAACCCTAACACTAATCCTAACCTTAACCCAAAAGCCTAACCTTAACCCTAAGCCTAAACCTAGCTCCTAACCCCAACCCTAAAACTAACCATAGCTCCTAAACTAAAGCTAAGTCCTAACCCTAACACTAATTCTAACCTTAACCCTAAACCCACTAGAAATAGCATTTGATCTTGTGGGGACAGACAAAATGTCCCCTGTTGGTCCAATTTTTGTTTGTTTGCTATTCTTATGGGGTCTTCTGCTCCCCACAAGTACTGTTCAATACATCCAGACACACACTCAAACGGGGAAGGTCATTGTTACGGATACAGTTATCCTGTGTGTGTGTTTCTTTTCTCTCCTTCTCCCCTCACAGGTGAAAATCATCACTCCCCAATCAGTCAACAATCAATCATCAATCAGAAGACACACCTCCTCCTATTTCCTGACCTATCACAGTTCCTTCCCCATGGTTTAAAAACCCCATCGTTTGTTCTAGAGCTCAGCTCAGCTCAGCTCAATCTCTAGCTCAGCTCAGCTCAATCTCTCTGTAAATGCCATGTCTGTAGGTCTCTGTTTCACTCTCGCTTTGTATCTTAACCTCTCTTTTGTTTAAAGCACCTCCATAGCACTTTGTCATCACCTGTGAGTATTGTTTTTGGTTATGGTGTTTGTTTGTTGCTCGTGGGAAAAGGGGAAACCAAGACAAGTCGCCCATGGGCATACACTACCCGTAGGTGAACTTTGTTAAATACACTAGGTAGAACTGGGCGGACCACCCACTGTATTTTTGGTTAGTTAGTTAGCTGTTAAAGTAGGCTAGTCTAGCTTAGGGGTGTGTTTTTGTATATTTATTGTTTCTTTCCTTGGGTCCAGCTCAGCCCCTTTTCCTGCTCCCCCCATTACCGTGTGTTTATAAATAAACCTAGAGTTTGACTGTAGATTTCTGTTGTCGTGGTTATTTCGTTCACACTTTTACTTTGTTACAATAATAATTTGCATGAGTTATGTTACGGGTCTCATTACCATCCCCCCTAGACTGGCGGGCCAAAAGGGATTCGTAACAGTCATATTATGATTTAGATACTGTAAAGTGAAAGGCAGCAGAGTTCTGCATTTTTGGTACCAGGGTGTTTTTATATTGAAAAATAACACCCAAAACCCAAGGACGGCTTCATTATTACAACCCAATGAACGGTACCAGGTATACCACCAGCGACACCTTTCATGACCTCAGAATAAATATAAAGTAATGCAATAGGAGCAAAAGCTTTGGTCTGCTATTGCGGTCGTTGTCATCACCGTCGTCATTTCCTTCTAAATGAAACTGAACATTCTGTCAGAGAAGAACACTCATTTATTATTTCTCTTCCCCCATTACCTTCTTTCCTTCTCTTCTTTATACCACGGCAAAGTAGCCCTTAAATCCCTCTGAGAGAGGCTATTCCCCCTGTCTCCGGACTACATTTCCCTAACGTTAATTGCACAATTATAAACAAACCTGTGCAGCGAACGATGTGACGTTAGCCTACCTCCACTTCCTCCCACTGTCCCCATCACATTATGGCGTCATTGATGAACATGTCCACTCCGGTTATAGTGCAGGACAAGGTGTGTCCCAATCACCTAAAACCCACAAACACAAACGTGAATGCTGTCAGGCACGCACACAGAAACACACACACACACACACACACACACACACAAACACACACACACACACACACACACACACACAGAAACACACACACACACACACACACACACACACACACACAGAAACACACACACACACAATCCAGCGGAGACTGAGTCATGTTTTCCCCTTCTAAAAATATCTGTTTCATGAGTTGAGGGCACATGCACATGACATGATTTTGCATTCCATTACATGGGGTGGCAGGTAGCCTAGTGGTTAGAGCGTTGGACTAGTAACAGAAAGGTTGCAAGATCAAATCCCGGAACTGACATTCTGTCATTCTGCCCCTGAACAAGGCAGTAAACCCACTGTTCCCTGGTAGGCTGTCATTGAAAATAAGAATTTGTTCTTAATTAACTGACTTGCCTAGTTAAATTACTAATAATCTACTGTACACTTCATTGTATGTTACTTTCTGAGATGTGCCTTTCATCACTATTAGCCATGATTGGTAAATCAGATCAGCATCTTACTTGCTGTAGACACTGCATGTGATGCTCAGTTGGAAATCACACCTACCCACTTAAAACAACAGCAAAGCAGATTTGGTAAGTGCTTTACAATCCCCCCCCCCCCATGGTGTTTAATAATGGCTGCTGTGGATTTATGTGAGGGAAAATGCTGACACAGTCTCCAGTGATACCTCTCACCTGTACATTATTACTCTTTATTTGGCAAACTAGACTACAGCTAGAAGCAGACAAGCACTCAGAGCAAAGAAAAACACACACGTTGCATGCACACACACACACAAACACACACACATTAGTGCATACACACACACACACACACACACAAAACAAATAAACCTGTGAAGAGAGAGAGAGAGTGATACAGATTAAGAAAGAGCGATAGACAGACAGAACGGACCGTGAGTGATAGATAGATCCTGTAGATAGATAGGCTCCAGAGACACGGCAGCGGCAGACATGTGGAAGGCCAGAGTATTGACCACCTCTTGCTTTATTTAACAGCTATTGCCTTGCTCAGGGGTTTTTACTGCCAGGCTGCCCAGCCACAGGGCCCACAGTGTCTCACTGCCTGCCTCTCCGCCTGCTCCCTGTTCCCCTGCTGCGTCTGCTTCTGTAGCTTCCCTGCTCTACTCTGAGGCAATTTACATGTGGTTTGTTGGAGACCCCCTCACTAAGGATTAACATGGGTAACTGGGATCCCAGGACTGTCCCGGTAACAATCTTCACATTTCCCACAATTTTTTTATGGCAAGACCCAGGAAATTTGAAAAATGTTCCTCAATGTCAGCTCTAATACAATTTCAAAATACATAACATGCGCAGCATCATGTTAGCAAAAAACGTAATTGCACATTATCCGAACAGGTTGTCCCATGGAATCCTTTAACCTAGCGTGTCCACTTCACACAAGTCTTAAAAAATTCAAAGCACACACAACGAGCTCTCACAGTCTCAACGAGCTCTCACAGTCTCACATCAGAATTAGACATTCATCTATGTTTCTCAAATGTCAAATTTCGAAGTTGTTGCAAATGTCAAATTTCAAAGTGTTTAAGGTTAATTTTAGGCATTAACTCTGAAATCTTAAGGCTAGGCATTACCTCTGAATAGGTACGGGTTAAGTTTTGGGATAGGCTTAAAAAAAATATCGCTGGATTTGAATTTGCAACCTTTGGAATCTAGAGGCAGATGTTTACGCCCATCCAACATCCCCCGTCCACAACGCCCTAGCAAAACCGAAACATACTTGAAGGTAACAGCGCTCACTTTTGCCCCTAGTGGCCGGTTTCCATGTCATTACCCAACGTTCTCAGACATGGGATGGATGTCAAATACTGACCAGTGTCATGGGTGACCTTGTCAGGTTCACTGACACTGTCCGAATGCACTTAATAAATCCCACAGGAAACCCCGACAGTTAAGCCTGTAAAAGAACGTGTGCCTCTTTAAGTTGTCATTGTGACTCTTCAGACAGTCACAAACATAATAGGCCTTTGCACAATTCACTACATAGGCAATCTCTGTCACAGACATGAATTCTGTTAACAATTCCGAGAGGCATGAGGGACAATTCTATCATGTCCCTTCCTAGAGAACTTGGCTATATTTTCCTATACAGTCCCAATCCCACTGAAAACACGTCTCGTGTGAAAATCCCTACATTTATTCTGTAATTTAGAGGTTGCATTGTCAAAGCACGTCTCTATGTATGTCAAAATACCGCAGTAACATTTCCCCAGCTTCTCTGTACTGTCTCCTACTTGCTGCCCATATGGGAGCTCTGGTATTGAATGTGTGCAGAAACAAAGTGTATGAGAGTAGATATATATTTTAAACAGGGTTGGTTCCCGTTAAGATACCTTGATATTTCCACTCTTCATCTCTCTGTTATTCATGAGCTGATCAGCTCTGTGTAATCATCAACTCGATTTGGCAAAATATAGGAGATATTCTGTCATTCGTTGGAGTAGGTTATCAAGCAAGGTTAGCAACTTTGGTCATTTGACATTTGTTTGACTGCCATTACAAAATGTGTATGATTCGACAACGCTATACTCGGGGTGCGCGCTGTGCGCCCTAAGTGCACTCTGTGTTGAGATAGCCTACTGCTGAAATGCACTGAATTATTGAGGAACATGATAACGCTCTGAATTTATGAAAGGCCTGTTTTGCAATTCACAACAATGTCATTGGAGATCAAAGACACATGTCGTTACTCTATCCTTACTAAATATCAGTTTAAGTTCTGAAATCTTTACATCGTGGCGCAGCCAAGCCGACAAAAGTGGCACAGCACCCCTCTTATTTGGGGAGAATCCTGACATAGTGACCACATATTGGTTTTAAACTATTTAAATAGGCACTTCCCATTTCCCGGGACTCTCTAGATAAATATAAATTATTCCCGGTATTAAAACTTGGGCGATATTCTGGAAAATATTAATCCCTACCCTTCACCATCCCTTCCCATAGATCTTCAAAGAAGTCCACATCTGTAAC
Organism: Oncorhynchus gorbuscha; assembly: GCF_021184085.1. Lineage (NCBI taxonomy): Eukaryota > Metazoa > Chordata > Actinopteri > Salmoniformes > Salmonidae > Oncorhynchus > Oncorhynchus gorbuscha. The sequence goes on along the minus strand of NC_060175.1, from coordinate 65,733,886 downwards.
CTATGACCAGTGCCTCTATCTCCCTCCTATCATCCTCCCCTTCCCTTCCCTCACTTCGCCAGGCCCTGCACAGCAACAAACAGAAAAACAGAGGGAATGGGGAGATTGTATATATAGAAAGGGAGAAAGGAGGAGAGAGGCAAGGAATCAAAAGAAACAGAGGGAGAGGGTTATCAGTCTGACTGCGCAGCGTTCTCTTTCTCATATAGCACGTGGGAGATCTCATTGAAAGGCTGTTGCTGTCTATCGATCGGCCAGATCCTGAGGAGTGGATACTGAGAGGCCACTGGGAACAGAGAGAAAGAGGGGGGGATGGAGGGAGAGACGGCAGAGCTCAGCTACACTATATATACAAACGTTTGTGGACCCCTTCAAAATGAGTGGATTAGTCTATTTCAGCCACATGCATTGCTGACCGGTGCATTAAATCGGAAGCTTCATTCAATGGGTTTCTATGGCCGAGCAGCCGCACACAAGCCTAAGATCACCATGCGCAATGCCAAGTGTCAGTTGGAGTGGTGTAAAGCTTGCCACCTTTGGACTCTGGAGCACGTTCTCTGCAGTGATGAATCACTCTTCACCATCTGGCAGTCCGATGGACAAATCTGGGTTTGGAGGATACCATGCTACCTGCCCCAAAGCATAGTGCCAACTCTAAAGTTTGGTGGAGAAGGAGTAATGGTCTGGTGCTGTTTATCATGGTTTGGGCTAGGCCCCTTAGTTCCAGTGAAGGGAAATCTTAATGCAACAGCATATAATGACATTCAAGACGATTCACTGTATCCAACTTTGTGGCAACAGTTTGGAAAGGCCCTTTCCTGTTTCAGCATGACAATGCAGAAATGGTTTGTCAAAATCGGTGTGGAAGAACTTGACTGGCCTGCACAGAGCCCTGACCTCAAGTCCATCGAACACCTTTGGGATGAATTGGAAGGCCAACTGCGAGCCAGGCCTGAATGCCCAACATCAGTGCTCGACCTCACTAACGCTGAATGGAAGCAAGTACCCGTAGCAACGTTCCAACATCTAGTGGAAAGCCTTCCCAGAAGAGTGGAGGCTGTTATAGCAGAAAAGGGGGACAAACTCCAGATTAATGCCCATGATATTAGAATGAGATGTTCAACGAGCAAATGTCCACATTCTTTTAGTCATGCAGTGTATGTTCCAGGATAACAAAGAGAGGGGAGATAGGGGAGATAGGGGAGAGAGATACATTGGAGACACACAAAGTGGGTGTCTTGTTCAAGTCTTTTCAGAGCTCTCTCCTCGCTTATCATCCACCTCTATAGAGACGAAGGCAGTGAAGAGAGGGAGAGAAAGAGATTGACAAAAAGAGAGACCAAAAAGCAATCATGTTTACTTCTCTTACTCTTTACTGTCCTTCGAGTGACGATGAGATCACAATTGTAGAGAGGAACAACGTGAACAAGAACATTAGACATAATCCAATAACCTTGTGGGTGTTCCTATTCCTGATGGTCAATACAAACATTAATGGCTGTACTGGCAATATCCTCAAGCAATTCTTTGTACATTCTTCTAAGCTTGTTTGCTTTCATGTTCTAGCTGGATGATGGTTACACATTTGTTTCCCTTTTTGATATTTCTCTAACCTGCTATTTGTAATGCAGATGATTTTCCCTCTAACATCTGAAAAAGACAACAACTCAACCCTGAACTCCACCACCAACGTGATTTGTGTGCTTTTGATTGTGCTCCATAGGAATTTTGTTTAAACTTCTCCAGTCCTAACCCTGACACAACCAGAGGATGCAGGGCCGATATGTCTGCTTTCACATACTTCAAAGTTGAGTTTTGTCTTTGTTTCTATGCTTCTGCCCTTAGGGGTTTTGTGTTGAGGAGGGTTTGTTTCGCTAGCTTGGGCCCTGAAAGAGATAGAGAGCGAAAGAGAGAGAGAGAGAGAGAGAGAGAGAGAGCGAAAGAGAGAGAGAGAGAGCGAGAGAGAGAGAGAGAGAGCGAGAGAGAGAGAGAGAGAGCTCTGCAGCTCACTAACAACATCGAAACCAAATACCAACCAGAAGACAGTTTAATTGTTATAACCAAAATGAAAGAAATTGACTCCAAATTGAAAAACAACTGCATTGAAAATTAGACAAACTAAACGAAATTACAAAATAAACTTGATTGTTATCTGTCCCTACACCCTCTCAGAATGCAGACTGAGCAAGCACAGTCGAGCTATTGAAAAAAGAAGGCCCCTTAAATCCTGACTCCCACGAGATCAGAGACTATGCAGGTATTGTGATTTACAGGAGGTAGAAACTGAGAAGTACTTCCTTTGTTCCTGCCTAAAATATCACAAAATAAGGGAAACGTACTACCCATTTTTGAACAATATATACCAACCTTTAGACAGATCCCAGGTGTACATAAACTCCCCATCCTGCTTGGAGAGGAGCAGCAGTCAGCTAAGCTGGCAGCTAAATGTGTCACCCTGTGCCACAACCAGAACGAGATGGGATAGACTTTGCGGTTGTTAGTCTTTTTGTTTTGTTTCCTTGTTTTTTGTTTCCATATTGAATTATTTTACTCATTTCATTTCTCATTTCATATTCACACACGACCCCTCATGTATGCACTCTAAATACACATGAAATAATACATCAAATCATAGGTAATATACTTATAGGCTGTGTCCGAATACCCCATACTTGCGTCCTAAATAGTAGGCTGTTTGAATAGCAAAATAAACTATGTTGAATACAATGTCATATTTTTACAAATCTAGTGTTGTCACGTGTGCTCCCGCTCCAGCTTCCAGATCACCAGGCTACTCGTTATGGCGCACACCTGTCACCATTGTTACGTGCACCTGCGAGTCATCAGAGTCACCTGGACTCCATCACCTCATTGATTACCTGCCCTATATATACACGTCACTCCCTTTGGTTCCTTCCCAGGTGTCATTGTTTCTGTTTCAAGTTTCCTGTCTGTGGGTTGTTCGTGTTTTGTTCATTTGTTTATTAAATGACGCACTCCCTGAACTTGCTTAATGACTCCCGGTGCACACGTTACAGAATAACACCTCACCTACGGGAAGCGTCAGTGAGTGTTTAAAAAAAAACAATTTTTTGTATTTGAGTAATGACGTCTGGTCCGGGAACTGCTACAGGCTCTCATGCCTCAGCCAGATCGCCAGGCTCCCCTGCCTCAGCCGTCTCGTCGGGCTTTCATGCCTTAGCTGGATCACCAGGCTCCCCTGCGTCCACCGGCTCGTCTGGTTCTTATGCCTCAGCTGGATCACCAGGCTCCCCTGCCTCAATTGACCTGTCAGGTTCATGTGCCCCAGCTGACTCGACAGGTTGCTGTGCCTCAGCTGGCGTGACAGGTTCTCGCGCATCAGCAGAGGTAACGGGTCCTCTCCCGATCCCCGGGTTCATCCCCTTTGACGGCGTACTGCAGCTGAACCCGCCTGTGGGGGAGGGGGTACTGTCATGTATACTCCCTCTCCGGCCTCTAGGTCATCAGGCTGCTGACTATCCTGCACACCTGTCAACATCGTCTTGCGTCTCATGACACCTTGATTATCTTCCCTATATCTGTCACTCCCCTTGGTTCTTTCTTCAGGTGTTATTGACTCTGTTTTCATGTCGGTGCATTGTTTGTGTTTCATGTTCATTGTTTCTTTTATTTATTAAAACACTCACTCTCAGCACACTCGTTGCAAGTATACTTTAAAACTTCTTAAGCCTAGGCCTCCCGCTAGCGGGACAACTTCTGGTGAAACTGGAGGCCGCGCAATTCAAATAAATCATAAACATGACGGATATTAAACATTTAGGTACATACAAGTGTCTTATATCGGTTAAAAGCTTAAATTCTTGTTAATCCAACTGCACTGTTTGATTTACAGTAAACTTTACAGCGAAAGCATGCCATGCGATTGTTTGAGGACGGTACCCCACATCACAATATTTTTTCCACTTACTTACTTTTTGAAAATCTTCCTCTGATTTGTCATCTAAGAGGGTCCCAGCTACAACATGTAGTGTTGTTTTGTTAGATAAAATCCTTCTTTATATCCCAGAAAGTCAGTTTAGTTGGCGCCATCAATTTGAGTAATCCACTCATTCAACATGCAGGGAAAGGAATCCAAAAAGCTACCGCTAAACTTTGTTAAAACAAGTCCAAATACATTTCTATTAAATCCTCAGATACCCTAAAATGTAATTAAACTATGATATTTTGTACGGAAATAAGTATGTTCAATAGGAAAGCGATATTAGCAGGTGTGCATTCTTCCTTGTCACGCACGCATACACAAATTTACAAGTCTGTATCCCAGTACTAAAACTCATTATTCTTCCTCGTTTTGGAAGAAACAAGCCTGAAACCTTGAACAAAGACTGTTGACATCTATTGGAAGGCATAGGAATTGCAATCTGGGAGCTGGATTTGGATATGCCCCTAAACTTTCCATTGTAAAAAAATAAATTCTGGTTGGTTTTTCTTTGTATTTTCTCCAACCATATCTATTGTGTTATAGTCTCATACAACATTTTAACATTTCTACAAACTTCAAAGTGTTGTCTATCCAATGGTACCAATTATATGCATATCCTGGCTTCAGGGCCTGAGTAACAGGCAGCTTACTTCGGGCACGTCAGTCTTTTATTTATTAAAACACTCACTCTCAACGCACTCGTTACAAGTATACTTTAAATGACCGGATGTCATACTAATTTTGGTTTTGACAACACTTGTAGGCTGAGTAGATTTAGTTATTTTTAAAATGATCAAAGGTACCCTTTTGCATTGTAGGCTGCATCTTTGAAAACAGAAGTATTTTTTTCACCAAAAGTGGATTTCTGTTTTCTCATTGACAAGTGTTCAATGTTCTCTTGGCCTTCGTCAGAGCTTTTAAACTAAATACTAAGACATTTAATATGGTATAGGGGACTTTTGCGTCCCACTTGGGGAAAAAAACAGGGAAAATATAATTCAAAAAATGATATAAAACTTTCATTAAATCACACATTTAAGATACTCAATTAAAGCTACACTCGTTGTGAATCCAGCCAGCATGTCAGATTTTAAAAAGCTTTTCGGCGAAAGCATAAGAAGCTATTATCTGATGATAGCACAATGTCAACAAAGAGAGTAGCATATTTCAACCCTGCAGGCGCTACACAAAACGCTGAAATAAAATATAAAACATGCATTTACCTTTGACGAGCTTCTTTTGTTGGCACTCCAATATGTCCCAGAAACATCACAATTGGTCCTTTTTTTCAATTTAATTCCGTCCATATATACCTAAAATGTCCATTTATAAAGCGCGTTTGATCCAGAAAAAAACAGCTTGTAAAAACACAATGTTTCAAAAGTTGCCTATAAACTTTGCCAAAATATTTCAAACTACTTTTGTAATACAACTTTAGGTATTTTTAAACATTAATAATCGATCAAATTGTAGACGGGGCTGTCTGTGTTCAATACAGGAAGTAAACAAACCATGCTCCTTTTTACGTCTTGCGCAACTCTCAACAGTGTAACGTTGTTCCAGGATGTCCTTCTTCTTCGTTACACAAATGAATAACCTCAACCAAATTCCAAAGACTGGTGGCATCCAGTGGAAGTGGTAGGAACTGATAACAGGTTCCTATGAAATATCCCTTGGCAAAGACATCTCAGTCAGAGGCAAAAAATAAAAATATTTCTGAACAGTTAGTCCTCTGGGTTTTGCCTCAAATCAAATCAAATTTTATTTGTCACATACACATGGTTAGCAGATGTTAATGCGAGTGTAGCGAAATGCTTGTGCTTCTAGTTCCGACAATGCAGTGATAACCAACAAGTAATCTAACTAACAATTCCAAAACTACTGTCTTATACACAGTGTAAGGGGATAAGGAACATGTACATAAGGATATATGAATGAGTGATGGTACAGAGCAGCATACAGTAGATGGTATCGAGTACAGTATATACATATGAGATGAGTGTGTAGACAAAGTAAACAAAGTGGCATAGTTAAAGTGGCTAGTGATACATGTGTTACATAAGGATGCAGTCGATGTTGTAGAGTACAGTATATACATATGCATATGAGATGAATAATGTAGGGTAAGTAACATTATATAAGGTAGCATTGTTTAAAGTGGCTAGTGATATATTTACATCATTTCCCATCAATTCCCATTATTAAAATGGCTGGAGTTGGGTCAGTGTCAATGACAGTGTGTTGGCAGCAGCCACTCAATGTTAGTGGTGGCTATTTAACAGTCTGATGGCCTTGAGATAGAAGCTGTTTTTCAGTCTCTCGGTCCCAGCTTTGATGCACCTGTACTGACCTCGCCTTCTGGATGATAGCGGGGTGAACAGGCAGTGGTTCGGGTGGTTGATGTCCTTGATGATCTTTATGGCCTTCCTGTAACAACGGGTGGTGTAGGTGTCCTGGAGGGCAGGTAGTTTGCCCCCGGTGATGCGTTGTGCAGTCCTCACTACCCTCTGGAGAGCCTTACGGTTGAGGGCGGAGCAGTTGCCGTACCAGGCGGTGATACAGCCCGCCAGGATGCTCTCGATTGTGCATCTGTAGAAGTTTGTGAGTGCTTTTGGTGACAAGCCGAATTTCTTCAGCCTTCTGAGGTTGAATAGGCGCTGCTGCGCCTTCTTCACGACGCTGTCAGTGTGAGTGGACCAATTCAGTTTGTCTGTGATGTGTATGCCGAGGAACTTGAAACTAGCTACCCTCTCCACTACTGTTCCATCGATGTGGATAGGGGGGTGTTCCCTCTGCTGTTTCCTGAAGTCCTCAATCATCTCCTTAGTTTTGTTGACGTTGAGTGTGAGGTTATTTTCCTGACACCACACTCCAAGGGCCCTCACCTCCTCCCTGTAGGCCGTCTCGTCGTTGTTGGTAATCAAGCCTACCACTGTTGTGTCGTCCGCAAACTTGATGATTGAGTTGGAGGCGTGCGTGGCCACGCAGTCGTGGGTGAACAGGGAGTACAGGAGAGGGCTCAGAACGCACCCTTGTGGGGCCCCCGTGTTGAGGATCAGCGGGGAGGAGATGTTGTTGCCTACCCTCACCACCTGGGGGCGGCCCGTCAGGAAGTCCAGTACCCAGTTGCACAGGGCGGGGTCGAGACCCAGGGTCTCGAGCTTGATGACGAGCTTGGAGGGTACTATGGTGTTGAATGCCGAGCTGTAGTCGATGAACAGCATTCTCACATAGGTATTCCTCTTGTCCAGGTGGGTTAGGGCAGTGTGCAGTGTGGTTGAGATTGCATCGTCTGTGGACCTATTTGGGCGGTAAGCAAATTGGAGTGGGTCTAGGGTGTCAGGTAGGGTGGAGGTGATATGGTCCTTGACTAGTCTCTCAAAGCACTTCATGATGACGGAAGTGAGTGCTACGGGCGGTAGTCGTTTAGCTCAGTTACCTTAGCTTTCTTGGGAACAGGAACAATGGTGGCCCTCTTGAAGCATGTGGGAACAGCAGACTGGTATAGGGATTGATTAAATATGTCCGTAAACACACCGGCCAGCTGGTCTGCGCATGCTCTGAGGGCGCGGCTGGGGATGCCGTCTGGGCCTGCAGCCTTGCGAGGGTTAACACGTTTAAATGTCTTACTCACCTCGGCTGCAGTGAAGGAGAGACCGCATGTTTCCGTTGCAGGCCGTGTCAGTGGCACTGTATTGTCCTCAAAGCGGGCAAAAAGTTATTTAGTCTGCCTGGGAGCAAGACATCCTGGTCCGTGACTGGGCTGGATTTCATCTTGTAGTCCGTGATTGACTGTAGACCCTGCCACATGCCTCTTGTGTCTGAGCCATTGAATTGAGATTCCACTTTGTCTCTGTACTGACGCTTAGCTTGTTTGATAGCCTTACGGAGGGAATAGCTGCACTGTTTGTATTCAGTCATGTTGCCAGACACCTTGCCCTGATTAAAAGCAGTGGTTCGCGCTTTCAGTTTCACGCGAATGCTGCCATCAATCCACGGTTTCTGGTTAGGGAATGTTTTTATCGTTGCTATGGGAACGACATCTTCGACGCACGTTCTAATGAACTCGCACACCGAATCAGCGTATTCGTCAATATTCCCATCTGACGCAATACGAAACATGTCCCAGTCCACGTGATGGAAGCAGTCTTGGAGTGTAGAGTCAGCTTGGTCTGACCAGCGTTGGACAGACCTCAGCGTGGGAGCCTCTTGTTTTAATTTCTGTCTGTAGGCAGGGATCAGCAAAATGGAGTCGTGGTCAGCTTCCCGAAAGGGGGGCGGGGCAGGGCCTTATATGCGTCGTGGAAGTTAGAGTAACAATGATCCAAGGTTTTACCACCCCTGGTTGCGCAATCGATATGCTGATAAAATTTAGGGAGTCTTGTTTTCAGATTGGCTTTGTTAAAATCCCCAGCTACAATGAATGCAGCCTCCGGATAAATGTTTTCCAGTTTGCAAGTTAAATTAAATAAAGTTCGTTCAGAGCCATCGATGTGTCTGCTTGGGGGGGGATATATACGGCTGTGATTATAATCGAAGAGAATTCTCTTGGAAGATAATGCGGTCTACATTTGATTGTGAGGAATTCTAAATCAGGTGAACAGAAGGATTTGAGTTCCTGTATGTTTCCTTCATCACACCATGTCCCGTTAGTCATGAGGCATACGCCCCCTCCACTCTTCTTACCAGATAGATGTTTGTTTCTGTCGGCGCGATGCGTGGAGAAACCCGTTGGCTGTACCGCCCTGGATAGCGTTTTCCCAGTAAGCCATGTCTCCGTAAAGCAGAGAACGTTGCAGTCTCTGATGTCCCTCTGGAATGGCACCCTTGCTCGGATTTCATCAACCTTGTTGTCGAGAGACTGGACATTGGCAAGAAGAATACTGGGAAGTGGTGCGCGATGTGCCCTTTTTCGGAGTCTGACCAGAACACCGCCGCGTTTCCCTCTTTTTCGGAGTCGTTTCCTTGGGTCGCTGCTACAGAAGTTCTGTTATACTCACAGACATAATTCAAACAGTTTTAGAAACTTCAGAGAGGTTTCTATCCACATCTACTAATAATATGCATATATTATATTCCTGGCATGAGTAGCAGGAAGTTGAAATTGGGCACGCTATTTATCCAAAAGTGAAAATGCTGCCCCCTATACCTTAAGAGGTTGTAATGTGTCGGCACCAGGGACTCGGGATGTGGCTGCATTATTGATCATGTTAATCAGGCCTTCCAGTCAGAGCATTTGGTATTATTCTGCATGTAAATTTGAGACACTCCATTTAGTGTGATATGTTACGTTTGGTATGGTTACATAAGACAGATTGTTTCTTAAAGCAAAAACGGAAGGAAGGTGGTTGATCAGAGTGGATGGGTGGGTGTATAACGTGAATGTCTAGTAACGCAAAGATTGCTAGTTTTAATATCATGATGGAGAATTTTAACATTTTAGCTAATTAGCAAGTTTTCAACTACTTACTACTTTTTAGCTACTTTGCAACTACTTAGCATGTTAGCTAACCCTAACCCTAACCCTTCTAACTAACCCTTTGCTGAACCCTAACCTAAACCCTTTTAGCTAACCCTAATCTTAACCCCTAGTCTAGCTAACGATAGCGAGCTAGCTAACATTAGCCACCTAGCCCCCTAGCTAGAATTCGAAACATATCATACATTTTGCAAATTCATAACATATTGTAGGAATTGTACAATTGTAATTTGTTACATAGCATATGAAATAGGTTATGGACATCCACAAATTAATACATACCATACGAAACGTAACGTACCATACTAAATGTGAGTGTCTCGGCTTTGCGTACAGAATAATACAAAATGCTCTGAGACCAGTGCTTTACTGATGGCGCCGAGGGAGATGGCAGCATCGCGACCAGCTCTTAAACTTTGCAGTATTTCGTTTTTTATAACCTATTTTTTACATTATTAGCTCAGCTAATGTTTTATGTCATTACATACAGCCGGGAAGAACTATTGGATATTAGAGCGGCGGTAACTCACCAGATCTACCAGCATTAGGACCAGGAATACGACTTCCATGGAGCAGACCTTTTGTTCACTCTCCACAGAGCAAGAGGCCGACCCAAAACATCACCAGTGGAGGAGAGGCACTTGAGGAGGCCTGCTGGTTCGACTAAGGAGGCGCGCACACCACCCACCGTTTCTGAGTATATTTCAGTCTTTCGGCAAATCTGTCCACGACTCCATCTTGCTCCTCCATAGACAACAACTCAAACAGGTAGTGCCCGTGCTTCGTACTATTCAACGCTGGGCTGACCAATCGGAATCCATACTTCAGGATTGTTTTGATCACGTGGACTGGGACATGTTCTGGGTAGCGTGCAAAAATAATCTAGACGTATACATGGATACAGTGACTGAGTTCATAACAAAGTGTATAGGAGATGTAGTACCCACTGTGACTATTAAAACTTACCCTAACCAGAAACCGTGGATAGATGGTAGCATTCGTGCAAAACTGAAAGCACAAACCATAACATTTAACAACAGCCAGTCGACTGGTAATATTGCTGGTAATAAGCTAAACGTCAGTATAGAGATAAAGTAGAGTCCCAATTCAGACATGAGACGTATGTGGCAGGGACTACAGACAATCACGGACTACAATAGGAAAACCGGCCACGTCACTGAGACCGACGTCTTGCTTCTGGACAGGCTAAACACATTCTTTGCACGCTTTGAGGATAACACAGTGCCGCTGGTGTGTTTACGGGCGTATTCAATCTCTCTCTATCCCAGTCAGCTATCCCCACATGCTTCAAGATTACCACCATTGTTCCTTTACCCAAGAAGGCAAAGGTAACTGAACCAAACATCTGGATGAGAAGAATACCTATGTAAGAATGTTATTTATTGACTATAGCTCAGCATTCAACACCATAGCACCCTCCAAGCTCATCATTAAGCTCGAGGCCCTGTGTCTGAACCCCGCCCTGTGCAACTGGCTCCTGGACTTCCTGATGGGCGCCCCTAGGTGGTGAAGCATCACCTCTGCTCTGCTGATCCTCAACATTGGGTGCCACAAGGGTGCGTGCTCAGCCCCTTCCTGTACTCCTTGTTCACCCATGACTGCATGGCCAAGCACGCCTCTAACTCAATAATCAAGTTTGCAGACGACACAACAGTAGTAGGCTTGATTAGCTCCTACAGGGAGGAGGTGAGGGCTCTGGGAGTGTGGTGAAAAACAACTTCACTCAGCGTAAAACAAAAAACAAAGAAGATGATCATGGACTTCAGGAAACAGCAGAGGGTGCACCCCCCCCCCTATCTACATCGACGGGACCGCAGTGGAGAAGGTGGAAAGCTTCAAGTTCCTTGGTGTACACATCACAGACAAACTGAAATGGAACACCCACACAGACAGTGTGGTGAAGAATGCGCAACAGAGCCTCTTCAAACTCAGGATGCTAAAGAAACGTGGCTTGTCACCTGAAACCATCACAGATTTTTACAGATGCACAATTGAAAGCATCCTGTCGAGCTGTATCACCGCCTGGTACGGCAACTGCATCGCCCGCAACCGCAAGGCTCTCCAGAGGATGGTGCGGTATGCCCAACGCATTACCTGGGTCAAACCTTCCATCCAAGGACACCTACAGCACCCGATGTCACAGGAAGGCCAACAAGATCATCAAGGACATCAACCACCCGAGCCACTGCCTGTTCACCCCGCTATCACCCAACATAACATCTGCTAATCACGTGTATGTGACCAATACGATTTGATTTGAGTAGATGTGTTGCTGTCCAGCGGTTTTGAATTTGCAATACACTCGACTGTCCACGTTTTTCTGTGCAATAACATCTGAAAATTCTTGGTGTGTGTACTCGGCTATTTAATTTAATTTATACATGTTACAGCAAATGATCAAATGATCTTTTGTCTTCAGTCCTTTTTAAATGGGATAGATATGAGGATAGATGAACAGCCTGTAACTTCATTCTTATTCTATTCAAAGTTGAGATAAATACATTTAATTGGAAATGAGATATTATCAAGCTGGTTAATGTCATGCATGTCTATTGAAAAAATCTGCCTGCACTCAGCCCTGTCTACAGGCATAGGGGGAGTTCTGAGCTCTCGCTGTGTTCAAGGGACATGATCATGGAGCTGATACTGAAGAGTAAAGCTAGGATCACTAGCGGTTAGGGTGATCTCCGGATCTTTGTGAGTGTGTGTGTGTGTGTATGTACACATGTGTTTTTGTGTGAATCAAGTTGTTCCTTATAGAGTGGGAGGGTGCTCTGAATTAACCCCCTTCTCCACTGAGAATGTCCCTCACAAACACAATTTTATAGATGACACAAGTCAAAGCCTGACCATCCATGTTTGGGTTTGGTCTGTTCATATCCTTGACACCGTGCAATTCCTTGACTGTGTCACACGTTTTCATATGACAAGGTTGAAATATAAGACTCACAGAGACAAACAGACAGGATTTCAGATTGTCCAGAAAGTGGTGAAGACTGATGTGTACACTAGACTAAAGGACAGAGCACAGCTTTGCCACAGCTCTCTCCTGAGACTAACGCCTGTCAGAGATCTAAGTCTAATGGGCCCAGCCACTCCCCAACATCCCCTAGCTAGCTATCCCCTGGCTAACCCATCTCTAAAACCTTGAGTGTGCCCAGGTTGAGGCTGTGCTCTGTAGGATGACATCAGTCCTCCAGGGTCAGATAGTGTTCTGATTTATGGCACCTGGGAGATGGCTGCTTTGGTCTCTGTGGTGGGTCTAGTAGCAGACAGAAATGCTCACACACACACACACACACACACACACACACACACACACACACACACACACACACACACACACACACACACACACACACACACACACACACACACACACACACACACACACACACACACACACACACACACACACACACACACACACACACACACACACACACCCCTGCGCCCATACAGTATGACTATGACCTTGCCCATGACCACAGTGTTAAATGGCAGTCAATGTGTCTGATGAGCGGTCAGTTGACTCCGTGGGGGGAGATGTGAAGATTAAATAGCTATTTTCTATATCCTTGGCCCCTGATGGATCGGGGACAAGGCCTCTCATCGGTCTTAGTGCCATCTGGGTGACCTCACAGGATCCAGGCCACAGATTCATCACCCAGTGCTCCACGATGTCCCACCGTCCTCTTACTCACCACCACATGATTCACTGGCCAGCCACTCATAGCTGACATAGAACATTTCACCTGATATATCACTGTAATCTAAGATCTTCAGTTACCGTAACTGTAATGAAAGTATTTAAATATTTCATATATCTGACCAACATGGAAATGGACACAACTTTCCCCTAACCCCATCTATCCCTGGGAAGAAATGATATGAGAGGGATGTTGTAGACTAGGAATGTTGTAGACTAGGGATATTTTAGACTAGGGATGTTTTAGAGTAGGGATGTTTTAGACTAGGGATGTTTTAGAGTAGGGATGTTTTAGACTAGGGATGCTGTAGACTAGGGATATTTTAGACTAGGGATGTTTTAGAGTAGGGATGTTTTAGACTAGGGATGCTGTAGACTAGGGATATGTTAGACTAGGGATGTTTTAGACTAGGGATGTTTCAGTTTAGGGATGTTGTAGACTAGGGATGTTGCATATTAGGGATGTTGCAGACTAGGGAATTTGGGGAGATTGTGGAGTGATGGGGTAGTCTTAGCTTGTTATGCCTCAGTGACCCTTTTTGTAACCAGCTCCATCTCCATGCAGCTTGCTGGTGTTGTGGGAAACTCTGACTACATCTATCTGTTGTGATGCTCAGTGCAGCGTGACTGTAGCCTGTGTATCGTATATCAGGCCAATGAATAACCTAACTTAAAACCGCATTCCATTGAGATAGAATTCAATTGGACATTCCTCCAGGAACATATGGTAATAAGGCTGCTCCAGGTTGCCATTTGGTCCATTGTCACACCCTTTACTGGGCTCATTCCCCGCACTGTAATCTCTGCCAGAGACAGCACGAAACAGACAGGCGAGTGAATATATCCTCCTCGCCAGAGAAAGAAAGAGAGAATCTGGAGGAAAAGTATAATTTTAGATGCATAAAATCCAAAAGGTGCTTACATACCCAGCTCAGATTGTTATGAATATGAAATGGCCAGGCTATGTTTCTTATTACTGTATTATTCATGCATCAGGGACATGCCGGGGTTTTGATGGAGGATTCAGGCTTCAAAATGAAAGCATCTACCTCTGTTTTCTTTCTCCTTTTCTTTCTTCTACGCTTTCTGTTTTTTTTTCTTTTTTTTTCTTCTCCAAATGCTTTTCCAGGGTGCAGAAGTGGCAGTCTTTTCTGACCGTGTGGAAACGTTGAAAGGAGGTAATACGATTGGAGGAGAATCCCGCTGATGGATTTCTATGATGGATTACAGCGTCACGCACAACGCATCCGTTTCCCTGTTTACCTGATTAGTGCTACACATTTAACACTTGTTAGGCGTTTTGTAAACAGCATTAAGAGAGGTAAATTGTCAGCCGTGCGGCTTTGCTTTCAGGCAGAGTGTAAAAAGTCATTACGGTCGCATGATATTCAAGCTATGCAATATTTACACTGGATACTCATTTAGTATTTTGAGGTGAACTCTTCATATCGATTGAATCATCCTATATAGTATATCCAACTCCTAAAGATTGAGATTGTTTTGAATAAGAATCACACGTTTCGGCGGTCGAGGCGGCGTGGAGTTACACTCACACAATACTGTCAGATCCTCGGATGATGAAAAGCAGTACATTGATAATTTAAATAAAAAATGTCACCCCAAGTCAACGTAAAAGGCCTTCTTTTGATTGGCTCACTGATTAAACCTAAGGCCTATATAAAAATCAGTTGCAATAACTGGGAGAATTCATCTGAAACCCACCACAGATGTGGATTAGTTAGACCTGGAGGCTGGGGGCAAATGAGATGAGTATTACATACATCCAGGCTATCAATCAAAAACCATGGGAGTTTGACTGGTGCTATCTGAGAGATATTCTCCGGTTTATGGCACCCTAACCCCTGCACTATAGCCGTGTTCACATCATTACATTGACTTAATCACCTGTGATCTGAAGCATGGCACCCCCATCTCCTGTATCTCCATCAGATTGATGGGTGGGCCTTTTAAATCAATAGGGAGTGTGTGGAGGTCGCTGTGTCTTCATCTGGAGCAACAAATGAGTCTTAAGGCTGTTCCATGCTTCCTAATCGAAATTCCGGCACGCCGGTTAGCGCATACAGTTGAAGTCGGGAGTTTACATACACTTAGGTTGGAGTCATTAAAACTCATTTCCAACCACTCCAAACATTTCTTGTTAACAAACTATAGTTTTGGCAAGTCGGTTAGGACATCTACTTTGTGCATGACACAAGTAATATTTCCAACAAATGTTTACAGACAGATTATCACAATTCCAGTGGGTCAGAAGTTTACATACACTAAGTTGACTGTGCTTTAAACAGATTGGAACATTCCAGAAAATGATGTCATGGCTTTCGAAACTTCTGGCTAATTGACATAATTTCAGTCAATTGGAGGTGTACCTGTGGATGTATTTCAAGGCCTACCTTCAAACTCAGTGCCTCTTCTCTTGACATCATGGGAAAATCAATAGAAATCAATCAAGACCTCAGAAAAATAATTGTAGATGTCCACAAGTCTGGTTCATCCAAGCGCCTGAAGGTACCACGTTCATCTGTACAAACAATAGTACACAAGTATAAACACCATGGGACCATGCAGCCGTCATACCACTCAGGAAGGAGATGCGTTCTGTCTCCTAGAGATTAACGTACTTTGGTGCGAAAAGTGAAAATCATTCCCAGATCAACAGCAAAGGACCTTATGAAGATGCTGGAGGAAACAGGCACAAAAGTATCTATATCCACAGTAAAACGAGTCATATATCAACATAACCTGAAAGGCCGCTCAGCAAGGAAGAAGCCACTGCTCCAAAACCGCCATAAAAAAAGACAGACTATGGGTTGCAAATGCACATGGTGATAAAGATCGTACTTTTTGGAGAAATGTCCTCTGGTCTGATGAAACACAAATAGAACTGTTTGGACATAATGACCATCATTATGTTTGAAGGAAAAAGGGGGAGGCTTGCAAGCCGAAGAACACCATCCCAAACGTGAAGCAAGGGGGTGGCAGCATCATGTTGTCGGGGTGCTTTGCTGCAGGAGGGACTGGTGCACTTCACAAAATAGATGGCATCTTGAGGAAGGAAAATTATGTGGATATATTGAAGCAACATCTCAAGACATCAGTCAGGCAGTTAAAGCTTGGTCGTAAATGGGTCTTCCAAATGGACAATGACCCCAAGCATACTTTCAAAGTTGTGGGAAAGTGGCTTAAGGTTCAACAAAGTCAAGGTATTGGAGTGGCCATCACAAATCCCTGACCTCAACCCCATAGAAAATGTGTGGGCAGAACTGAAAAAGTGTGTGTGGTCAAGGAGGCCTACAAACTTGACTCAGTTACACCAGCTCTGTCAGGAGGAATGGGCCACAATTCACCCAATGTATTGTGGGAAGCTTGTGGAAGGCAACCCGAAACATTTGACCCAAGGTAAACAATTTAAAGGCAATGCTACCAAATACTAAGTGAGTGTATGTAAACTTCTGACCCACTGGGAATGTGATGAAATAAATAAAAGCTGAAATAAATCCTTCTCTCTACTATTATTCTGACATTTCACATTCTTAAAATAAGGTGATGATCCTAACTGACCTAAGACAGGGAATTGTTACTAGGATTAAATGTCAGGAATTGTGGAATTGTGGAGTTTAAATGTATTTGGCTAAGGTGTATGTAAACTTCCGACTTCAACTGTATATTATGACGAGATTTTGTGACTCTCTTGTTCGTTTCAGTGGAAGTTAAGGTATACAAAGTCTACACCCCTGCATCAGTGATTGGTCAACAAGTGATTGGTCAACAATTACTACTCCTAGTATGAGTGGGAACTATTGACGGGATTCTTCAGTGAAGTGTCTGTTGTGATTCAACACTCAAATTTTTTTCACTTGAGAAATAGCCCACGCAACAGGTTAGTGAAATATGGAATTGTGGGGTTTGCGTTCAACCCACTCGACTGCATCCCCGCCTATGTGGGATGGATGGATGGATCAAGTTTGTCTCTTTACATGAAGATCCATGTGATGTCCTCGTTGTTTTACAATACTAAGTGTGTCCACATACATGAATAAAATACACAACCTAAGCCATTGAAAACCACTCTGTTTTCGATGGGTAAGAAATGTATACCCAGTAGTGACGTAGTGGTAAAAAAACACTTTTGAGCGATCAAGTTAAGACGTACAACCACCAATATAAACCAAAACGTGACATTTTTGGAAGTGTATTTTTTGATTGCGTTTTCATGCAGGTCTATAGGGAAGGTCTAATATAATTCCCTGTAGTTAAAAATGGCACAAAATGGACACCAGGTTGCCCTTCCAAAATAGTTTGGACTGGATGCTAGAAAAGTCCAGAAAAATAGGATGCAGAGATGTTTACAGTATGTTGAAATGTGTTATCTTTTTAATCACATTCATGTTCTTAGTATCTCATGTGCGCTGCACTGCAATTCAGTTTTCTGTACTGTAAAATGTTAAAGTGCACCCATGTAAAAGGCCCTTAGTTGACTCTAAAATGTCGTATTCTATACCCATTTCAAGATAAAGAAGTTATTGTGTTTAATAAGATACAGATTCTCTCAGTGGACCCAATTTTAATTTCAGGGACCCCACATGGGTGTCCGATCCTGAGTTTGGGGACCACTGTACTATTAACAGTGTGTCTCCTCTGCCTCCTCCTGCAGTGCAGCCTGCCTCAGCCTAACCACTGTCAGCCTCACCACTGTCTTACTCACCACTGTCAGCCTCACCACTGTCAGCCTCACCACCCTCTGACTCACCACTGTCAGCCTCACCATTGTCAGCCTCACCACTGTCAGCCTCACCACTGTCAGCCTCACCACTGTCAGCCTCACCACTGTCTGACTCACCACTGTCAGCCTCACCAAGATTCTCTTAGGTGACCACTGTAATATTAACTTCCCGCCTTACGGTCAGATGCCGAGCAGTTGTCATACCAGGTAGTGATGCAACCGGTCAGAATGTGAGTGTTTGTGTGTGCGTGTTTGTCCATGTTATGTGTGTGTGAGAAAATGAAGTGAGTGTTAGTGTGTGTAGTGTCCTGTGAGTGTGCATAGAGACAGTGCAAAAATGTTAAATAGAATACAAGGGTCAACTGAAATAGTCCATGTAGCCCATTTTGTTTGCTTTGTAGCAGTCCTATGGCTTGGGGATAGAAGCTGTTCAGGAGCCTGTTGGTCAGACTTCATGCACCGGAACCGTTTGCGGTAGGGAAGCAGGAATAATAGTCTATGGCTTGGGTGGTGGGAGTCTTTATTAATGATTTTATTGGCCTTCACACCGCCTGATACAGAGATCCTGTATGGCAGAGATCTCGGCCCCAGTGATGTACTGGGCTGTCAGCCACACTCTTTAGCACCACGCGATCTAAGGGCGGTGCTGTTGCCATACCAAACAGTGATGCAGCCAGTCAAGATGCTCTCAATTGCGCAGCTGTGGAACTTTTTGAGAATTTGAGGGCCCGTGCCAAACCATTTCATCCTCCTGAGGGGGAAGAGACGCTGTCGTGCTTTCTTCCCGACTGTGTGCATGTGTGTGGACCATTTTAAGCCCCCCCCCCCTCCCCACCCCCTTTTCATGTAGTCCACGATACGGTATGCAAATTAGGAGTGTGTCTAGATTGTCTGGGATGACGGAGCTGATGTGTGCACCTCATGAAAACGGATGTGAGTGCTACAGGGTAGTAGTCGTTGTGGCATGAAGCCTTAGAGTTATTGGGAACAGGATTGATGATGGTCAGTTTAGAACGTCTAGGGATTACAGAATGGGGCAAGGAGAGGTTGAAAATGACCATGAATATGCCTGCCAGCCGGTTTGCGCATTCTCTGAGAATGTGCCCTGGAATTGCATCCGGGCGGCGGCCTTGCGTGTGTTGACCTGATTAAAGGCCTTACTCATGTCAGCCTCGGAGAGCGAAATCCCCCTGTCCTCTGGGTCAGTGGGGGCCCATGCGCGGCACGGAGTTGTTCTTGTCGAAGCATGCATTAAATGCATTGAGTTCATCTGGTAGAGAGGCACCGTTGAGAATATGGCGGCTGGGTCTTCCTTTGTACTCCGTAATGGACTGTAAGCCCCTGCCACATGCGGCGGGCATCAGATCCTGTGTATTATGATTCCACCTTCTTCCTATGCTGTCCTTTTGCTCGTTTAATCACTGCTGAGGTTGTAAATGGACTTCTTGTACTTTTTTCTGACCTCAGCTGTAGCCTCAGGATTGTCTGTGATAGCCCTGTGTGTGATAGTCCTTAATCTTGGTGCCAACATCAGTGTTAATCCAGGGCTTTTGATTGGGGAAGCAGCCAACCTTCAATGTGGGGACAACGTCGCTGATGCATTTCCTAACGAAGGCGGTGACGGAGGAGGTTAGCTCGTCCAATCAGGCTAGCAAAGAAGTCCTGTAGCATAATCTCATCTTCTGATGACCATTTCTCAATGGAGCAAGTCACAGGTACTTCCTGTTTGAGCTTCTGCTTGTAAACAGGAAGCAGGAGTATGGAGTCATGATCTGATTTACTGAATGGGGGACGAGTAAAGGCCTTGCATCCTTCCTTGTGGGTAGAGTAACAGTTGTCTATGACTTAATCAGGCCTAGTAGTGAAGGAGAAGTTTTGATGGAAGTTGGGCATCACATATCTTAATCACTTGGAATTAAAATCATCTGCAACAAGAAAAGCAGCCTCTGTGTGCACATTTTCCTGTTTGTTTATTGCCTCGTACAGTTCGTTAAGTGCCAGCATGTTATTTTTCTTGTCCATCAAAACAGCTGAAAACTCCCCCGGGAGGCAGAAGGGTCAGCATTTGACCATCAGGTATTCCAAGATCGGTGAACAATGGGTCAAGACTTCCACTGCTCTCGAGTCAGCTCGCCATTTGTTGTTGATGAAGAGTCAAACCCCTCCCTTCTCGATTTCCTTGAGTCCACTGTCCTGTTGAATGGAATGGTGAATGTATAATCCACCGAATTGGATAGCCATGGGGCGTTTCTTGTCTGAAAGCGATGTTTTAGAAAAGCTGAGAATATTGCAGTTACGAGAGTCCCATTGGCACAAATCCGCGATCAGAGGTCATCCATCTTACTATCAAGTGATGATAGAATGGAAGGAAGAGACTCCAGGACTCCATTTCATTTGCCTCTGTAACATGGCATTTCCTCTTGAATACCCCAAAATTTGGGTTGGAATTGCGGAAAGAGCAGAGTGCAGATAAGTCAAAGTCGAAGTTAAAGCCGGAATTGAGTTAAGTAACTGCCGATCTGATGTTCAAAAGTTGTTGTCGGTCATAAGAAATGACAGCAGACACATTTTGGGAAAATAAAGTAAAAATAAATGCCAAAAGAATCACAAAATAGCTAAGTTGGTATCGGAGTTTGCAAAACATTGCCCCCACATGTTTTCCAAAAAAAGTTGCCCCAAAATCCACCTTGTTTATAAAATAAGAAAAAAAAGAAAA
Source organism: Oncorhynchus gorbuscha (assembly GCF_021184085.1). NCBI lineage: Eukaryota > Metazoa > Chordata > Actinopteri > Salmoniformes > Salmonidae > Oncorhynchus > Oncorhynchus gorbuscha. The sequence goes on along the minus strand of NC_060175.1, from coordinate 65,713,256 downwards.
AAAGTTTTTATTGTCACATGTATCAGTATCCCCCTCAACTGCTATGCAACATTCTGAACAAGGGTCATCCACAGCCAGAGCTTCCTCATCTCCACTTGCTCCTTCAACTGTTTCCCGTGTCTCTCTGTAGGAGACCTGTTGTACACCTCAGATCCTTGTAACTTCAAACTCCTTTACCCGAAGAAGGGCACTCCGGGAATTCAGCAATGTGATTTCCACCTACATCAGATGCATCAGATTCTTCAACTACAAGTTGATTTTTGCAATTTTAACAGTTTATTTGCTATTCTTACAACATATCTTTGCATGTTTAGGCAGACACTCTTCAGCACACATCAGTAAAACCGACGGACTTTCTTCCTTCTTTCCATCCCTCTACACAGTTCAGGCTCCGTGCTTTAACCACTCCTGGAATCAATGTCCAGCAATACTCCTGATATCACAAGTTGAATCAAAATCAAAGCTCTCCCCCTGAGATGTTACCAACTTATGGAGCCACAAAGCGTCTCCCTTCTGCTCTTCTGTGATGCAAGAAATGTGATGCAAGAAACAAAGCCACTTCTGCTAACTGACTAATTCCACCTTTCCGAATGCATCATTTATCATTTATTTGACATCAAATGGATCTGACGAGTACATATCATTATTAAGAAATCGCACTCCAACAAGAATCTGAATATCATTCACTTTTACTCTTTTGGCTCTATTATTTGTTGCCACAGTCTTCCACTCACTCTCACCAAAGTTGCTCAATGCTCCATCAGAATCTGCTATCACTTCTGCTTCCACCATGATTCCGTCCAGCTGTTGTTTCCTCAACCTTGTCTCCATATCCTCCATCACTGCATCCTCACTACTTGCCGCCATTCACAACCACTCTATCCTCCCGACTGACTTCTTTGGGGGATGTCTGTTGACAAGGCAGGAGACGAGGTACGTAAAAAACAAAATGGCCTTATTTCCGGCATCTCGCAAGGCCACTGTCAACGGCGTCTCTCTGTTACTTTCCAGCGCTGGTCTGGGCTGAGGTAGTTGGTTTCACTTCTCGGTCTGTGTCGTGGGTGGAGTTTGACGTTGGACAGAGTAATGGTGAATACGCTGCTAGCAAGGCAAATCCTGGGGGAGCAAGCAAACATAACAAGCATACCTGAATCATGATTCCACTCATTCACCAAGTAACCAACCGTGGGGAAACACAATAATAAGTGGGTAAATGATCATTCACAAACTAAAAATTCACAAACCAAAAGCTGCGCAAACGACATTTATATGCATTTACCTTCCACTATATATCCCTATTTCCCAGGTATTGGACCGTATTTCCTATTATATTCTCAGTGTGTTAAGCTTGACACACTTGCATTTCAAAGACACGACTTCATGTTTTTGGCCTCAAAGATCATTTCCATCATACACTATTTGGGACAATGCAATGCTGTAGGTGGTGTTATTTTTGCCCCTCCATGCAGCCGCCTCAGTAAAGGACATGACGTTGAGTCCCTCTGTGCCAATGGGTCATGGGTAGTATTTCTCTGTCTGCTCTCTGCGTGTGTGTGTGTGTGTGTGTGTGTGTGTGTGTGTGTGTGTGTGTGTGTGTGTGTGTGTGTGTGTGTGTGTGTGTGTGTGTGTGTGTGTGTGTGTGTGTGTGTGTGTGTGTGTGTGTGTGTGTGTGTGTGTGTGAGGGCCCTCAGCTCCTCTCGGGTTCTCGGAGATGGGGGGGTGCGCGGTGTCACACCTCTTCTGTTACACTTTTACGCCCATATTGTGGGTTAGTCAGGGGGAAGCTCTGATTTCTCACCCCAAGGTGGTGTCACATAGCCCTGCCCAACAGTGGGCCCTAAGGGCCTTCGATAGGTAACCCTACCCGGGTGTCTGACCTTGGTTATTAGGTGGTGTGGAAAGTGTGCCCGTGTAAAAAGTCAGCCCTGTTAGCGCTGCGTGGTTTATGTTTGGATAAAAGATGATTCTTTCATTGGAAGAGGATTAAAGAGCAAGCTCATCAGGGAGCAAATCAGGGTTTTTGATCTCTGGTTATAGTGCTCTTAATGAGAAATACGGTGTGAAAGAGAAAATCAAGTACATTGCCAGTATATGATCAATGCACAACAGAACGAGCTGTCATTTTGTCTAATTGGCCTCTCATTAGGACGATTCGTTATTTCAGCTCGACTGTTTTGAGCACCAATGGGATGTAAACACAAAATCAATCAAGCCAACACCAAACACTGCCCTTAGTCATGTTTACCACTTCTTTAAGAAACGCTCTATCATAGTGAAGAAAATGTACTCTGAATCAGCATGCTGCTGCGTGTCCAAGCTATACACAACAACAACAAAAATGAGGTAAAAGAAGAAACAGGGAAAAGTTTCTACGGTACTTTAGCAAGGAACTACGCTTAAATGCTCAAAGGAGGGCCTCCCTGGGGAATGTGTGTGTACAAAGGCTCTCTAAATACATTTTTAAAAAGAGATAAATTGAGGGCTAAGCAGACAGCTGATGAGGCTGATCAGAGGGAGGGGGCAAGTCAGGTCCTCTCTGACGCTATCAGCATGGACTGGGGGGGTTAGTGGTAATTAGAAATGCCTTCCTAGCTCTCATCCGTCAGCCGGTCTCCTGTATGCACACAACACAAGCATACGCACAGGCATGCACACACACACACACACACACACACACACACACACACACACACACACACACACACACACACACACACACACACACACACACACACACACACACACACACACACACACACACACACACACACACACACACACACACACACACACACACACACACACACACACACACAAAGCTATCTCTGCAAACCGCCTTACAAACAAAATGTAAGCCTCTGTGATGTGCAAAACAGATGATTTCTTTTCACACGACAGAAGGACCTTTTTTTGGACCACCCCTGCATTTCGCGGTGCGCCTGTCTGCGTGCTAAACCTGGCAGACGACTGCTGCCACCAGGGTAGATCAAATAGAACAACTTTGTCTGTGAGAAAAGCACACGTGGGCAAGCATTTCAATAGGGGGGCAGACAGTCATTGAAGTCGGCCATTTCAAACATGACTTCCAAGGCTGTGTTATCATTAGACACTGGAGAGGGAGTCATTCCCCCAGGAAAACTGCAGGCTTAGCCATTCTCCGTGGATACGGAAGGGTTTGTATAATACGCGTCTGTTTGCGTGTGTGTCGGTGCATTATGCAAACATCATTTCAACTAGGCATTGTTATCTCAACGTGACTGTAACACATCTCACACTCCGTATTCTAAGCTTCCATATTCTAATTTTAAGCACACCTTCTTCTCCCATATTTATTTGGAGAGCTATGATTCTGATTGCACTGCTTCATATATTTACCTATTCACTTCTTCAAATATTAATATCAGTTGCAGATCGGCAGTGTGCTTATGGCAGTCAACTCTTGCCTTGGGGTGCCTAAGTCTGGAACTCCAGATTCTAGAGGGCATGATGCAGGCCTAACCAGCCGGCTTTATAAATAGTCATGTGCAAAGAGTGAGGGAGGGGGAGAGGGGAGGAGGGGAGAGAAAAGTGAGAGAGAGAAAAGTGAGAGAGAGAGAGAGAGAGAGAGAGAGAGAGAGAGAGAGAGAGAGAGAGAGAGAGAGAGAGAGAGAGAGAGAGAGAGAGAGAGAGAGAGAGAGAGAGAGAGAATGGGAGATGTGGAGAGAAAGGAAGAAAGAAGAGGAACAACGGAAGATAACGAGTGGGGAGAAAGGAGGGGTTGCAAAAGATCACATGCGAAGCTTCTCCTGTGGAAATTGCTGTCTTCCACAGAAATAGTAGATAGAGGAAGGAAATTATTAGCTTGGTGTATTTTAGTGGCCGAATAATGTTTTCTTCATTCTAAGTGTTACTGTCAAACTCACAGTTTCCTCTTCCCTCTGCGATGGGGGTTACAGCAGGGAGAGGTCACTGCTGTCCTGGACATGTTTAAAACTCGCCCCACTATAATCAGCTAAATGTGTATCAGTATGATACCTTAAAGCCTGGGATACCTGGGAACGTTTCACTTAGTGCCTGTCATAATCTGCTGGCAGTGAGTTTAAAAAAAGTTTGTCAGGCCTGGACATACTGTAGCCAGTGTAGGATGCTGAAGCTTTTAAAAATAAAATAAATGAGCGGACATCTTAAGTCTATTGTGTGACAGCCCACTCTTCAGTGTGTGAGTAAGGGTGTCTGCGTGTGGATGGCAATGAAAATCTGTACGGAGAAAATAGTCGCTACAACACAGGCTTGATGCTACTCCATATGACAGATGATTACAATAACCACATTTCCATCCACAGTTTTCACGCGAGTAAAGTCATCCTGTGTAAAATAAGAGACACGACAGGTCTGATGGAAACACAATTTGTTCGTTCGACGTGATAGAATCTTGTTGTGTCTGCAAAATTATGCTGAACAAAAATATAAATGCAACATGCAACAATTTCTAAGATTTGACTGAATTACAGTTCATATGAGGAAATCGGTCAATTTAAATCAATTCGTTATGCTGTAATCTTTGGATTTCACATTACAGGAATACAGATGTGCATCTGTTGGTCACAGATACCTTTTTAAAAAACGGGCCCCACAATGGGCCTCAGGACCTCAATCATGGTATTTCTGTGCATTCAAATTGTCATCGATAAAATCCAATTGTGTTCGTTGTCCGTATGCCTTCTCATTTCATAACCCTACTGTCACCATAGGGCACTCTGTTAACGTTGACATCAGCAAACCACTTGTCCATAGGACGCCATACAAGTGGTCTGCGGTTGTGAGACCGGGTTGGACGTACTGCCAAATTCTCTAAAAAATCATCTGAGGTGGCATGGTAGAGAAATGTTAGAGAAATTAACATTAAATTATCTGGCAACAGCGCTGGTGGACATTCCTGCAGTCAGCCTGCCAATTGCATGGTCCCTCAAAACTTGAGACATCTGTGGTATTGTGTTGTGTGACAAAACTGCACATTTTAGAGTGGCCTTTTATTGTCCCCAGCACAAGGTGCACCTGTGTAAGGATCATGATGTTTAAACAGCTTCTTGATATGCCACACCTGTCAGGTGGATGTATTATCTTGGCAAAGGAGAAATGCTCACTAACAGGAAAGTGAACAAACATTTGAGAGAAATAAGCTTTTTGTGTGTATGGAAAATGTACGGGATCTTTTATTTCAGCTCATAAAACATGGGACCAACCCTTTACATCTTGCGTTTACATTTTTCAGTGTAATTATAACAAGTTAACAATTATAACAAACGTATAATGCCATCCTGTCGATGTAAACTTGGAGTCACGCGTTGATATGCTATGTTATACTACCACTACAAGCTGGGTGTCATGTCTTTGCCCGCTCTCCCTCTCCGGAGCTCAACATCGCCGGTCTACTAACCACCGGTCCTGGAAACCCTTCATTACGCACTCCTGGCAGCCCTCATTACGCACACCTGCACCCCATCATGAGGCACACCTGGACTCCATCACTACCCTGATTGCTTCCCTTTATCTAGCACTCCTTTGTTATCACTCACCAGGCAATATTATTTATGTTTCCAAGTTAAATGCGGCTCTTCTCTTCTCTTCTCTTGTTTTGTATCGTCCCATGTTCTTTGTCATAAAACTCCCTAACGGCACATCCTCCCTGACTCTCTACGTTACAGTGGGAAAGATTCTAGGCAGATGAAGTAAGCTACGATGAACTTCATGGAGGTTACGTTCTGAGCTTGATGCAAAAATCCAATAAACATTGAGGGTAATTATTTGAATGCAAGTAGTAGGATGATCGATGCTCGGCTGCCAAAGTCGTCTGCACTACGTCATCGCACACAGCATTTTATCTAGCTGAGGTAAAGCTTAGAGACGGACAGGGATAGATCAAAGTTGAGGAAGACATAGCGCCCACAGAGACATAGCGAGATGAGAGAAAGAGGAACAGAGATAAACTGACGGAATCTTATTGGACTTCCCTGCTCCTCCTGTTGTTGCTAGAGCAAATGAAGATTAGAAGGTATTAATTATCCCTCATCACAGTAGACCATCTCACCGTGTGAAAACCCCCCAATAAAACCTCCCTGCTCCGACGTACAGTGTCGTCAAGCACTCCAACACCTGCCACTGATAACCCCAGCGCACTTCGTATGCGGGGTGCATTGTTTATCATCTTTATCAATTTACTCTAGATTAACTCGATTTGCTCCCTGTGTTCGCCCGCAATTACGAGCTTTGCCGGCGCGCGGGCTAAACGGGATCAGAGGAAAGTAATTACCTATATCCATCACTCTCTCAGACAACATGGCCCCCTGTATGAATAAACATGCACATATGGTAGCGAAACCCCTCCAGGGAGATACAGTGTATGTATGTGTTGATTTGGAGAGGATTTAGCTCAGCCTCTAATGAAATATTCACCAATCGATCTCCCTACGGCTGTGGCAAGCTCAACAGATGGTCATTGTTCCGCTTTCCTCCTCACTCATAGTGTTTTTAGAGCTTTAGCTTTTAGCTATCAGTCCTTCCCTTTTACAGACTGAGCTATTGTGGGCCACAGCGTTAATGTAATACTCTCCAGTGTTTTCTTGCCATTTCTCGCCAAGGTGAGGTGAGGTTGGGCCCTAGGATAGCTCCTTAGTAGTGTGGGTAGCGGTCTTTTTAGCTACATGTAACATTCCACTCCTTACCACCCCTGTCATTTGGCAAATGACAATAGTGGGAAGGAGTAGAATGTCACAGCTGATCAAGAGACGGCAACCAGGCTAGCTCCTTAGAGGTGAGACACTTAAAGGGCTGAATCTGACTGAGGAACAATAGGTGAAACTCACCTTTTAAAGGTCTCCACTATTTTTTAAAAATTTTTTTATGTGACTTCGCATATATCCACCATCCCTCTTCTCCATTCAGCAAAGCTCAGACACTGGAGGGGAGACAAGGTGAATGCATCAAACCTTCGTCCCTTTAAGCAGAGTTTAAATGTTTGCTTTGTCAGTGCATTAGAATTCCAACACCGCCTCCTACATCTCCTAGCCACACCAATAAAGCCATTCACTGTATAACTAATATAATGTATATAACCAACCTGTAATTTACATTGAGAGGTTGTAAAATGTTACATGATTGTTCTAACTGACCTGCCCTGGTTCTCCAAGCGACTGATTTCCACCCGTCCATAGATTCAAGAATAGTTTCATATACCACTAAGGATGTGTTTTGGACTATAAAATATGAATCATGTTATTTAGAGTGCTTGGTCAGGTCTGATATGTTACGCTCCCCATCGGACTCCTTGAATCTGGTCATTTTTTTCCCCTCCCCCTTACCCCACCCCCCCCCCCTTCTCCCCCACTATTGTGTTCATGACACAATCCGGTTAACAGCTTTCACGTTTCCAATAATCTCTGCAACATAACAGCCATAAACGGGCTTCATGATGCTATTATGTACACAGGTAGCGTGCCTGGTTGACTGAGCCTGGATGGGGATCTAGGGAGACAGGCATATAAAACCCATACAGAGGCAGTGAGCAAAATAAATAAATCAAGATAAAGGCCTCTTTAAAAGACCAGGCTCGCGGGGAGCAAGGCTAGCGGTCAGCAAGGTTAGCGGGGGAGCAAGGCTAGCGTAGCACGCCGTCATTCTGATTAGCCGGCCATGTTCCTCTTCATGCAGATTGACAGGCCACATCTGCAGAGGGGACCGAGAGGCTCGGAGCGAGAGAGAGAGAGGCACGCAGGTGTTAATATTTCAGCAGTTCCATTAATACATGGAGCATCTGGACTGGGGGAGAATGGGGGATGAGGGGCAGGGTAAGGGGCTGTGCACGGAATGGGAGGTGGATTGGACGGGGGTGGCGGGTGGTTGGAGGTGTACAGACCAAGGGAAGAGCGGAGGTAGGGGTTGAGGGGGTGTTGAGAAATGGGGGACGGGAGTATTTGTACTGGGCACCAATGTCAAACCAATTGGAGTGATCAGGAGAGAAAGAGTGATTGTAGTCAAAATGGTGCGCTTGATATTTTTTGAACGTTCATAAGTGGCCATTAGGTTGTATATTTACTGGTAGCAATTACACCCAGTCCATTATTGTACCACATTAGCCACCTCATTTGTACAGTCAGTACAATAAGAGAGACTCACCATTCCCAGTAATGATATGGCGTTTCATATGCTCCACGTCACAGCAGGTGTGTGTTGATGACTAGGCTTGATGTTTATGTGACTCTGTGATTTGGAGATGAGTGAGTGCTTATGTATTCACACAGAGCATGAACATTGTTATTGTGTTCCCCGTCATCGCCTCCAGCTGCTGGGGAAAAACAAAAACAAAACGCTGCTTTGCCCTCACCGCTAGCTGCTTTCCCTCAGACACACACAGCAGTCCCCTCTGGGCGATAGACACGGAGCTCAGTCATTAACACAAATATCAAGGCAAAAACAAGCATGACCCTCAAGGACTTGGGGAAGAAAAGGAGAGGAGGTGTTTAGCCATGCTATCCTCCCTTCTCCTACCTCTCTTCTGGAGAGAAGTCCTAATTACCTGACTTGTCTGATGTCTCTCTCATCTCAGTGTTTGTTCCCCAGCCTCCCCTGCCAGCCCCTTGATGGGCTGAAGAGGGTTTATCCGAGTGGGGAGTGGTAGCAAGGCTGTGCGGCTGTGCCGAGGAGCATCCCTACTCCACACTGTACTCCTCTCCTGGCACAGTGAGCCTCATTAAGAAGGATACAGGAGGGACAAGCCCTTAATCCTCATCCACTGGCCTACATTTCCCCTCTCACTTTCAAATGGCCTGAGCACTGGAGACAGCGCGTGCCTCATAAACATACACACCCCTTACCTCGCCTCGGCGGGACACATCCCTCCTGTGGCAAAACTGTGCGCACGTCACTTAAAAATATGGAACTCGAAAGGGTCATGCCAGGCAAGAGAATACTTTGAGGCATTTTTATAAAATGTGTACATTTTGTATATATTTGTAGATAGTGTACATACATCTTATGAATTATGGAACTCTAGCACTTGTTAATAAATGCACTTGCATTTGGTGAGCGCTCTACCTCTGGTCCGCTCCGCCTTGATCCACCTCAACGGTCTCCCTAACACCTCGCAATCCCGACTCCCTGCTGCACTCGGCGGGAGCGTGTGCCACCGCCCCACGGATGTCCTCACGTCCAATGACAACGAAAGTGAACTATTATTGTTTTAGCTTCATTATTAGGAGCACACTGCTTACAGCGTTGATTCTTAAAAGCCCAGTGTGCCGTGAAAATGCAGTTTTTCCCTGTGTTATGTATCATGTTGTACAATAGCTGATGAAACTAACACTTGTCAAAGTGCGATTTTAGAAACATCAGTAATTCCCTGAGATTTGCTAGTTGAAGATACAACCTACAAAGACCCTTCTAATCCTCAGGTTTTGCCTGGGTGGAGTGTCAGGTTGCCTGGTAACAAAGAGTTTCAAACCTTTCTGCCAAAAAACAGCTAGTTTTCAGGTGCACTCACCCTTATCACTCAGACCACTCCCAGACAGTACTAGCAAAATTGTAGTTTGAGAAATAGTTTTTTTGCTAAATTTGAATGGAACACTATTACAGAAAGGTACTTAATTGTTACCCATAAAAATTGAATAGATATATAAAAAAGTTGCATTGGGCTTTTAACGTTCTGATTTCCATTTCTGATGATGGTAAAGGCTGATTGCTTAGGAAATTGATACTGAACATATGTGGCCATGAAAGTTCAGTTTACTCTTTTACAAATATTCAAACGAATCCTTTAGTAAACCTTTTTTGGAGGGGAGAACCTTGTGTTTAATGATAGTGGTGGTGTGAATGTGTCCTACAGACAGACGTGTCATGGAGAACATGAGTAATGATGCAATGGAACAGGTCTCGCCAGAACATCTCCAAAAGCACCTAACCGCTCCAAAAGTCGAGACACTCTCCAACAATTGTTTGTGAAGAAAACTCAACCAATTTCATTGTCTCAGAGGATATAGAATCACCTAATGATGAGCTGTCTGTAGAATAAGAAATGTCCACTGTGAAATGTCTGTCCACTTCCTCCTAGGCATATTTATCCAGCCATTTTACCCATCTATCCTGACCTCCTTCATTCTAATGTGTTCAACATCTTCTGCTCAGCCCTGTCTTCTTCAATTAGCCCAATTGGAAGAATGGTTTCCCGCCTGCCAAGCATCAACACACACCCTCACCTGTAGGGTCACATCTCAGGGAATTCTGGTCATCCCTCACCTAGCTCGTGTTGACATGTGAAGCCACCCACAGTAGCAGGATATGAATGCATGTCATTTCCCACAGACGTATCCCAGGGAACATCATATTCTAGTCTTGTCTGTCCAATAACACCATGCAGAGAGGTTTGTGTCAAGGGTCGTTCGGCAGAGTGAAACACCCCCCCCCCCTGTCTCCTCCCCTCTCGAAGCTGCATAGATGACACCGCATTGAAATGATCTCGCCTTGCGTTGTATTCTCTAATACACGGACAGCCAAGAACGTGGTGGCCATGAATAGATCTGTTGTTGGCACAGTGTGTGTGGAGATGAGCTATGCATGCCGGGGCCAGATAAGGCCAGATTTACACCTTGGCTGCCAGACATAGACTCAGGAAGCCAGCTTACAAATTAAATGGAAATTGAGTATGAGGGAGCCAATAAAACAGCTCCAGCCCCCTTGTGCAGGGCCATGTCCTTCTCTCCATACAGTGCATACATTATTGGTCAATATGGATGGCTCAGCCTGTGGTCAACCCTACTAGATTTTGGCTTCACATAGTAATTTATTTTAGTTTTCATGTGGCCGGGTGGGGATGGTCAGGAGGCAGAGAAGGGTATATTTGTTAACATTTTTCAAAGGTAAGTCCTGAGCCAAGTCTCTACAACATATTTGGCACCAAAGTGTTCACCCCTGAATAGTTTCTTCTTGCCAAACGATGGGAGCCGTTGCTGTTCATACGTCCATGAAATACTTCATAGACCAGCAGTCAAACTCTGTGTCTGTAGTATGAGGAGGTCAGAGACCTGACAGTGTGGTGCCAGTAAAAAAAATCTCTCCCTCAACGTGATCAAGACAAAGGAGCTGATTGTGGACTACAGAAATAGGAGGACCAAGCACGCCCCCATTCTCATCGACGGGGCTGTAGGGGAGCAGGTTGAGAGTTTCAAGTTCCTTGGTGTCCACATCATCAACAAACTTTTATAGTCCAAACACACCAAGACAGTTGTGAAGCGGGCACGACAACACTTATTCCCCTTCAGGAGACTGAAAAGATTTGGCATGGGTCTTCAGATCCTCAAAAAGTTATACAGCTGCACCATCAAGAGCATCCTAACTGGTTGCATCACTGCCTGGTATGGCAACTGCTCGGCCTCCAACCGCAAGGCACTACAGACGGTGGTGCATACGGCCCAGTACATCACTGGTACCAAGCTTCCTGCCATCCAGGACCTCTATACCAGGCGGTGTCAGAGGAAGGCCCAAAAATTGCCAAAGACTTCAGCAACCCTAGGCATAGACTGTTCTCTCTGCTACCACATAGCAAGTGGTACCCAGAGCACCAAGTCTAGGTCCAAAAAGCTTCCTAACAGATTCTATCCCCAAGCCATAAGACTCCTGAACAGCTAATCAAATGGCTTTACAGACTATTTGCATGGTGTCCCCCCCATTTTTAAGCTGCGGCAACTCTCTGTTTATTGTCCAGTCACATTGACTCTGTACTGGTACCCCCTGTATATAGCCTCGCTGCTATATATTGTCACTCCATAATGATTTATTTTTGTTCAATTATTATTATTGTTATTTATTTTTATTTTTTATTTTTTTACTTCCGTTTATTTTAGTAAATACTTTCTTAACACTGCATTGTTGGTCAAGGGCTTGTAAGTATGCATTTCACCGTAACGTGCACACCTGTTGTATTTGGTGCATGTGACAAATAAAATGTGATTTGATGCGTTTCAATAGTTACCTTGCATAAACTGTATGTACAGTTTATTCTGCAATGAGTGGGATATAAGCTGTGTTCTGGCTCTAAATCTTGAGCAGGGATATGGATGCGTTCAGTCTCAGTTTGAGAAGTTGAGAGACAACAAAGTGACAGCAGCATAGGACAGGGCTGCACCCTGGAGTGTATGGATGCTCTATGCTGGCTCTCTCACACACATTATTCTGCCTCCACATCAATAACAAGTAGTCAGTGTCATGTCTCTGTGTCAGATCAACCTCACCTCTCTCTCATCTCTCTCTCTCTCTCTCTCTCTCTCTCTCTCTCTCTCTCTCTCTCTCTCTCTCTCTCTCTCTCTCTCTCTCTCTCTTCTTTTTGTCTCTGAGGGGATAATAATGATCTGTTCCCAGTCACACACTGATGTCAACGTTGGCACCTTGTGACAGAGAGAAGGAAAGATCTTCCACTCAGCCTGTCCCAGGACCATTGTACATTGTGCACTGCACCCTGTATCATGCATTCATGCTGGTGTTCCTCCATAAGACAAACTGGTATATAATAAACAGTTTGATACAGGGTCACTGTATATATTATATATACAGTCTCAGTCAAAAGTTTGGACACACCTATTCATTCAAGGGTTTTTCTTTATTTCTACATTGTAGAATAATAGTGAAGACATCAAAACTATGAAATAACACATGGAATCACAGTTGTGTAAAGTAACAAATACGTTTTTGGGGGGTATCTGTCCTACTTATATTTCTGTTGACTTTTACATCATTTCATAAAATGTAAAGAATAAGTATAGTTTACTCGGATACATTTCCCCTGACACCGTTACTCACTATAAAATCAAATGAATGTGAAGCTGGAAGAAAAAAACAAATCATGTTGGAAAAAAAGATGCAAGCAACATCGACGAGTCGAAACACTCATGGGTGTACTTGTTTTGCGAAGCAGCAGGCGACGACATGCAGAGCTAATCCAATCATCATCAATTTGGGCAAATCCAAGGGTCCTAACGTGTAAATCCCACCCACCGGGAGCCTGTCACTTGCAAAACAGTCATCCACTCAGCAGCACTTTGCATGTCCGAAATCGCACAATCATGTCCGACATCGCTCTTCCACCACCGCCTGATGAGGACCAACAGCCTTGGCTGTATCTAAAATACATGTTGTTTTATTTCCTCTGGATGAAGGATTCATCCTACCGGATGTAATGTATGTTATGTTTACCAAAGTTCATGAAGTTCAAGAACTCGCCGTCGAACCTAAAAGGTCAATCTACTGTTGGTTTGCTAGCTAGCTAGAATAACATTAGCATGCTAATTAGCATGATAGCTAACATAAGCTAACCTGGCTAGCCCACATTCGCTAATGCAACAAGCAGTGTTACTAATCCTATACTGTCAGGATTTGGCCAGGGTTGTTCCAGTTTTTGGTCACTAGATGCCCCCATTGTGCCTTTTGACCTTTTTGTTTTCCCTTGATCCCCATTATTATTTGCACCTGTGCCTCGTTTCCCCTGATTGTATTTTAACCCTTTGTTTTCCTCAGTCCTTTGCTCTGTGTTTGTATGTTAGCACCCAGCCCTAGTTCTCTGTGAACTCTTGTTGATCCCTGTGGACTCTCTTGTGGAATTCTGTTTTTTGTTCTTGTTTGTTTGTTTTTGAGTATTTTTTGAGGCTTTTTGTGCAATACCTTCCGCCTTGTGGATTTACCTTTTTGTCTTGGAGGATTAACTTTGTTCTTGTGGAATTCCTTTTGAGGTTGTGGAGTTACATGTTTTCCTGAAGAACTTCACTTTTTACTTCATTAAATACACCGTCTCAAGTACTGCTGTGTCTGCCTCATCTTCTGGGTTCTGCCAACTATTCGTGGCTGAGTTGGTTAAGTGACTGTTTCTCACTCTGGAGACCTGGGTTCGTAACCGGGTCCTGACACTATACCTAAATAGCTCACTAGCTAGTAGCTACCTACTTTAGCTTGCTAAAGATTCGGACGCTTTGTTAGCTAACGCAATCTAACTAAACGGACAGGAGCAATAAAGCTATAATACCTTTTTCTCTAAACACCTGGTCTAGCTTGACCAGTCAGCTAGCCATTTTATTCTGTGTGTTAGTTGATAAAGTTGTTCTTACCTTGCTAATTACTGTAGACTTAAGTTATTTCCGTAACCTTACTAGCTAGATCAATTACCATTACGCTTTTTCTCATTGTAATATTAAATGGTGGTCACAAACTCTCACTTAACTAATGTTGTTTATAGCTTTATAATTAGGATACTATACCTTAAGTATTTTGTGTTGGTAGTTATCTAGCTAAGTAACTGTCTTTCTCTTTTCCGTTTCTTCTTATTTCAGAGAAAGGTTCTGTAGCTCAGTTGGTAGAGCATGGCGCTTGTAACGCCAGGGTAGTGGGTTCGGTCCCCGGGACCACCCATACGTAGAATGTATGCACACATGATTGGATTTACGGCTCTTACATGTCATACTTTTATTTTATATATTAAGAAGATATTATCACCCACCAGGATTGATGAAGCTGCTTTTTGGATTACACCCATACTTTTACTTTTTACTGCACCCACCACTGCTTATTAATTTAATGTATAACATTTACTTTTACTCAAGTATGACAATTGAGTACTTTTTACACCACTGTGGTATCATGTAGTAACCAGAAAAGTATTAAACAAATCAACATATATTTGAGAGAGCCACTATTTGCCTTGATTACAGCTTTGCACACTAAGCATTCTCTCAACCAGCTTCATGAGGTAGTCACCTAGAAAGCATTTCAATTAACAGGTGTGTCTTGTTAAATAGTAGAATTTCCTTCTTAATACCAGGCGGTGATGCAACCAGTTAGGATGCTCTCGATGGTGCACCTGTAGAACTTTTTGAGGATCTGGGGACCCATACCAAATCTTTTCAGTTTCATGAGAGGGAATAGGCATTGTCGTGCCCTCTTCCCGACTGTCTTGGTGTGTTTGGACCAGTAGTATGGTTGACAGAAGCAGGTAGCGGCAGCTATGTAGGACGCAAACAGGAGGAACATAGAGGAGCCATTGGGCAGTAGCATTATAGCAATTTAGATCCACAAAAATATCAGATAAATCCACCCAGAAACCGCCACGGTCGACAAAGCAGCAAGCCAGACCCCAACTTGTCAACATTAATCCAGCTAGCACTGGAACCCATAGTCAAACACACATCTGAAGACTAACTCAATGAGATTGACAGCTGGGGCCCATGCCAAAGAGAGGAGGCTGGGATACCAGAGCGAGAGCCAGGTAGAGAAGCGATTCAGGGCAGAGGCCGTAGAGCTAGCCAGCGAATAAGCAGGGGGGAGGCGGGAAGAGTCAGAGGGTAATCCGATAGGTATTCCAAAGGGAGGTAATTGCAAGGGAAATCTAAAATAGATAAATGCCCAAGGCAATAATGCAGAGGTGGGTCAGGGAACCAGGAGGCTAGCGATCAGAGGAAGAGTCCAGGCAGTTGGAGGTGATCACAGCAGTGCAGTCCAGACTCTGAGGTAGGCTAACTGCCAATTAGCTAGCACAAGTAAGCCAAGATTGTAAAAGTCACAACTCTTGTTGGCCTAAAAGTGGACCAAAAACAACAGCTCAAAAAGTAGACAAAAACAAACGCATAATGAAAAAAAGACAAAGAACTAACAAATCAAAGTGAACGATGATACTGTTACTAAACAAGTAGCAGGAAGTCAAGCATGACGCCAGAAGATACTCTCGCCTAGAAATGACATCACTGACACATTGTGACTATACACCTAGTTTTCTAACCCTACCCATACATTTTGGACTTTATATCATTCTCGGAAGGCATGAATCATTGTGTCATTGTTTTACACTTTGTAAATGTTGTCTCTTGTATAATACGTTCTGTACTTTCGTTTATACTGGATTAAGCCTAAATTTTTGTTTACTGTAAATTCGTTAATGTTCCAACACTCCATCTTGTGCCGATATCAGTTATTTTTAGGTCTTGGTTCCAATAGTTTATTATTTTTTTTCTACGAGATTTTCAGTTGAATAGGCTGTCTGCAATGTTTTGTATATCTTACCTATTATATGAGTCCTTTCCTGACTCATATAGAATTTCCTGACTCAAATAGAATTTCCTGACTCAAAAAGATTTTAGAGCAACATTTCATGACATAAAACTTTAAAGTTGCATGTATTTTAAAATGTCTACATTGGTCAGTCCAATTTTTTTTAATTCTGTGATGGAATTTAAAAAAAAAAATATTACCAAGTCATTCACGGTTTCTATGCCTTTAGAACGGTGAGGTGATTGGTGTTACTGAAAATAAGTTTAATAACTTTGGGAGCCATGCCATTCTGAAGAGGTTTATTCTACCTGTTAGATTTATTGGAAAATTGTTCCATTTAATTAGATCTGCTTTCATGTTTTTGAGTAATGGGATAAAGTTATTGTTATACACTGAATAAAAAAAATATGGATGCAACGTGAAAAGTGTCGGTCCCATGTTTCGTGAGCTGAAAATAAAAGATCCCAGAAATGTTCCATACACACAAATGTTGTGCACAAATTTGTTTACATCTCTGTTAGTGAGCATTTCTCATTTGCCAAGATAATCCATCCACTTGACAGGTGTAGCATATCACGAAGCTGATTAAACAGCCTGATCATTACACAGGTGCACCTTGTGCTGGGGACAATAAAAGGCCCCTCTAAAATGTGCAGTTTTGTCGCACAACCCAATGCCACAGATGTCTCAAGTTTTGAGGGACTGTGCAAATGCCGTGCTGACTGCAGGAATATCCACTAGAGCTGTTGCCAGATAATTTAATGTTTACTTTGCTACCATAAGCTGCCCCCAACATTGTTTTAGAGAATTTGTCAGTTTGTCCAACCGAACTCACAACCGCAGACCACACTTAACCGTACCTGCCCAGGACCTCCACATCCGGCTTCTTCACCTGAGACTTTGTGTTTGCACAACCAAATAATTTATGCACAAACTTTCAGATACCATCTCAAGGAAGCTCATCTGCGTGCTCATCGTCCTCACCAGGCTCTTAACCTGACCGCAATTCGGCGTCGGAACCGACTTCCGATGGCAAATGCTCCCCTTCGATGGCCACTGGCATGCTGGAGAAGTGTCCTCTTCACGGATGAATCTTGGATTCAACTGTACCAACTTAAACCTATGCATGTAAATGTGTTTTATTTACATAATCGAAACATGTCCACAATATATCATAGTCATGTTGTGCATGTGTTTGTCCTTTGTCATGAAAATTTCCTTAATTACCAACTGATGAGAGAGCAAATTCACACACGAGTCAGAGTTATGTTTAATCTTCACCTTTAATAATAATTAAGCTTTTGCAATAGCATTTTGACTTTCAACAGTTCAGTATCTCTAATGAAAAGTTGAGAGTCCCCAACATAATGGCAAATGGGATCCTTTATAGCAAAGATCCACCCCCTCCTCGACGACATGACAAAACACAGGTCTTAGGAACTTACACAAAGAAAAAACCTTACTTCAGAGAGAATATGCCCTAGTCAGACAGAGTGGGCTATAAATTATCGTTCAGTTTGGTCTCCTAAACAAAGCTCTTATCTCATCCTTGGTACAAAATGGTACCAAGACATTACCCCCACCCTATGATATATATCAAATTGTCATTTAGATAGAACCAATTCTAAAGACAACCAATCAGAGGACAAACTCACGGAGAGGAGAGTGACCCTATAGGTCAACAAAGAGGGAGCATAGAATAATTCCAGACACTGCTACCCTCCTTTCCCCGATGAGAAAAGTAGGGAGTCACTGGCACACAGAAAATATATGTTTACACATGATGATCCCTTGACCTCTCCCCTCTCTGTAGCCCATGCAACTTAGTCTTAACATAGATCAGATAACTGCCAATGGCCACCACTATAGTACAACAAAATACATTCTTATGAGAAATAACTCATAAGCATATCATGAAAATAAAACATCTTATCTATGTTACCCAACTAATTCTGATCATTCCACAACATTCCCCTCTCAAGGGACTCAGTCCCTTCTGAAGAATCAGAATAGTAACATGGCACCTTACTAACAGTAGAGTATATAATACAATTAAAAAATCCATAATCAAAATTTAAAGATAATAAAGAATCAAATCCCTTCAATGTAAGTATTCACTCGTCAGAAACTGAGTTTACAATGTTTATACCATAATACAGACTTGCACCTGTTTAAAACATATAGAATAATACATTTGTTGAGTAAAAAAAAAAACAACAGAACATATAAATGCTCTCAAAATTACAAGATAACCCATGTCTAAACACAGGCATCATTACAACCTATAGGACAGTCATCCCTCTAAGTCCTCATGCTTAGAATTGGGTTCCCCACTATCAGAGATATAGTCAGGAATAGGGAATAGGTCTGGGAAATCATTCATATACAGTGAACCCTCTCTATCTACACTGTCCAGTGAGAATATTTCACTGTGTTCACCTGATTGTTGTCCATCAATGTCAGATTCCTCATCTACACCTACTTCTTTTGCAAGCAAGGGCATAGTAAGAACAACGTCAACCACTTTATTAAACAATTTCTTCACACAAATGATAATTAGCAACAGAGCAATCAGTCATATTAGACCATAGATTAACCAGTGGAAAATGGTCGCAGCCCAAGCACCAAACACTGACTGAACCCATCCTAACGGATTCCAGTTGATGTCAGGCTGGTGTACACTTTCGAGAACACCCCTAAGCTCTTTCAAATGTTCCACTACAATAGTCAAATTGTCATCTCCCTGGGGTATAAATGTACAACAGTGATCTCCTATAATTTGACACACCCCTCCTTCACGTGCTAGCAACATGTCAAGTGCCACCCTATTTTGTGTTGCCATGAGTTGTGGCTTGTAATTCTGGTCTTATCATAGAAAACCCTGCAGTGGTCAAATTTACCAGGGATTCCAAATGATATCCTAGCCTATCCAACTCATGTGCATTCTCCGATGCCCCATACCAGGGGATTAAACCACGCCAGAACTTTTCCAATTTCGAGGATCGTCGAGAGTCACTAGGGCCATTATTGTATTGCGAGATGTTCCTCTTAATTAGTCTTAACCTGCTTGGAATAGAGGAATTAGTTTTATGCATTACCACAAGGGAGATGTTGAGTTTACCAAAAACACAGCCCCCTGTCCAATTTGTGGGTAGGTAGAGATAAGCTTTATCCCCACAAATCCAATAATGATCAGTAAATGTTGCCGAGCCAAATTGATGAGGAGAACGATTGTCAGTTTCAGCATCAATAATGGTGTGTCCCACCCTCAGTCTAATGGGGTATCCAGAGCTGCATGTTCCCTTCTTCCAGCTACATCCTATTGGGAAAACACTATAATTGACACATGTTGACATTCCCAGATAGGATTCATTCAATTGTGGTATGGAAATATTGCTTGGATTGTGACAATGACAGGTCCTAAATGGGGTTCGCCAGGGTTGGACTTGAATAGATTCTGGTACACGGGATTTAGGTTCTAACATTATTCTACTACACCAATGTGAACAATCAAATCCCCCCCCCCGTAAATCTTTTGTTGATGACAAATTACCATTAATACATTTATCCCTCAGTGTTCTACCTAGTGAAGGTTGACCCCATGTGTTCTCATTTGACAAGAGCGCCTCTAGTACACATAGAGTGTCTTTAATGCTGACCTCTACTGAATACTGTAAAAATGGGGAGATCGCTGAATGTGGAAACAAGCTACATACATAACAGGAGATATTTCCTAACATCAGTTCAGTCTTTACTGTGTAGTTAAGCAGTGACCACCAAGTGTTTCCCTCGTGATTCCTACTGTGATGCTCATCCAGTGGATGCATTGACCTTCTTCTTCTTTCGATATGGGAGCGGCTATTGTTTGCTGGACTCCTGTCCTGAGCCTGCCGTTGGCTCGAGCTGGAGTGGCTGTTATTTAAGTCCCGCAGTGGGACTGAACGGTTATCAGTCGACTCTGTACCATGTTGTCTTTCCAGGACCGGTTGTCCTTGAGTCACTGTCCATATGGCAACTGTAATGAGAAATCTCAAGACCAGAGCAAGAAACATGATGCGTAGAGTCTGGGCTTGATCCTCCCATCTAGTCGGTGACTTCCGGCGTCTCTGGTCCTCCATCCTCAGGGTCTGGTGGGCAGTATGGCACCTTCCTGCAGTTATTGGCGTGGATCCAAGTAGACCTCTCAGCTACGCGAACAGCAGTGGGGGTAATCAGCATCACCTGGTATGGTCCAGTCCACCTCTGCTGGTTCCTATGCTTTCGTCTCAGGTCTTTCACCACCACCCAGTCACCTGGTTGCAGTTTGTGCAGGATCCCCTCCAGTGGCTGGGGTAGAGCCACTTTCACCCTGGGGAAAATAGCCTTCAGAACATTGTTTAGAGCAGTACAATAACTTACCATGTCATCGTCGCAGCCCATCAGTGTCAGCTTGTTCTGTGGGAAGGGAGAATTAATCATCCTCATTGGTCTACCTGTCAGAACCTCATGAGGAGCCAATCCAGTGGTTCTGTGGGGCCTCCCTCGCATGTACATCAGAGCCAGGGGATCACAGTGACCCAAGAAAGCCCCGTCTCTGCCATAAGCTTCACCATCTTAGATTTCAGCGTTTGATTAACGCGTTCAATTACATTTACATTACATTTAAGTCATTTAGCAGACGCTCTTATCCAGAGCGACTTACAAATTGGTGCGTTCACCTTATGACATCCAGTGGAGCAGCCACTTTACAATAGTGCATCTAAATCTTTGAAGGGGGGGGTGAGAAGGATTACTTTATCCTATCCTAGGTATTCCTTAAAGAGGTGGGGTTTCAGGTGTCTCCGGAAGGTGGTGATTGACTCCGCTGTCCTGGCGTCGTGAGGGAGTTTGTTCCACCATTGGGGGGCCAGAGCAGCGAACAGTTTTGACTGGGAACTGTACTTCCTCAGTGGTAGGGAGGCGAGCAGGCCAGAGGTGGATGAACGCAGTGCCCTTATTTGGGTGTAGGGCCTGATCAGAGCCTGGAGGTACTGAGGTGCCGTTCCCCTCACAGCTCCGTAGGCAAGCACCATGGAATTGTAGCGGATGTGAGCTTCAACTGGAAGCCAGTGGAGAGAGCGGAGGAGCGGGGTGACGTGAGAGAACTTGGGAAGGTTGAACACCATACGGGCTGTGGCGTTCTGGATGAGTTGTAGGGGTTTAATGGCACAGGCAGGGAGCCCAGCCAACAGCGAGTTGCAGTAATCCAGACGGGAGATGACAAGTGCCTGGATTAAGACCTGCGCCGCCTCCTGTGTGAGGCAGGGTCGTACTCTGCGGATGTTGTAGAGCATGAACCTACAGGAACGGGCCACCGCCTTGATGTTAGTTGAAAACGACAGGGTGTTGTCCAGGATCACGCCAAGGTTCTTAGCGCTCTGGGAGGAGGACACAATGGAGTTGTCAACCGTGATGGCGAGATCATGGAACGGGCAGTCCTTCCCCGGGAGGAAGAGCAGCTCCGTCTTGCCGAGGTTCAGCTTGAGGTGGTGATCCGTCATCCACACTGATATGTCAGCCAGACATGCAGAGATGCGATTCGCCACCTGGTCATCAGAAGGGGGAAAGGAGAAGATTAATTGTGTGTCGTCTGCATAGCAATGATAGGAGAGACCATGTGAGGTTATGACAGAGCCAAGTGACTTGGTGTATAGCGAGAATAGGAGAGGGCCTAGAACAGAGCCCTGGGGGACACCAGTGGTGAGAGCGCGTGGTGAGGAGACAGATTCTCGCCACGCCACCTGGTAGGAGCAACCTGTCAGGTAGGACGCAATCCAAGCGTGGGCCGTGCCGGAGATGCCCAACTCGGAGAGGGTGGAGAGGAGGATCTGATGGTTCACAGTATCGAAGGCAGCTGATAGATCTAGAAGGATGAGAGCAGAGGAGAGAGAGTTAGCTTTAGCAGTGCGGAGCGCCTCCGTGATACAGAGAAGAGCAGTCTCAGTTGAATGACTAGTCTTGAAACCTGACTGATTTGGATCAAGAAGGTCATTCTGAGAGAGATAGCGGGAGAGCTGGCCAAGGACGGCACGTTCAAGAGTTTTGGAGAGAAAAGAAAGAAGGGATACTGGTCTGTAATTGTTGACATCGGAGGGATCGAGTGTAGGTTTTTTCAGAAGGGGTGCAACTCTCGCTCTCTTGAAGACGGAAGGGACGTAGCCAGCGGTCAGGGATGAGTTGATGAGCGAGGTGAGGTAAGGGAGAAGGTCTCCGGAAATGGTCTGGAGAAGAGAGGAGGGGATAAGGTCAAGCGGGCAGGTTGTTGGGCGGCCGGCCGTCACAAGACGCGAGATTTCATCTGGAGAGAGAGGGGAGAAAGAGGTCAGAGCACAGGGTAGGGCAGTGTGAGCAGAACCAGTGGTGTCGTTTGACTTAGCAAACGAGGATCGGATGTCGTCGACCTTCTTTTCAAAATGGTTGACGAAGTCATCTGCAGAGAGGGAGGAGGGGGGGGAGGATTCAGGAGGGAGGAGAAGGTGGCAAAGAGCTTCCTAGGGTTAGAGGCAGATGCTTGGAATTTAGAGTGGTAGAAAGTGGCTTTAGCAGCAGAGACAGAGGAGGAAAATGTAGAGAGGAGGGAGTGAAAGGATGCCAGGTCCGCAGGGAGGTGAGTTTTCCTCCATTTCCGCTCGGCTGCCCGGAGCCCTGTTCTGTGAGCTCGCAATGAGTCGTCGAGCCACTGAGCGGGGGGGAGGACCGAGCCGGCCTGGAGGATAGGGGGCATAGAGAGTCAAAGGATGCAGAAAGGGAGGAGAGGAGGGTTGAGGAGGCAGAATCAGGAGATAGGTTGGAGAAGGTTTGAGCAGAGGGAAGAGATGATAGGATGGAAGAGGAGAGAGTAGCGGGGGAAAGAGAGCGAAGGTTGGGACGGCGCGATACCATCCGAGGGGCAGTGGTAGGGGCAGTGTGGGAAGTGTTGGATGAGAGCGAGAGGTAAAAGGATACAAGGTGGTGGTCGGAGACTTGGAGGAGAGTTGCAATGAGGTTAGTGGAAGAACAGCATCTAGTAAAGATGAGGTCGAGCGTATTGCCTGCCTTGTGAGTAGGGGGGGAAGGTGAGAGGGTGAGGTCAAAAGAGGAGAGGAGTGGAATGAAGGAGGCAGAGAGGAATGAGTCAAAGGTAGACGTGGGGAGGTTAAAGTCGCCCAGAACTGTGAGAGGTGAGCCGTCCTCAGGAAAGGAGCTTATCAAGGCATCAAGCTCATTGATGAACTCTCCGAGGGAACCTGGAGGGCGATAAATGATAAGGATGTTAAGCTTGAAAGGGGTGGTAACTGTGACAGCATGGAATTCAAAGGAGGCGATAGACAGATGGGTAAGGGGAGAAAGAGAGAATGACCACTTGGGAGAGATGAGGATCCCGGTGCCACCACCCCGCTGACCAGAAGCTCTCGGGGTGTGCGAGAACACGTGGGCGGACGAAGAGAGAGCAGTGGGAGTAGCAGTGATATCTGTGGTGATCCAGGTTTCCGTCAGTGCCAAGAAGTCGAGGGACTGGAGGGAGGCATAGGCTGAGATGAACTCTGCCTTGTTGGCCGCAGATCGGCAGTTCCAGAGGCTACCGGAGACCTGGAACTCCACGTGGGTCGTGCGCGCTGGGACCACTAGATTAGGGTGGCCGTGGCCACGCGGTGTGGAGCGTTTGTATGGTCTGTGCAGAGAGGAGAGAACAGGGATAGACAGACACATAGTTGACAGGCTACAGAAGAGGCTACGCTAATGCAAAGGAGATTGGAATGACAAGTGGACTACACGTCTCGAATGTTCAGAAAGTTAAGCTTACGTAGCAAGAATCTTATTGACTAAAATGATTAAAATGATACAGTACTGCTGAAGTAGGCTAGCTGGCAGTGGCTGCGTTGTTGACTTTGTAGGCTAGCTGGCAGTGGCTGCGTTGTTGACACTACACTAATCAAGTCGTTCCGTTGAGTGTAATAGTTTCTACAGTGCTGCTATTCGGGGGCTAGCTGGCTAGCTAGCAGTGTTGATTACGTTACGTTGCGTTAAAAGAACGACAATAGCTGGCTAGCTAACCTAGAAAATCGCTCTAGACTACACAATTATCTTTGATACAAAGACGGCTATGTAGCTAGCTATGTAGCTAGCTACGATCAAACCCCCGGATTGCGGCCTATAGCCACAATGGGTCCTGAGGTCTATCTGCAGACAAGTTCTTTATCACCAGGTTTACAAAGTGGGAGCCATTGTCGCTGGTTAATTTAGATGGTAACCCCCACCTTGGGATGATCTCCCTAAGGAGATTCTTGGCTACTGCCATAGCAGTGGAATGTCTACATGGGAATGCCTCTACCCACTTGGAGAAGGCATCCACTATCACCAGACAGTATTTGTAACCTTGACAAGGAGAAAGTTCAATAAAATCCATCATTATGTGTTCAAATGGTCCTTCAGGGGTCAGATGAGCCGACAGTGGCATGGGAATACCTCTTCCCATGTTGTTAGTCATACAAATCACACATTTTGCACAAAATTGTTCAGCAAACACAGAAAACCCAGGTGCAAACCAAAATGTATTTACAAAATCAACAACTCCCCCCTTTGATACATGATCTCTTCCATGTGACAACTTATCTAAGTAGGGGAAACATGAAACGTGGTAAGACTGGTAGCCCAGCCGGGCCCAGCCAGAGTTTCTGCACCTGGTCATATGTACATAGTCGTTTCCACTTCCGCAACTCAACAGGACCTACAGAGGATTGTCAGAAGATGTCAGTGGGAGAGAAGTGGTTACTATCAGGAAGTAAAACCATCTGTAACACAGGGGCCTCCAAGGAGACAGCTGCTGCCTTAGCATTACATTACCTTTTTTATTTATTTTATTTTACCTTTATTTAACCAGGCAAGTCAGTTAAGAACACATTCTTATTTTCAACGACAGCCTGGGAACAGTGGGTTAACTGCCTGTTAAGGGGCAGAACGACAGATTTGTACCTTGTCAGCTCGGGGGTTTGAACACGCAACCTTCATGTTACTAGTACAACTAGTCCAACACTCTAACCACTAGGCTACCCTGCCACCCTTTGGAGACAGGGTCGGAAGAGTTAGCATGAGCAAGGCATTTACAAATAGCAATTTCTGAAGGGAGCAATATAGCTTTTAGCAAGTTATCAACAAGTTTTGAATGAGAGATCGCCTTACCAGAGGAGGTCAGGAACCCGTGCTGTTTCCACAGAGTACCAAAATCATGTACCACACAAAAGGCATATCTGCTATCTATATAGATTGTAGCAGACTGGCCTTTAGCTAATATGCCAGCTCTAGTGAGTGCAAAGAGTTCTGCTGCTTGAGCAGAAAGGTGGGAGGGTCATTTAGCACTTTCCAGTGTGGTTGAGGCAGTAGTCACCGCATACACAACCAATGGTTCTCCTTTCTCAGAACGCTGAGCAGAGCCATCTACAAACAGTTCCAAATGTGCATTTTGCAAAGGGACATCAGTTCAATCCGACCTTGGTTTAGAGACAAGCTCCAACAGTTCAGCACAGTCGTGCGGCTCTCCATCATCCTCGGTGGGCAACAAAGTAGCAGGATTTAACACAGTGCACCTCTTCAGGGTTGCATGACACATTGTCAGAAGAACATTCTGATAATGGAGCAGTCGAGCTGGTGTTAGATGGGCCGTCTTTGCCTGTGAAATAAGAGCATGTACAGCATGAGGAACGTGTACAGTGAGTTCACACATGGCAACAATGTCTGCACAAGCCAACACAGCTTCAGTAGCAACAAGCACAGCTCTCAAACAACAAACCAGACCACTGGCCATACTGTCCAGCTGTTTGGAATAATAACCAACTGGGCGCTGCTTTCCTCCATGTTCCTGTGTTAAAACAGATGACATAAAACCAATTTTCTCATAAACAAAAAGGTTAAAAGGTTTAGAATGGTCAGGGAGCCCCAAACAGGGAGAAGTAGTCATGAGTTGTTTCAGTTTGGTCAGAGCAGTCAGTCCCTCTGGTGTCCACTTAATTTTGTCACTCATAGCCATTTTGTGGCCATAAATAAGGTCAGCAAGCGGCTGCACCACCTCAGCATAGTCAGGTAACCACGACCTACAATACCCTGCCATACCAGTCAATGACATCATGTGTCGTTTAGTAACCGGCTGTGGGACAGAGAGAATAGACTGTATCCTCTCTTTACCCAGCTGCCTGCCATTGGGAGAGATGTCATGACCCAAATACCTCACTGCATGTGAAACCAACTGTAACTTCTTCATTGAAACTTTGTGGCCATTCTCAGCGGGAAATATCAACAGAGCCCGAGTATCAGTTTCCACTGAGTTGGAGCACAACAACAAATCATCCACACACTGAATCAGAGTGCTGCCCTCAGGGGGTATAAAACCCTCCAGGTTTTGTGCTAAAGTCGCTGAAAAAAATTGCGGCGGATTCCACGTAACCCATTGGAGCGACGGTCCAAGTAAAACGCTTCCCTAGAAACGTGAAAGCAAACCAGAACTGAGATTCTGGTGCCACTGGAATACTGAAAAATGCATTTGTCAAATCAATCACAGAGAACCACTCTGCTGTGGGTGGTACCTCCCCCAACAGTGTAGTAACATTAGGAACCACCGGGGCACGGGCAAAAACTGCATCGTTCACAGGCCTTAAGTCCTGGACAAATCTCCAATCACCTGAAGGTTTTCTAACAGGCAAGATAGGGGTGTTACAGGGTGATTCTGGACAGGGAATTAAAGCACCATTAGCTAACAAGGATGCATGAACAGGTGTAATACCTGCTATTGCCTCCTTACTGAGTGGATACTGTGCTCTAGACGGGCGCCTGGTATCTTTAGGAGTGACTACCATTGGCTCAGCGCCCTTTATTCTCCCAAAATCATACTTGTCGCTTGCCCATAGGCATTCAGGGACCCCTCTCAGGAGGGGTGAGTCAACATGATATTGGTAGAAAAAGAAACCTGATCAACACCATGCACACCCCTCTCAGTTGGTGTTCCCCAACTGAGTGGGTAACAACTTGTCAGTGTGCTGGGTGAATAAGTTGACCCATCAGGGTGCATCTCCCAGTCTGTAGCATCAACCACGCATTTCATCCAAATTCCAGTATCCACCCATTCTACTCTGTCTGCTTTTGCCAGGGACACATGTGGTGCGCTATCCTCAAACAGGTAGAGCTCTTTCTGTGCAGGGGTTAGATTAACCCCTAAAGCACAGAAATCACTGCTACAGTATAAACCCTCACACTGCACTGACTCATTCTGTAATGTATCACACAGCCATTGTTTCTCATAATGGAGATCTCTTGTCAATGGTGAAAAATGGGAGGTGCAATGTAAGCCTGCTTCAGACATGAAACTGCCCTCGTGGCCCCAATGGGTTTCGGCCATTGAGAAAACACGAGCAATATTGGGCACCTCATCATCAACATCCCATGCATAATACCAGTCACAACACTCAGACATTAACATAAATTGCTCCCCCTCTTCCTCCTCTTCCTCATGAATAACAGTTAAACCGGTTCGGCCACATGTTATGTTGATGCCCAGTTTACACAGGAGGTCCCTGCCCATCCGATTGACAGGACATTGGTCAGAGTAGAGAAGTTGATGTTGACACTTCTCCTCACAAAAGGAGACAGGCAGAGGCATAGTTACCTGCTCTCTGAGTGGGAGGCCTGAAGCCCCTATAGTTTTGACTATTTCATTAGACATGGGAGGTTTTATCATAGCCTTGCAGTTAATGACAGACATAGCAGCCCCAGTATCAACAACAAATATTAATGACTCACCATTGACACAAGCCTCCACTGTTGGCTCTACTCTCGGAAGGGTGTGACACTTTAAAAACAAATGCTCTTGTTGCTCTGAGGATTTTAGCACAACTGTCCCTGTCTTCTCATCATGTCAATACTCCTCCTCCTGTCCCTGTCCTGGATTGTACAGGGTCGTCTGTGCCGGCGGCCCCGTCTGCCAGGCTCCAGTTTGTCCTCTGCATGGAGGGACTCCTTGTGGTCCCCACTGTTGCTGTTGCTGGACCCCGTGAGGTGGCCCGACCTGCCATTGCTTGGGAGGTGGCTGCCACGGCTGTTGTTGGAATGGGGCTGTCCATGCGTGTGCTCCTTTTCCTCCTCTTCTTGCCCCCTCCTCTCGGGCCCCTCTTTTCGGTCCGCCCCTGTCTTTGTTCCTCTGTGGATTCGTTGGCTCAGAGCAGTCAGCAGCAAATTGACCCGGCTTCCCACAGTTGTAGCACCTGCGCACTCCACCCCCTCGTCCTGTTCCTGCTGGGGCTGCTCCCTTGTAAAACATCATCTGGGCAGCCTGTAGTTTCTGTGTCTTTACTTTTTCTTCGTTTATTTTTTCTTCCTTCTGTGTACTCTGTTGTCTCTCAGCATGCTTGCAGTGCTGTACCACCGTTGCTAATGGCTCAGTCTCCCAACTGATGCAGGTAGTCCTCACAGCTTTCTCCAGGCCCGGTGTCAGACCCCTCACTAGGGCGTCTTTCAGCAGATCCCCATATGCGTGTTTGTTTGGTCTGATACCGCTGTGTAGCCTGAAACAGGTCTCAAGTCTCTTTCTGAAAGCCTCCAGGCCCTCATCATTCTTCATAGTGCATTCTCTGATGTCAGTCTTAGTTGGACACATCTCCACAATCCTGGCCAGCAGCTCCGTTATCTGGTCCTGATATGCGCCATTCTCAGCCCACAGGTAGTTGCAATCAAACTGTCCCTGTACATCCGCCCACCCGAGTCCCCGTTTCTTTTTACAGATATGGGCTATCTCAGCAGCAGATGGTTTGTACTGACCCATTAATACCCTCATCTCTGCTGAATATTTCACAGCGTCCTTACTTGGGTCTGGTAGGTCCTCTACAATGTCTTTGATTTAATCATGTCTCCACGTCCTCTGGACATACACAAGGGGGTTCCATGCTGCGGCGGCAGCAGCATTAGCATCATCAGGTTGAGGCTGAGGGTTAGGACAGGCCATCAGAGGGTATTGATGATACATGTCTGATGCTGGGTCGTATTGGAAGGGGGTAGAGACACGCCTCTCCGTCCTGGTCCGTAGACGGTCCTTCAACGGGGGAGTCAGCTGGGGTGCCCCTCCGTCCTCACTTTCCTCACTGGAGCTGAGTGGAGGAGCCTTGAGAAAAGGATTGTTGATCGTTTTACCCTTCTGGCGTGCTCCCCCACTGCGCCTCCAGTGAGACTGGCCGGAGTCACTTCAGACCCTGTCAGGACTTCAGCCAGGCTCCGTGCCAGATGATCAATCACCGTGGTGTTGGGAGAGACAAGGGGTGGGGTCGCAGGTTGTATTGGTCTTGCATCCACCGGATCAGCAGGAGGCGCCTGAGGAGGAGGGAGGTCCGGCAACACTGGGTAGAGAGTTTGAGGAGTAAAGTAGGGAGGGGGACAGTCTCTGTCATCATCATCCTTCCTATTCCTTCCCACTGTTTCATCTTTCCCCTTCTTTTCTCCTTCCTCAGTCTGAACTACCATATTCTGACAGGGTTTTCCCCGAAATGTGTCCTGTCTTTTCTTCCGTTTGTCAACTTCCCTTTCCCATTTCCTGAATTTCACCCAGTCAATTTGATCCTTTTTTCCTAGTTTTACCTTCCTTCTCTACCAATCTCTGTCTTATCTCATATAACAGCATCACACTTAGTGTCCCTATCAATGGAAAACCACCCTCTCTATGCCATAAAAGTACCTGTTCCAGAATATCCCTACCACATTTATCTACCATTTACATTTACATTTAAGTCATTTAGCAGACGCTCTTATCCAGAGCGACTTACAAATTGGTGCATTCACCTTATGACATCCAGTGGAACAGCCACTTTACAATAGTGCAACTAAATCTTTTAAGGGGGGGGGTGAGAAGGATTACTTTATCCTATCCTAGGTATTCCTTAAAGAGGTGGGGTTTCAGGTGTCTCCGGAAGGTGGTGATTGACTCCGCTGTCCTGGCGTCGTGAGGGAGTTTGTTCCACCATTGGGGGGCCAGAGCAGCGAACAGTTTTGACTGGGCTGAGCGGGAACTGTACTTCCTCAGTGGTAGGGAGGCGAGCAGGCCAGAGGTGGATGAACGCAGTGCCCTTGTTTGGGTGTAGGGCCTGATCAGAGCCTGGAGGTACTGAGGTGCCGTTCCCCTCACAGCTCCGTAGGCAAGCACCATGGTCTTGTAGCGGATGCGAGCTTCAACTGGAAGCCAGTGGAGAGAGCGGAGGAGCGGGGTGACGTGAGAGAACTTGGGAAGGTTGAACACCAGACGGGCTGTGGCGTTCTGGATGAGTTGTAGGGGTTTAATGGCACAGGCAGGGAGCCCAGCCAACAGCGAGTTGCAGTAATCCAGACGGGAGATGACAAGTGCCTGGATTAGGACCTGCGCCGCTTCCTGTGTGAGGCAGGGTCGTACTCTGCGGATGTTGTAGAGCATGAACCTACAGGAACGGGCCACCGCCTTGATGTTAGTTGAGAACGACAGGGTGTTGTCCAGGATCATGCCAAGGTTCTTAGCGCTCTGGGAGGAGGACACAATGGAGTTGTCAACCGTGATGGCGAGATCATGGAACGGGCTGTCCTTCCCCGGGAGGAAGAGCAGCTCCGTCTTGCTGAGGTTCAGCTTGAGGTGGTGATCCGTCATCCACACTGATATGTCTGCCAGACATGCAGAGATGCGATTCACCACCTGGTCATCAGAAGGGGGAAAGGAGAAGATGAATTGTGTGTCGTCTGCATAGCAATGATAGGAGAGACCATAACCTTC
This sequence comes from Oncorhynchus gorbuscha, assembly GCF_021184085.1. Classification (NCBI taxonomy): domain Eukaryota; kingdom Metazoa; phylum Chordata; class Actinopteri; order Salmoniformes; family Salmonidae; genus Oncorhynchus; species Oncorhynchus gorbuscha. The sequence continues at coordinate 65,682,439 of NC_060175.1, read as the reverse complement.
AAGGCTCCAGTAGGAGGGTCCGGAATGCCTGGTTCTTTGCACTCGCGCGCGCGCCCATGGCTCCTTAGTCTCACACACACACAATCTCACTCCCACTCTCTCTCACACACACACACACACACACACACAATGAGAGAAAAAAAATTACAACAGGAATTCCTTAAGTACTTCACACAGAATTTTACTGATCACCCACACAGGATTGGTCAGATGCTCACACAGAACTGGTCAGGTGTCCACACAGAACATAAGAACATAAAAAGGTAACCTACACAGAGTCTACCTACCGCGCCCACGCAGAACGCTCCTACAAAATACTCACACAGAGTAACCCAGGGCATACCTGGCTAGCACATTTAAAATAATTGGAATTCACCACCTCTGAGAGTCACTTAGACAATCACACAGATACGCAGAATGAGGTCCTTCTTCCACTAGGGCTTCACCAAGCTCTAAGTCCTATCCAACTCAACTTCAAATGTGGTTTGCTCGTCTCACCTCTTTTTTTTACTGTGTTCGGGATGTGGTATCCACTCGGCTCGCTGCTTCTCCGATCCTAGGTTGGTCCATCTGCTCCGTTCACGAAGTGTGGTCTCCCTGAGATCCCGAGTTTGAGGGATCCCTTGTGCACGATTACCTAGGTCGTCAGGAGCGGTCACCGAGTGAAGATTCACATCCCATCCCCGTCGCCAAATGTCGTGGAAATTTCCTTAATTACCAACTGATGAGAGAGAAAATCACACACGAGTCAGAGTTATGCTTAATCTTCACCTTTAATAATAATTAAGCTTTTGCAATAGCATTTTGACTTTCAACAGTTCAGTATCTCTAATGAAAAGTTGAGAGTCCCCAACATAATGGCAAATGGGATCCTTTATAGCAAAGATCCACCCCGTCCTAGACGACATGACAAAACACAGGTCTTAGGAACTTACACAAAGAAAAAACCTTACTTCAGAGAGAATATCCCCTAGTCCAGGGGTGTCAAAGTCAAATGGACGGAGGGCCAAATAAAAAATTTAGCTACAAGCCGAGGGCCGGACTGTTCGAATGTTCATTGAAATTTTTTTAAATGACGCATATAGTCTAGTGATCCTAATTGAACCTACTGAAAACCTAACAAATATATTCCAATATGATCAGATAAATAAAGCAATATTTTCTTATGGCTCTGTCAGTAATCTTTAATTTTCAACAGACACAAAAGACAAATTTCCTTTATATAGACGCATCTGCGTCTCCCACAGAGTCAGTTTGGTTTTAAATGCCTTCACTGTACTGTACATATCAGAGATGACACGATCCCGACCCTGCAGCTGCAAGTTCATTGCATTCAGATGACTCGTAATGTCACACAGAAAAGCCATTTCACACAGAAACATTTCGTCTCGGAGTTGTGTTGTGTCTTTCCCTTTGCTGTCCAAGAACAGACAAATCTCCTCACGAAGCTCGAAACATCTTTGAAGCACCTTTCCCTGGCTTAGCCATCGCACCTCTGTGTGATAAGGCAAATCACCATGCTCCGTTTCTAACTCCGTCAGAAATGCCTTGAACTGGCGGTGATTCAAACCTTTGGCTCTGATAAAGTTAACTGTGCGCGTGATGATGCTCATTACATGCTCCATTTTCAAGGCTTTACCGCACAACGCTTCCTGGTGTATGATACAATGATAAGCTGTCAGCTCACCTGTCGCGTTTTCCTCTTGCATCTTTTCCCGTATCTTCGCGACCAGTCCGCTCCTGTGTCCACACATCGCAGGTGCTCCGTCGGTTGTCAAACCCACGAGTTTTTCCCAAGGCAGCTCCATCTCATTTACACATCTTGACACCTCTTCATACAAATCATGCCCCGTAGTTGTGCCATGCATAGGACGTAAAGCCAAAAACTCCTCTGTCACGCTTAGGCTGGAGTCCACTCCGCGGATGAAAATTGACAACTGGGCAATGTCAGAAATGTCGGTGCTCTCATCCACAGCCAAGGAATATGCAATGAAATCTTTTCCCTTTTTCACAAGCTGCTCTTTTAGATTGATGGACAACTGGTCTACAATGGTGTTTCTGCTCAAACATTTAAAAAGAGTTGCCTTTTTCTGGGCAAACTTCGTCACAAACTTTAATCATGCAGTTTTTGATGAAATCCCCCTCCGTAAATGGCCGGGCTGATTTAGCGATCTCTTCTGCCAAAATAAAACTGGCCTTGACAGCAGCCTGGCCTTGTGATTTGGCTTTTTTGAACAGAGCCTGTCGAGATTTGAGGCCTCGTTTTAATTCCTCTGCCTTTTGTAGCCTTTGTTCCATGTCCATATTCTTGTTGTTGTCCGCGTGTTTCGTTTCATAATGTCGTCTCAGATTATACTCTTTCAGTACCGCCACACTTTCTCCACACAGAAGACACACAGGTTTTCCAGCTACCTCCGTGAACAAATACTCCGACTCCCACCTTGTTTGAAACCCCGGTTCTCAGTGTCCACCTTCCGTTTTGCCATTTTTGATGGGTATCTGAAAGTTAATTTTACTGTGATGCTGACAACTGCTGTGCCAATAAATATTGAAATGAAGCAGCCTACTGCTCGGTGCGTCACCGTTGCATTGTGGGAAATGTAGTATTGGTGCGTGTAAAAGATCTGCGGGCTGCCGGCTTGCTGCGGTCTGCGGGCCGGTTCTAATAATAAATCAAGATCATCCCAGGGGACCGTAAAAAAAAATCCTTCTCGCGGGCCGGATGTGGCCCTGGGCGCGAAAGGAATGTCTTGACTCTGACATATGTGCCCTAGTCAGACAGAGTGGGCTATAAATTATCGTTCAGTTTGGTCTCCTAAACAAAGCTCTTATCTCATCCTTGGTACAAAATGGTACCAAGACATTACCCCCACCCTATGATATATATCAAATTGTCATTTAGATAGAACCAATTCTAAATAGAACCAATCAGAGGACAAACTCACGGAGAGGAGAGTGACTCTATAGATCAACAAAGAGAGAGCATAGAATGATTCCAGACACTGCCACCCTCCTTTCCCCGATGAGAAAAGTAGGGAGTCACTGGCACACAGAAAAGATATGTTTACACATGATGACCCCTTGACCTCTCCCCTCTCTGTGGCCCATGCAACTTAGTCTTAACATAGAACAGATAACTGCCAATGGCCACCACTATAGTACCACTACAATACATTCTTATGAGAAATAACTCATAAGCATATCATGAAAATAAAACATCTTATCTATGTTACCCAACTAATTCTGATCATTCCACAACACCTTTCTCATTGTACGTTACCCAAAGAGACGAGTTGACTGCGGTTGAATATCATGGGGTATTGGAATTAGTAAGACATCTAACACAGAGGTTTCCAGATGCTATTATGCCTCATTTAAAAACACTGACAGTATTTCAATTGGTCTTAATCAAATGTTTTATTCCAACAGTGCAGGAGTCAGGGGGCGATAGTCAGATGTGCGCTCCTCGTCCCACTTAAGCCCACCACAGCCCTCCAACCCCCTGGCCTGAGATCTGAGGAGGCATGGGGGGCCCCTTGAGGTCCCTGTCTGGACCTTTTTATTGTTGTTAATTAATTACCTCCCCGAAGCCTCGCTGGGCGTCCTGCGCTGAACCACCGCCTGCTCTTGTGTTCCAATTTTCCGCTCATACCGCTTCCCCACTGGCCCGCTTTCCCTGCCGACTGGGCCAAGGATCCAGCTTCAAGTTCCTGTTCTGTAATTAAGAGAGAAGTCCAACTTCAAATTTAGAGAAATGTGAAGTTGAATAGTTCTGGGAGAAATTATTACCTAATTTCTTTTGATTAATTTGGAAGCCGCACTGAGAATCTGTTGTGTCGGATTGATATGATACCCAGCCTTGTCATTAACCATCTCACGCATATTTATATTGAATTACCATATTACATTATTACACTAATCTTATGATAAAAAAAATGTGTCATCTCCGGTGTGCTTGAAGTAAGACCAAAAGTGAAATTGGCACCATGACAATCATTTACTCTGAATTCATTCAATTCAGACTTTGGAACTGTTGCAGTGTGTATCAGCTTTTTAATTGGGCTTGTACTGGTCATAGAATGGGAATGTCCAGAGCCTTATATATATAGCGCGAGAGAGATATAATTCCCATTCAGCAGCAAAAAAGCAGGAGGTTGGGTATGTAGGTCACCTCACTCAAAGTTGCAGAGAAATATACCCTGATTGAACATTTGACACATCAGTAGCTATGACGTCACTATTTTACCAGAGCAAACTATGGAAAACGTGTTGAACCATCCAATGGTTCAGTTATTCTTTTACATTTCCCCCCATACTGTGAGATATTGCTTTACGACTAATGTCTGGTAACTGTTAACATAGGGTTGCCTTAATAAATGACACACACAGCATCTCGCCAATTTGGGTATTGTTGCTATTCATCACGATGTTCAGCTACAGGTCGACGATCTGCTGCATGGCCGGCTATAGTGGGATGAATAAATACTTACACACAGTAATGTGCATCAGGCCAATGAGCCATACACAGGCCTGGTGCCATCTCATTAGTCTGCCAATGGCACCTGGGGAGACCGCCTCACGTCCCACTGTCTGGAAGAGCTGTAGGGGACAAGGGAAAAACAGCACAGGGGTTTGCGTCATGCGAAAGTAGGTTTGTTCCCAGACAGACACGTATTAATGATGTGCGCACACATGCACACACGCAGGCACACACAGACACTCATGCACGATAGCACACACACCTCACCTGGATCTACAGGCTGACTCTGTTTATTGCACACCTCTGAGAATGAACGACAATCACTGAGCCCAGAGAGAGAGAGAGAGAGAGAGAGAGAGAGAGAGAGAGAGAGAGAGAGAGAGAGAGAGAGAGAGAGAGAGAGAGAGAGAGAGAGAGAGAGAGAGAGAGAGAGAGAAAGAGAGTGTTCAGTCGCTCCTCTTCGAACCACACAGTAGAACCTATAATCAGTGACCATGGTGTCTATGGCTGTGACTACACACACACACACTCTCCCTTCACCTCACAGCTCAGATTGATAATGTCAAAAATGTCTCCTGACCTGTATGGTCAGAGTTGACGTAGTGTGGGTGTGTGGCTCTCACCACTTAACCCTTGTAAATAACAGTAATAACTCTAATCTGTGGTCAGCACCCACCAAGGGGAGGCTGGCCCAGCTCTTTTGATTTTTTTCTCTCTCTCTCTGTCCTCTGTATTTACAAGGATGGAATCTGTGTTCCGTGCAGGTGTGAGTTGCATTAGGGTCTTATTTTTAAGGTCTTATTGTACTGCATTAACCCATCCTTTATGAATAGACAAGGACAACAGTGTGGTTTTGGTTGCTCTGAAATCGGAATGATGGAACACATTTTGGCACAGAGACAAAATGTTGGAATGTCGGCCGAACAGTGAAGGATAAGGTCATCATCTTATTTATTCATGAGTCGAGCAATTTTATTGGTGGATTCAATGACAGGGCAAGCCTGGGGTGATTTAAAGGTTACAATCTGATTGGCTGCATGGGATATTAATGTACCTGCCTAATGATTGACACCCGAGGTCACGTGCGGATAGAAGGTGAGTAGGAGGGGTTGGCAAATCAACAAATGAACTCTGCCGTGCCTAATGTGCCTGGCTTTTTTACTACGCTAATGGTCTATGTTGGGTAATGTGTTATGGTGTTAATGGCAGCAGCTGTGGCGGGGTGTAAGGCGTGGGAGGAACAGGGATGTCGGCCATGGAAATGGGCTTTTATCAAAGTGGAAATGAGTGAGCTGCTTCTTGTTGCTGCTGCTGCTGCAAGGTTAAGCCACAGAGTCGTATTGCCATTAGATAACCAGCCTGATAAAAGACGGACCGTGACCTGAGCGGGTGATCGATAACAGACGCAAATACGATTGACCCTTCAATCTACCATTTCATTTGGGCTCTGACTAAAAGGCCTGTGCTTGTGGCCCGTTAGATTCCATCCATCTGAAATGATTGCAGTGATATCCGAATGCACAGTACCGACGGTAAACATCACCTGTTTAAGAAATCTACTCTGTCTGCTCGTGTCCCACTTTCAGATTTCTGACAGTCAAATGAGTTGACAAACTGTAGCAAAAACTTGAAGCTTCAAAGTTAGGGGGTTGTTCTACATTCCCATTTTCCCCATGAAAACAAGGCCTGGGATGAAAGACAAAAACGAAACCATCTGGATGCGAAGTTGATTCCAAGGATTCCCCCTGTACCAGTTCTGTTTCTGGAACCCAAAGGAGATGGATAGAGGCATCAATTCATCTTTCATGGGTTTCTTTTGTAGTCGGTTGTATCGGCTGTATTACTTTCAGGCCCTGTACAGACCTGGGGTCATTTCAATGTTCAAAGGGCTGGACTGTGTGAGAGCTACGATATGAGTGAGAGGATATAGATCGGTTAAATAAGTTCAAAGAAGAGAACCGTTTTGTCGGGCTGACACAAAGAACCTGCCATGCCTTGTCCTGTGCAAGCTGTATTCCCAAATATGGATGGTATGCCGTTCAATCTCAAACTACCTGGATTTATAGTGAATCTCAAAGACCTGGTAGCTTTTTAAATCACCTCATATTCCTCCACCCCTTTTCAAATTGAAAAAGGATTCAGTATCTCTAAAAGATCACTCAAATTCAAACCCCTTTGCCAAGTTTTTATCATTCCTGGTGTTACTACGTCTCCTGGAGTAGAGGAAGGGTTTCAGTGTTCTACTATCACACGTTGAGATGTGGGATATGTGGCTCATTTGGGAAATAAATCAAGTCTGATTGACTGCAAAGATCTTAATTCCACACCCCCAAGCTCTCCGTGTTCCATCCCAGCAGTCTGACTCACCCCACCGAGGGAGGATAGGGAGCAAACTATGGGTGAGAGTCTGAAGTGTAGCTAGGTAACTATTCATTTCCTAGAGAGCCATGCATTATATCCTCATGTACAATGTGGTAGTGTGAAAAAAAATCAGATTTTTTTTCAGCAGTGGGACGTGACTACAGTTTGCGTTGAATTGTGGAGCATATCAACCTCACAAGTGATCAAAGTTCTTCACTAGCTCCCTTGAGGTAAGTCAAGGGCCGAGGGGGAAACGTTTGTGAATTGGACTTCCACTTAACTGCATCCGGTTTCGATGGAGATTCCACCGAGGGAAAGTGGCTAGCGCGAGGTTTGAGGGGGTAAAAATAACATGTTTGGACTGCAGGCTAAATTAGATTTTTTTGTTGGTGTGACTTCATTACGTCCAGCAGTTTTTATCGACACCAAGTAGTTAGATGGAAACGCACTGTAGCAGGCAATTGTTTCATCTGTTTTCTATGCAAACGTTCTAAATGTGGACATGGAAACATAGCTACTAGCTAGGTTAAATTGTGTCACACAAGTAACTAACAACAGTGTATGGAGGTGTATGCACACTACAAAATTATAAGAACTCATTGCGGCACTGCCACAATAATTGGAAGAGGCAATTACTTAAAGAAGAAATTAAATAATTAGTCTGTCTGCCACCCATTAAAAAACATGAATGTTTAAAAATGATTAGCATAAATTAAAAAAATTCTCAGTTTCACTGAAAGTCGAAAGGTTTGACAGCAATGCCACATAAAATTCAAGTCAGTTGGGAACAGGTCTTTGATGTCCCTATACCCTTGCCTCAGGTCAATGAACTGATACATAAAATGTAAGCTATTATATAAAATATTTACTACAAAATGAATGCTCAATATGGGGCTTTGAAAAGTCAGCCTTGTGAAGAAAAGTCAGCCCTGTGCAGAATTGAGGAAGCAGAATCAATAGAGCATCTTTTCTGGTACTGTCCATCGGTGGATCGCTTTTGGAGTCAGATCACAGAATGGTTGTTATGTCATAATATCAGGGTTCAGATGGACTTGCAAACTGTATCTTTAGGGGATCTGGAAAAAAGCAGATGTTTAGCAGATGTTTAGCGGGTGCAGTGAAATGCTTGTGTTACTAGCTCCTAACAATGCAGTAAAATGTCAAACAATTCAAATGTAAGGGGGCCAAAAAAGACGAATAATCAAGAACGGCGGGACGAATCTGATTAACAACCCAAATATCACTGTAGCAGTAATCAAATGCAATCTCTTTGTATGTACACCGGGATAATTTACACAGGATCTACACAAGATCAGTTAATAAATAATATATGCAGCAATAGATATATTAGAGTAAGCTATGTCAAGAATCCAGTGTACAAATAAACATGTGCCGTGTATAAACAGTGTAAATAAAATTCAATGCACAGTCGTAGGAATATTAGAATAAGCTATGTTGGGGATACAGTATTTAAATACACAGTGTGAAATGGGAAATGACCAGTGGTTCAATGTCTCTATAGCATGGGACAGCAGCATTGGCTGTGTGTGTGTGTGTGTGTGTGTGTGTGTGTGTGTGTGTGTGTGTGTGTGTGTGTGTGTGTGTGTGTGTGTGTGTGTGTGTGTGTGTGTGTGTGTGTGTGTGTGTGTGTGTGTGTGTGTGTGTGTGTGTGTGTGTGTGTGTGTGCGTGTGCGTGTGCGTGTGTGTGTGTGCATGTGTTTGTGAGTATGACATGTGTGTGTGTGTATGTGTGATAGCTTGTGTGTGTTTTATTATTATATTATTATATTATTGTTTGAATGAGTGTGCGTCACCTGGTAGACGGCTAGGGATGGCTGTTCAACAGTCTGATGGCCTGGTAATAGAAGCAGTTTTTTGTCTCTTGGTCTTGGCTCTGAGGCACCTGTACTGTCGCACAGTATCCAATTGACCAGTCCGTGGCTTAAGTGGCAGGGGAATCTTCGTGGAATTCTGGTGACACCAGGTGCTGTAGATGTCCTGGAGAGCAGGCAGGGTGCCCCTAGTGATATGTTGGGCTGCCTGCACCACCCTCTGGAGATTCATATGGTTGAGGGCAGAGCAGATATCGTACCAGGCAGTGATGCAGCCTGACAGAATGCTCTCAATGGTGCATCTGTAGAAGTTCGCTGTGTGCCTAGAATCACGTTTCTGGTCCTCCTCATCATCAGTATTTGACTCTGCTCATTTAACGGCTTCTCCCTCGCAACAGTATACATTTTACAGCATGACTTTTGTTTGATATTTGGTAGGCCACATTTTGCTGCACCAACCTTGAGAGCTTTATTCCATTTTTCTTTAACGGTAATTTTTGGCAACTATACTGAGTGTACAAAACATTAGGAACACCTTCCTAACATTGTCTTGCACCCCCATTTGCCCTCAGAACAACCGTAATTCATCGGAGCATGGACTCAACAAGGTGTCGAAAGCGTTCCACATGGATGTTGGCTCATGTTGACTCCAATGCTTCCCATAGTTGTGTCAAGTTGGCAGGATGTCCTTTGGGTGGTGGACCGTTATTGATAAACTGTTGAGAGAGAAAAACCCAGCAGGTCTGCAGTTCTTGACACACTTAAACTGGTGCCTGGCACCTACTACCATACCCTGTAAAAAGGCACTGAAATCTTTTGTTTTTCCCATTTAACCTCTGAATGGCAATTGTCAATCGTCTCAAGGCTTAAAAATCTTTCTTTAACCTGTCTCCCCCTTTTCATCTGTACTGATTTAAATGGATGTAACAAGTGACATCAACAAGGAATCATAGCTTTCACCTGGATTCACCTAGTCAGTCTATGTTTTGTACAGTACACTCAGTGTAGGCTGGCTCCCTGGTGGCACGTTTTTACTTAACTGGTCCTACCCATCTTAGCAAGAAGGCCGTTCCCCACTGCAACGGGCAAATAGAGGTGGCTAAATTCCCAATCTGGCCTCCAGACCATCATGGCCACCTAATGATCTTCAGCTTCCAATGGGCTCATTCAGCCCCCATCCTCTCCCCTGTAACTATTTATATTCCCCAGTTTGTTCATGTAAATGAGTGTTCTCAGTCAACTTACCTGGTAAAATAAGGGTCAAATAAATAAATAGAGAAAACGTATAGATTATGTCAACAGAGGAAAGCCTAGTCTACTACAAAAAATAAATGAACAGGCCCATGGGCCTTCGGATGCGTCACTCTATGTTTTCCCCAAATAAATAATTTCGGCAAAACATTTTCAGTTTTGACAGGCCTATTCACCTAAAAAATGGTCCATCAACACATCATATCAACTAATGTATCAAGTTGGGCACCGTCTCAATTAGCTCCGTCAACAGCAGACAACGCATAAGGGGCTGTGAGGACGTGCTGAGAGGTTGGTTCTATCTCACAAACTTGAGAAAAGTTTATCAAATGTACTTGATGCTAGACCTACTCTACTCAAACTATCGAACATTTCTCATGTTACTTGGCTGTTTTGTTATCTGTGTTTTGGTAGCCAATGAGACTTTGGGCCTCGTCTCCAATATCTGACTTTTAAAACACCACTGCGACCAATACTTCCTTCCTAGTTCTTAACTCTCCAGGTGGGCTAGTGACTGCACTGCAATTGGTTGCATGATAAAAACAGAAGTTTTCACTGTAGCATATTGCCTTCACCATTTTAACCTTGTCCGATCAGTGATTACTTCAAAAAAGCAGGTTGAACTGTTTTGATAAAATGTCATTTAAATACATTGCTGACTTGGGTCTACTTTTATTGGTTCCAATTGTTGTAAAAAGCTTTCATTTGACTTGTCCTGAACTCATTTGATTATTGCAGACTGTTTTAAATCTGGTGTATTGACCTTTAATTGCACAACAAAACGTATTTAGAGAGAAAAAAAGTAAGCGTCGAGATACGGTATATAGCCTCTTGTTTTTAAAAAATTGGACCATATCACTCACCCCTAGGGCAAGTCATATTTAAGTCAAGGGTGCACAAGGGAATGGGACTCGGACTTGAGCACGAGTGTGTTATGCACAGGCACGCCTGTCGCCATCACAGGTAGCTACAGCTTTCTTCATCATACTGGAATCACCCAGACACATGTGCTCGCTCACACACACACACACAGACGGCCTTTTGTAAATACTTCGTCAATATGGAAACAAACCCATGAAAGCCTAAACTTAAAACTGAAATAACTTCAATCGGAATAATGCTGTATATTTCTGGATCTTCAAAGGCCCATCAATTTCACAGGGTCTTCCGATAGTAACATCTAAACTGCCTCTCCTCAGTGATTCCACTAGGCTGTGCAGAGCTGTCCCCTGAGGAGACCAATACAGTTACAACATGATGGAGATCACTGCAGGCCCACTGCCAGGAGGTAATTGTTTATTTAAAGGCCCAGAGCGGTATAAAACATGATTTTAAAAAACCCACTCAGTGGCCAGCCGGGTCGGAACCCCCTTTGCCTCCAGAACAGCCTGAATTCTTCAGGGCATGGAAACGTTGCTCAGTTGGTATCAAGGGACCTAGTAAGTGCCAGAAGAAAAAAAACATTACACCACCGCCACCAGCCTGTATCGTTGACAACAGGCGAGATGGGGCCATGGACTCATGCTGCTGACACCAAGTCTGCCATCAGCATGGCGCAACAGGAAGCAGGATTCGTCGGACCAGGCAATCTTTTTCCACTCCTCATTTGTCCAGTGTTGGTGATTGCGTGCCCCCTGGAGACGCTTCTTCTTGTTTTTAGCTGATAGGGGTGGAACCTGGTGAGGTAGTCTGGCGCAATAGCCCATCCGTGACAAGGACCATCGAGTTGTGTGTTCCAAGATGCCGTTCTGCACACCACTGTTGTACTGCCCCGTTATTTGCCTGTTTGTGGTCCGTGCATGATTCTTACCATTCTCCTTCAACCTCCGCTGACTGCAGCTGACTGGATGTTTTTTGTTTGTTTTGTCATGCGTGAAAACCCCAGAGGGCCGGTTGCTTCTGAGATACTGGAACTGGCGCACCAGGAACCGATGATCAGATCAGATTCAAAGACTCTAAGGTCACTCGTCTTGCCTATTTTAACATTCAATCGAACAGTGAAGGAATGCCTTGATTCCTGTCTGCCAGCTTTATATAGCAAGCAACAGCCAAATGACTCACACCTGTAGGAGCCAACCATTTTCGTGAACGGGGGGGGGGGGGGTGTACCTAATAAACTGTGTGTATATATTTCTACACTATGAGGTTGGAACAATAAGAGCTGTTTAAAAAGACTGCCTGAAATTGGGATGGATTTTTGGCCTGTCTGGTGACATCACCTGCAGGTAAATTTGTTTAATGAACAGACCAATAATATAAAGAGAGTTCAAAAACTATTTTTGACCATTTTAATTGAAAACAATCACAGTTATTTGCTGAATTGTTAAGCAGAAATAATTTGATATTGAGATTTTTAAAAACAGCTGCATTGCGCCTTTATTAAAGTGTAATCGGAAGAGATTGATATCAAAGGGTCGTCCATGGACAATTAATATTACGATTATGAGGCTGTGGAGTGGGTCTAGCAGCGCTCGATCATTCCTCCAGCCTCCCGGATCTTGGAGTTCTCAGGAAAATGAACGGCTCCGATGATTAACATCGCGTCAATGTTCCTTTCTCGGGGGAACAAAATGAGTTGTTGGCCCTTCTGCTGAGCGAGAGTAGAAACACATGAATTACAATAGATCATATGCGGGCCCCAAACTTCCCTGTCACCGCTAATGGTGTCTGATTGATGCCGATAAGCTGGCAGGCAACTGCATTTGAAACTAAAGAAGTGCAGGGTTTATACAGGACTTACCCTCTCAAGGGGGGTGAGTGGGTAGGGTGAGCCCACATGTCTTAAAGTTAGCCTGTAAAAGGGGCTGTTGTGCTTGATGAATCGTAAAATGTAGCACATGGTACAGTGGTACATCTCAGGCTGGTTGGGGTGATCGTGAATGGATGGATAAAGACAAGATGTCATAAACTTGGCTTTATCATGAACCAAGGAGGAAAGTCCATCAATAATAGCCCATGCTGCCCTCACATACAAATACTGTAGTAGGTATAATACATTTGGGGTGAGACTGAGAGTACATAAGTGTTATTAAACCACGTGCCTCAATAGCTTGTACTGGAGTGAGTGAGTGAGTGAGTGAGTGAGTGAGTGAGTGAGTGAGTGAGTGAGTGAGTGAGTGAGTGAATCAATGGGGACCATAGCAAGTACAACACATTCAAGAGGGAGAGCAGAACTGGAGAACAATACCACAGGAACTTTGGCTTACTTAGATAGCATTATACACGTAGATAAGTTTCCTCGGCTACAGGGTACTGAGTCAGACAAGGGGTCCCGTATTAGACAGACCTGGGCAGCGGTTTGTGAGGACTCCGCAGAAAAGATGACTAATCTAATAATGCCCCCATCCTGGCGACATGAAAAATGGAGGAAGCTGATTTTAGTTCACTTATGTCAAGCCTTGATTACGTTGAGACAGCGTGTTCTCCCCAGAGGGAGCATTGAGAGCCGGTCGGGTACGCCAGCTCAGCGCAGAATGCTGTTTCAAACTCTATTAATGTCTCCGTGCTGAAGCCTTTCCTGGCTACACTAATTATTAGCGTTACAGGTAGAGTGGTAGAGAGGTGGAGGTGGAGAAAGAGGGAGGAGGGAAGAAGAGACATAATCAGTTGCTAAGAATGGAGCTTTTATACATCTGCAACAAACTACACAAAGTGGTGTCAAAAAAATAACGTATTGCAAAAGTCAAATATATTTATTCTGGAGCTACAACCTCCAATGCACCCTCAAATATTTCTTGTTTTATCTGGTATGAAATGCTTACGCTGTAATCCATTTGCCTTATCAGCATCAGGTCACGCTTGCTAGTTCGACTGTGTGGCACATTTTAATTGTTTTTGTTGTCTGTTTATTACTTTTTTTTCATTTCCCCTTTCTTTAGTTTTTGTTCTCTTTATTCTCAAGAAACGACATGCTTACCTACGCTTCATAGAGAATTGTACATTTTGTTAGAGCAACAGAACCAGTCGGGGCAGATTGAACTGGTAGGCAATTTCCTCCCAAAGTATTCGGCAATTATTAAAACCATTAACCTTCTACTTTTCCCATTTTGTTGCAAAACAGAACTCCAAACAATCTCCTTTGAGGTTTTCGGGTGCAGAAGGGGACATTGATTGCACCGTATTGTGCAGCTTGCATGTAAAAGACCAGGTGTGTGACTGTTTATTGGGTTTTGGAGTAACTGCAATTTCCCCTATGGCAATTTCACCCTCAAATAGGCTTTCGTTTCAAATCACCGTTATTTTTGCCGATTTTCGTCAATTTCCTCTCCCTTGTGCACTCTCACATAGTGTGTGGTTGAAAGAATGAAAACAGACCACAGTTTTTCCCTGGCTCTCTATTGTTTGTGATCCTGTTTTGACCGTATTCTTGGTGTATCAAGACATGATAGAGACATCTTTTGACAAATACTGGTATATACTGTAGAGAAATGTAGATATTCTAATGAAATGTGGTCTGTTATTTGTTCTTCTATTGCAATTTGTTCAAAAGCTCTGCTCATCAGATGTGTAGAGGCCATAGATATGTAAAGCCATTGCGTGTGTGCGTCAGTTAGACTTTCACACAGTTATGTTGGACAATATTTAGGCCTATGTTGCCTAGTGCAGAGAAACAACTATTTCAATATCATTACTTTACTCAATGATATTGAAACAGTTGTTGCTCTGCACTAGGCAGTAAGATTCCTTTCAACACAAGCCTAATTCCTTTCCAACATAACTGTATGAAAGTCTAACTGACGCACACACACACACTCACACCAAATTGCCCCCCTGTCTCTCTGTCTCCAGCTATGTACCTGTCTAACCCACGAATGAGTGCTCTTTACTAGACCAACAGCAGGCCATGGCCCACAGTAAGTAGGCAGTTACTGTGGCAACCATCCCTGCACCTGTGGCAACCTGAGCCTGTCACCAGAATTTCAGAGAGCGAGAGAGAATAAGGAAACTTAACTGACAAATGCCCTGCATTACGCTGCAGAAATTAAGGTCAAACAATGTTTGTGTGGATGTGATAGATTAAAGCCACAGTAAGCGTAGCTCATAACTCACTCCTGTCAAGCTTCAAATAGGGGGGTTCAGCTAGCAGGGCTACTCTGCCGCAGCGCACTATTACACTATCTCCCATCAAAGCACAATCCGAGGTGCCAAGTAGGGAAGGAAGGAGGGCGAGAGAGGACTTCTGAAAAATAAATAGATATTTATTTACTTCCCTTTTACACCAAGACAAAAATCGGACAACTTTACCATGCCGTCTTCTTTCTACCCGCGTTTTCTTTATATCTGAAAGGTCAAACCGGTATCAAAGCAACTACTTTTATTTCTGCCAAGGGAGATATTCATGACAGCGGTATTATGTTTAAAAGTCCCGCCAATGCCTCAGTATAAAACGTTGCTTTTCATCATACCGGCTTTGGCACAAATTAAATCATGAACATTGTATTGCTGTCTGATATCAAAAAACGAAGTAGCCTGGACAAAATAGCAACGTTACTTGCTCTTTTTTTGGTGTTAAAAAAAACATCCGTTTAAACATGTATTCAGGATAAGTCATCCAGAAAACCAGGCAACTAAAAGCAACTTTCTAGACAATGTTTTGGTTTTGGTTCTGTTATCTAGCTGGCTAGCCAGCTCATAATTACCAGAACATATCTGACAATGTTTTGAGTTTAAAACTTTTAGTAAACTGTAGTAAACTTTTTATTCATCATAAGAGGACAATTAACACATTACTAGTTGATTACTTACTAATTATTTACAAGTATAATGAGATAAAAATAGCTAACTTACTGTTGTGAATGTGAAGAACCGAAATTTCAAACACAATACAACCACGTATGTGGATAACGCATTTAAAATCATTGAGGATGACACAATTTTTTTGAAAAAAAACGTATTTGCATTGTGGTCCTCTTAAATAAATGAATAAAATATATCTAAACGTATATCAAATCGAAGTCAAATCAAAGCAATGTTATTTGTCACATGCAAAACAACATGTGTAGTAGACCTTACCGTGAAATGCTTACTTGCAAACCCTTAATCAACAATGCAGTTCAAGAAATAGAATTAAGAAAATATTTACTAAATAAACTAAAGTAAAAAACTCTAATCAAATCAAAAAGTAACACAATAAAATTGCATAACAATAACAAGGCTATCTAAAATATAAAAGGTGGTACCGGTATCGTGCCAATGTGCCAGGGTACAGGTTAGTCGAGGTCATTTGTAAAGTGGCTGTGCATAGATAATAAACAGCGAGTAGCAGCTGTGTAAAAATAAAGCAGTGTTTGGGTGTCAAAATGCAAATAGTCTGGATGGCCATTTGATGAATTGTTCAGCAGTCTTATGGCTTGGGGGTAGAAGCTGTTAAGGAGCCTTTTGGTCCTAGACCTGCCGCTCCGGTACCGCTTGCCATGCGGTAGCAGAGAGAACAATCTATGTCTTGGGTGACTGGAGTCTTTTACAATATTTTGGGCCTTCCTCTGACACCTCCTAGTGTAAAGGTCCTGGTTGTTAGGAAGCTTGGCCCCAGTGATGTACTGGGCTGTACTTACTACCCTCTGTAGTGCCTTAATGTCAAATGCCAAGCACGATGCTCTCGATGGTGCAGCTGTAGAACTTTTTGAGGATTTGGGGACCCATGATAAATCTTTTCAGTCTCCTGAAGGGGAAAAGGTGTTGTTGTAACCTCTTCACAACTGTCTTGGTGTGTTTGGACCATAATAGGTCATTGGTGATGTGGACACCAAGAAACTTGAAACTCTCAACCAGCTCCTCTTCAGTCCCGTCAATGTTAATGGGGGTCTGTTCGGCCCTCCCCTTTCCTATAGCCCACAATCAGCTACTTTGTCTTGCTCACATTGGGGGAGAGTTTGTTGTCCCGGCACCACAATGCCAGGTCTCTGACCTCCTCCCTATAGGCTGTCTCATTGCTGTCGGTGATCAGGCCTACCACTGTTGTGTCATCAGCAAACTTAATGATGGTGTTAGAGTCGTGTTTGGTCATACAGTCTTGGGTGAACAGGGGGCCCCAGTGTTGAGGATCAGCGTGGCAGGTGTGTTGTAGCCTACCCTTACCACCTGGGGGGCGGCCCGTCAGGAAGTCCAGGATCCAGTTGCAGACGGTGTGGAACGCTGAGTTGTAATCAATTAACAGCATTCTCACATAGGTGTTGCTTTTGTCCAGGTGGGAAAGGGCAGTGCGGAATACAATTGAGATTGCATCATCTGTGGCTCTGTTGGGGCGGTATGCGAATTGGAGTGGGTCTAGGGTTTCCGGCATAATGGTGTTGATGTGAGCCTTCATTTCATGGCTACCAACATGAGTGCTACGGGGCGATAATTATTTATGCAGGTTACCTTTTCTTTCTTGGGCACAGGGACAATGGTGGTCTGTTTGAAACATGTAGGTATTACAGACTCGGTCAGGTAGAGGTTGAAAATTGCCAATTGGTCTGTGCATGCTTTGACTACATTTCCTGGTAATCTGTCTGGCACCGAGGCCTCGTGAATATTCAACTGTTTAAATGACCCTCTCCATCGGCTATGGAGAGGGTCACACAGTCGTCCGGAACAGCTTGTGCACTCATGCATGCTTCAGTGTTGCTGGCCTCCAAGCAAGCATATAAGGCATTTAGCTCATCTGGTAGGCTTGTGTCACTGGGCAACTCGTGGCTGGGTTTCCCTTTGTAGTCCGTAATAGTTTTCATGCCCTGCCACATCTGATGAGCGTCAGAGTCAGTGTAGATGGATTCAATCTTATTCCAGTATTGACGCTTTGCCTGTTTGGTGGTTCATCTGAGAGCATTTCTTATAAGTGTCCAGATTAGTATGCCGCTCCTTGAAAGCGGCAGCTCTAGCCTTTAGCTCGGTGTTGCCTGTAATCGATGGCTTCTGGTTGGGATATGTACATTGGGTCACTGTGTGGACGACTTTGTTTGATGAACGTATTGATGAGGTGGTATAATCCTTAATGCCATTGGATGAATCCATATTCCAGCCTGTGCTAGCAAAACAGTCCTGTGGCGTAGCATCCACGCCATCTGACGACTTCCGTTATGAGCGAGTCACTCCTTTAGTTTTTGCTTGTATGCAGGAATCGGGAGGATAGAATTATGGTCAGATTTGCCAAATGGAGGGCGAGGGAGAGCTTTGTATGCTTCTCTGTGTATGGAGTAAAGGTGGTTAGCTGCACACGTGACATGGTTCCACATGTGATATGCTGGTAGAAATTAGGTAAAACGGTTTTAAGTTTGCCAGCATTAATGTTCCTGGCCACTAGGATTGCCGCTTCTGGATGAGCATTTTCTTGTTTGCTTATGCCCTTATACAGCTCGTTGAGTGCTGTCTTAGTGCCAGCATTGGTTTGTGGTGGTAAATAGATGGCTATGAATAATACAGATGAGAACTCTCTTGGTCAATAGTGTGGTCTACAGCTTATCATGAGGTATTCTACCTCAGGCGAGCAATTTCTCTCGACATCTTTAATATTAGACATCACGCTCCAGCAGTTATTGACAAATAGACACACACTCCAGCCTGTCATCTTTCCAGACCTAGCTGCTCTGTCCTGCCGATGCACGGAGAAGCCAGCGAGCTCTATATTATCTGTGTCGTCGTTTAGCCTCGTCTCGGTGAAACACATGATATTACAGTTTTAGTATCCCATTGATAGTCTTAATCGTAGATCTTCTAGTTTGTTTTCCGATGATTGCACATTGGCCAATAATACGGAAGGTAGAGGTGGTTTACTTACTCGTCGGAAAATTCTTACAAGGCTCCTTGTCCTCCTCCCCCCTTTTCTCCATATTTTTTTCACACGGATGACATGCATTTGGGCCTTGTCTCAACAAAGGAGTATATACCTTTGTGTCAAAGTCATTAAAGAATAAATCTTTGTCCAGTCGAGGTAAGTAATCGTTGTTTTGATGTCCAGAAGCTATTTTCAGTCAAAAGAGATGGTAGCAGCAACAGCATGTACAAAATGTGCTACTAACAATGCGAAAAAACTAACTAAATATCACAGTTTGTTAGGAGCCCGTAAAACGGCAGCCATCCCCTCCGGCGCCATTATAAGTTATTAACACAGTAGGCCTGGCTGCACGGTAGACCTAGTTTATTAGGCATTGGGTTATACATGCATTGCCTTCAGAAGGCATTCATACCCCCTGACTTCTACATTTATTTTCTCACCAATCTACACACAATACCCCATAATGAAAAAGTGAAAACATGTTTTTAGAATGTTTTGCACATTTATTGAATAGAAAAATATCTAATTTACATAAGGGATGGACCAAAATGTACAGAATGGTTACTTGGAGGGAAATGGGGGAGGGTCATGCTTTTTCAATTTCAGTCAAGGGGAGGTTTTAGTATTTTAAATCTAGTCCAGGGGAGGGTCATGTAATTTGTCACTTCATAAATTTGTCATTTTTGACTTTTTTTGAATTAGTTGTTTATTAGGCTATACATTGATGTGTGCCCGATGCCGGCTCTTACCTCTGATTCTCCGCTGGGTGCGCAATATCAAGTGCTATTTAGTGTAGTCTCAATCAAATGATCCACAGCCTAGCACAGAGCAAAGTTATATTTCTAACAAAGCTGCTGGATATTCCAACCCTGAGCCCCTGCTCTGCTCTTGCTGATCAAAATGTTTTTCTGAGCTGCCAAACCAATGGCTGTGCTGTGCAGGGCTATGGTGGCAGTTCAGGAGTAGAGTCAAAAGCTTCTTCCAAAATATTTCATTAGGCCTAAAGTAGTCCAAAACAATGCACTATATTGTGCGCGGACTAACCTATAGCGTATGTTCTGTTGAGTCTGAAATGGGGACCGGAGATGAAATTTGATAGCTTGCTAATTACTACTATAATGGATTTTTATTGACTTTTTCCTCATTTTGTTCCATTACAGCCTTATTCAAAATGGTTTCATCAATCTACACACAATAATGACAAAGCAAAAATAGGAAAGGGTTCCTAATACCTTCTGAATGTGCTGTATTTTGCTGAAGGGAGAGCCATCCATTTCCATTTCAGAGCAGTCCATTTTCTCAATGTAACCCTTCCTATATATAATGTTCACTCTCCAGGTATTCACATCCCTGAGTCAATACTTGTTAGAATCCCCTTTGGTAGTGATTACAGCTTTGAGTCATTCTGGGTAAGTCTCTTCAATCTTTGCACGCCTGGATTGTACAATATTTGCCCCTTATTTATTTTCAAAATTCTTCACTCTCTTCTTGGTAAGCAACCCCAGTGTAGATTTGGCCTTGTGTTTTAGGTTATTGTCCTGCTGAAAGGTGAATTGATCTCCCAGTGTCTGATGGAAAGCAGACTGAACCAGGTTTGCCTCTACGACTTTGGCTGAGCTTAGCTCCATTCCATTTCTTCAAGCATCGTTTTTTTTTTTTGAAAAACATCATTCCACTTTGACATTATGGGGTATTGTGTGTAGGCCAGTGACCAAAACATCTCAATTGTAATCCATTTTAAATACAGGCTGTAACACAACAAAATGTGGAAAAAGTCCAGGGGTGTGAATAGTTTCTGAAGTCACCGTATAACACATTTCTAAAAAAGGACAGGATGACATTGTCATAGCTTAGACCTTTCAGCAGGACTCCCTCAGTAGATCAGCAATCTCAGACTCCTAAACTGAGCTAGATGATGGTTTGATGATGGTGATGCCAGATGATGATGATGCAGTGGATGCAAGATGATGGTTTTGCGGTTGGCTTGCTGGCTCTGACGTTATCTTCAGCCTCTCGATCTGTAGCCTGGTTTTGGCTTTACTGGCCCTGATGTCGTTCTCAGCTCAGCCTTTCTTTAGCCTGGACTTCGTACTCCTCCACAACTAGCGTGTAGCACCAACTTGGGTGATGCCTCTGCTGCTGCTACAGTGCAAAAAATCCCACCACACATCAGTCCAGAGAAGTAGTCATCCTCCCTACGAGCTCTCTGCCATTTACATTATGCAGTCAGGCCTCCTTGATCAAAAAGCAGCTGATGCTGAGATTTTTCTTTTAAATGCAAACGTTGTAGCTAGCCAGCTGGCCAGACCAAACAGGGCAACCTGCAATCAGTCCTGCAACTCTGTGGGTAAAAACAACTAGATATACTGTATCCAATCGACAACTCAATGACTTATCAAAAAAACAAAAAGCTGATTTAAAAAAAAAACATTTAAAAAAACACAAACAGATGTATAAATAACAAATGCTGACAAGAAAGAGGTAAAAAAACATTGCCCCCTTTTTTTTACAGGCAGCATACCATGAATCCTACCGTGAATCCTGTGTGAAATAGTTATTATATCCCCAGGTGGTGGACAGAGGTGCTGTAAACACAAAAATAAAATGAATAGAACTGTCGTCCCTATTCAAGTCAATGATGGCGTAATGGGTGGATTGGCAGCCATTTTGAGTGTACCCATGCCTAGGTTGAAGCTGGCAAAGGTTAAAACATTGGGATTATAATATCCCATAACTCTTTGCAACAATGGGACCAGCTATGCTAGTAGCAACGACACTGGTGCCAGATTTGTGATGACGTTGTCTTAACCCGTATGTTTTCGCGCTCGGCCAATGCCAGGGTGTCAAATCAGGAAGTTAACCCTTCAGTCTGTGCTGTGCTTTGTTGAGTCATGACAACAAATGCACTCCATAGGATACCTGCACAATGTCATAAAACAATTCAGTTCTGTTAGACTTGCCAAGCCATGTGAGAGACAGGCTGTGTCCTGTCCATGCCAAAGTCTGTGTGATGTATGACCCTCTATTTCTGCTACACTGTGATGATTAAACCTCATATTTACACCCATTGTCTTCTTCAGTGGAAGCTATTCATTGTTCTGATAAGGTCACACATGCCCACTCACACACACGTGCACGCCCACACACACAGGCACACATGCTTCAGCACACACACACATACGTGCACTCACACAGAGAGACACACACACACAAACACACACACGCAAACACAAGCGCACGCACAGCTACAGTTTGTGTTATTTGACGCCACCCTGAAAAAGAGAACAACCGTGTGGCTCGTGATAAAGTGGAGGGAAAATGACCTGAAGGGCTTCTCTATTTAACTCATATAATTTGTAATTAATTAACACTTACAGGGTGACTTACATGATTAATTAATCAACACTTAAAGGTTGATTTTCCTGCATATTCAGCTGCTCTCTGATTGCCCAATGTTTCAGAAGCAGCCACTACTGTGCCTTTAACGCTGATGCTGCTGTAACCTGGCTCTAGCGGCTGGCGCTTCTTCTTGCCTCAATCAAGGGTCGTAAATATTGACTGGACATCAAAGCTGGCAGGAAGCTGTTCCCTCCCGGATTCATTTGGCTGTTAAAAGTATGTTTTAGCCTCTGGACTGGAGGCGGAAGTGGGGAATATACATGGCATAAGGCCAGCCAAAGTGTGAGAGCGAGGGTGGCAGGTCTGCATACACCATACACATAAGGGCTTTGGTTTGCTGGTACCCCCTATATAGGGTGTGGTAAAAATGTGTGTGTGTGTGTGTGTGTGTGTGTGTGTGTGTGTGTGTGTGTGTGTGTGTGTGTGTGTGTGTGTGTGTGTGTGTGTGTGTGTGTGTGTGTGTGTGTGTGTGTGTGTGTGTGTGTGTGTGTGTGTGTGTGTGTGTGTGTGTGTGTGTGTGTGTGTGTGTGTGTGTGTGTGTGTGTGTATGAGTGGGCGTGTGTGAGTAGGCGTGTGTCCTCATCAAAATAATGAATAGCATCCTGAAAAGGACAATGGTGTAAATATGAGGGCCATCCATCACACAGACTTTAGCACGGAAAGGAGACAGCTTGCCTCTCATATGGCTTGATAAGTCAAATACTGCTTTTACATAGGATTTATAGGATTTTGTCTGGGCAGTGTTTACATGCAGCCAGGTCACCTGTGATACAAGTCAGTATTCGACGTCCATCCATGTTTGAGGATGTCGGGAGATGACCTGGAAACTGGCCACTAGGGGGAAACAGTGAGAGCGGTTACCTTCAAGTAGGTTTCAGTTTGCTAAGCATCTGCCTCTGACTCCAAAGGTTGAAAGTTCGAATCCAGCGATTGAAAGTTGTTTCAGATATTTTTGTTTTGAGCCTATCCCAAACCTTAACCCTTAACTTAACCATTTGGAGTTAATGCCGAACTTTAAGAATTTGGAGCTAATGCCTGAACTTAACACTAATCTTAAAAATGTGGAGTTAATGCCTAAACTTAAACACTTCAACATTTTACGTTTCAAACAACTTCTAAATTTAACATTTGAGAGACATGGATGAATGTCTAATTCTGACGTTAAACTGTGAGATCTGGTAATTTATGACCCCCTTACAATCAGTTCTATTTTTATCACATTATTGCCTGCATTTGCATTTTATACCTCCCGTGCGCATGCCAGCATGCCGGTGAGGAGTGACAGTAGTGGTGTGCAGATGTGGGCGGGAGTCTATTTTAATAAATCCATTGAATATACATGATCAAAAATAAAGCCCTTATTAATTAATTTGGGAAGGTCCTAAGAAAATACCACGATAAAAAAATGTATTTTAAATCAAATGGAATGGTATATTTTGAGTTTCATTATGTTACATCCATATTAATGATTAATAATGAATCAATAGTGAATTGTTTTGCTCATTATAACAGACAAGACACACCTACCCGGATAACAGTCAACACACTTACAGTACATTTTGCAGTAAGAATATAATGGAACATAACAGAATAAAATACACAGAATGTGACACTGTAACATGCAAAACCACTGTGATATAGAAAAAGGGACATTGCAAAACAGAGCTCAAGCCTATTCTTTTTTTGTTCCACGTTTCATCTCTTTCATACCCTCACTCCACTTTGTTAGGGAGCAGGCGCAAGGTCTTGCATTGAGAGTATATTCATTCTGGCAGCGGTAGAAAATAATAGTAATCCTATTTTCAAAAGCATGTGAGTCTCGTGTTCGTATTTCATAACCACCTTTTGGAGTTGCCTATATGAGATCAAGCAAACATAATAGGCCTACGCTTGATTTAGGCTACATTATTGCATGCTGAATGATCCTGATCAGTCATAGATGAGCAAAACAAATAGATGAGCTATACCACCTCCACTTATTTGTCCAGCCAGAGAACTAACCAAATAGCCGATAGCTACAGGCGGAGATTCCGTGAAACAAATCATCTTAGCCAGATGTAAAATTGAGCAACTAAGATCTCCTCTGCAAAAAAACGTCAAAACGAATGTCAGATTGCTTGAGTTACAGTATCTTAGACAAATCCGGACTATTTTGAGTGTATACTGGCTACTGCGTCTTAAAATGGACAAACAGTACTATTGCCGATTTTTTTTTTTTTCTCTCCAAATTTTTCAAGCAAATGTCTATTAAGGAAATATGCGAGCACACTTGTGTCCGCCTAACCGTGCCGAACTTAAGCATGCTGACGCCATTAGTATGAAACGTAGCCGTAATGCTGAGGTGGCGATTGGCACGCACTATGCTCGCTCTTGATGGTTGCTAGGCAGCGCCAGTTAACCATCCCCCCGACCCCCCACAGTTCTAAACTTTGCCAGACATGTCACTTCTCCCATGTCTTCGCATAGCCCACCACTAATCAGGCACCGTTTCCTTAACTACAACTGCATAAATCCATCAGTAATTACTGTGGGAATAAATATCACTGAAGGACTCAAATATTGGTATAAAGTAGGCTAATTCAATTTAAGGCATGTTGTTTACTGAAACTCCCAAAGTCATCCAATCTTTGTAATACATTTTAAGAAATGGTCAACTAGGTGATAATTTGAGCATCATTTTGATTGGGGACAGTACGATTGGCGCTGCTTTGAGACAAGCACGGGGAATCGTCTTGATAAATTAATCAGTGTCCGTTTTTTTTGTTCTCCCACTGAATCTCCGTTTGGATATTGGTTAGCTAAGTTGAGGTGAGTGCTGCTCGTGGTCATCTTGTCTTGTTGGCTCGTTTATTCGAACATTTTGCCACCATGTTATGCAGTTTAACTGTGCCTTGAATGCTGAGATGAATATACTGATAAAACCTTATCCGAGAGAAGTTTACGAGGTTATCAAAACGTCACACCGGGGTAAGCCTACATGAAACACAGCCCTTATTATGTGTTTCTAAAATCCCCTATTGGAAAAATGAATGGTGGAATAAAAAAAATCCCAGTTTGACCGCTATGTTTTATGGGTATTATGACACCGCCACTGTGGGGCTGTATGGAAGAATCCCAACTGTAGACCAATCACTGATGAAAGGGCGTAGTCTTCAGCTACCTACTTCGGCTAGCCTCCCAAAAAAATGTGTATGCCCGAAATGTCCAAAAGAATGAACAAAAAAACATCACAAAATGTAATCCGAATATATGCACTCTTCCAAACTATGGTAAATTTGGCTAAAAAACAAAACAATGAAAGGGATATAACAGTATAGGCCTAGAGTCAGTCAATGGCTTTTGACAGTATAGTCGTCTTACAGGCCTGTATGACTGTGGGTTATAATGACTGTGGGTTATAAGGAAAATTGTTGAATGCTTTTATAGTGCTCCAACATACCAATACATCAGGTCTATCAGGTCTCTCCCAAGGCAACAGGTTTCCATTCTGATCTCACAGTCTGAACACATACGAGAGAGAGGCTATGTGCACACTGCTCACAAAATGAGGTGGAAACTGTGCTGCACTTCCTAACCTCCTGCACATATTTCCCTCAGATTACACAAATACAGAAAGAGTTAGAAAACAAAACCCAATTTTGATAAACTTCCATATCTATTGGGGGAAATACCACAGTGTGCCATGACAGCAGCAAGATGTGTGTAACGGTTGTCGTCGGGAGACAGAGAGGACCAAGGTGCAGCATGGTAAGTATTCATTGTAATCTAATAAAGAATGAATACTGAAACAAAGACAATACACAACAAATGAACAGTCCTGAACGGAGCAACAAAACACAGACCAGAAAATAAACACCCACAACTCAAAAGTGAAACCAGGCTGCCTAAGAATGATTATCAATCAGGGACAACAATTGACAGCTGCCTCTGATTGAGAACTATAACAGGCCAAACACAGAAAATCCCCAAATTATAGAAAAAAGAACATAGACAACCCACCCAATTCACACCATGACCCCACTAAAACAAAGACATAACAAAGGAACTAAGGTCAGAACGTGACAATGTGTGACCCGTTGCCACAAGAAAAGGGCAACCAGTGAAGAACAAACACCACTGTAAATACAACCCATATTTATGTTTATTTATTTTCCCTTTTGTACTATTTGCACAAAATATGACATTTGTAATGTCTTTAATCTTTTGGAACTTTTTTTGAGTGTAATGTTTACTGTTCATTTGTTTTGTTTATTTCACTTTTGTTTATTATCTAGTTCGCTTGCTTTGGCAATGTTAACATGTTTCCCATGCCAAGAAAACCCTTCAATTGAATTGAAATTGAAATGGAATTGAGAGGGAGAGATTATCTCATACATCAGCCTAGGAGAAGCAATTTAATCTCAACTGAGGTTTTAACATTGTATTTTGTCCCTGTTACTCATGCTGCCTCTCTTTCTCTATTTATTCTCATCCGGTGTCTTCTCATCCTTTTCTCTCCATCTCTCTCCCTCAACTATGTCATATGCTTCTTCCTTCCTCTGCCCCCTTGCATGTAGGTGCCCAGTGGGATGATTGTGTTCATTAGAAACACACAACCTGTTATTGTTTTAATCGTCGTCATCGCTGTTTGTAGAATTCCTCTGCCATGACAGTACATGGCATGGTTGATAAACAGCTTAGACTGTTGCATTGGGGTGAGGCCAAATCACACATACTCATACACCTGACATTCACAGACATTATTATCAAGCAGCTTTCTCATATCCACCCGTATCTCTACCTCATATCTGTGCCTCTGCTCCGGCTTGTCTCTGTTTGATTTCTAATCTATTGCAAGGAATGATCTTTAACTCAGAGGGATGCATCTTTCTCAGAGGTTACTGAGGACTTGAAATAGCACGGTAGCCAATGATGATATCAGGATATTTGGTACGCTATTCATCAGCCTGAAAGATGGGGATGAGCTAAAGAAAAAGAGGAACAGGGTTATGGGGACACAAATCCAGGGAGTTCGAAGGGAAAGTTGATGGATGTCAGAGGAAGCATTGCATCTTTTTGATGGGAGGTGACAAGCGAGGACTGTGTGAGTTATGAGCTATTAGAAATATGTAAATGTGACAGGCGGACCCACGAGGCTGATGGGACGTCTCTTGTTGGTTGGTTAGCCATGAGCCATAAATAAATAAACACCTCAATGAATGAGTGAAGGAAATATCTGAGGAGACGTGGCCCATGATTTGAGAATGAAAAATAACCTCAAATAGTGGTATTATTTTGGGTTCCTCCCCTCGTATGTATCGTTTCTGGAGTCTGTAGACGAGACATCGACTTGACAGTGCCGTTGTTTAGTGGAATGCCCAGATGTCATGGTGATAAGTAGCCAATCAGACAGCTGCTCCTCTGTGTGCATCTTTAACCTCACATGTCTCCTTCTCTGATGGTCTGAGGTCTCAGGAGTAGTGAAAGTTTTTCAAGGAGAGCCTTCGAATGTAAATATACCAAGTCAAAAACACATTTTGGGTCTCAACAAGGAGAGGACTAAGGCTAAGTTTTGGTAATAATTTTGTAATATATTTTTACATAATTTTCAAGATTAATAAGTGCCTCTAAGTGTTCATTTAACAAATATAAAGATGATATGTTTCTGTTAACAACCATCATTTGTAATCATAATACCATTTTATTGTCCACTTGGAATATGGAATATACTGTATGTCACACTGGCTAAAATCATTAGAGACATCCGTATTTAGAGTCAGAATCAGCCTTAACCCCCTAAGGTTGTGTGTTTAATGTACTGCATATCCTCCAGCATGGGTATACTGTATATTGAACACTACACTAAGTACAGTAAACTTTAACAGTTTCCTTTTATAAATCACATTCAGCAGAAACACCTGTTCACAATGAGGCAGATTTACAGACACAGTATATTTTCCATTTAATCAGTTTGTCTCCTGCTTGAAATTCCTTCTGACGAGCAGACGCCTTTTACCTTTCATCAAGGAGCTACAGTACATCCAAATGAGAAAGCAAAACGATTACTACATACCAGCCTTCTGGATACAGAGGCAGGCTTCAAAGTGAATTTGCTTATGTGGTAGTTACAGTGCCTTGCAAAAGTATTCATCTACCTTGGCGTTTTTCCTATTTTGTTGCATTACAACCTGTAATTTAAATGGATTTGTATTTGAATTTCATGTAATGTACATACACAAAATAGTCCAAATTGGTGAAGTGCAATTTTAAAAATACAAAACGGAAAAGTGGTGCATGCATTCATAGGAAAGGGGCAATGTATTCACCCCTTTGCTTTGAAGCCCATAAATTAAGATCTGGTGCAACCAATTACCTTCAGAAGTTACATAATTAGTTAAATAAAGTCCTCCTGTGTGCAATCTAAGTGTCACATGATCTGTCACATGGTCTCAGTACATCTACACCTGTCCTGAAATACCCCAGAGTCTGCAACACCACTAAGCAAGGGGCACCACCAAGCAAACGGCACTATGAAGACCCTGACCTGCTCTCCAAACAGGTCAGGGACAAAGTTGTGGAGAAGTACAGATCAGGATTGGGTTATAAAAAAATATCAGAAACTTTGAGCACCATTAAATCCATTATTAAAAAATGGAAAGAATATGGCACCACCTGGGTGAATACTTTTGCAAGACACTGTACATATGAATATTAATCCATGATTCATTGCAAACAAACAAAATGTTTAGCTGTATGATTGTGGGGAACAATGAGGAAGACTCATTAGCAATTGAAACGACAGAACAATGAGGGGAATCGAGGGCATTGATGGTTGGTTCATGCAAGCTTTTTCTGGGGTTGCGATTCCTAAACGCAACATGATTCCCTCAAATAAGCCATCCTCAGATCTCTTGATGATTGTCAGAAACTGTGTGGGTATGTTATTCATTGATGGGTTTAATGTTTCTGTAATGTTGGCCATGCTTAATTAAGCATTGATAATAGTTACACTTCTTTGAGTAAGTTTTAAGGACGCAAGGTAAGGGGAGAAGGTTACTGTATCTCCAGCATTTTGGGTCGCTCCTATCAATTCTAGACTCTGTCCAAGTGAGTGCATAGGATTCATAGTTTCATGATTACTCTATGTCGAAAAAGTTAATTTTTTTCCCATTTTGGTTTAAAAAAAAATCCATTCCGAGTTAATTTGATGTTGAAGCGAGTTCCATTCTTGTTCCTAATTATGTCTCTCTCCTGTGATAAGCAGTCTTATTAAGACATTGGTTTCTCTGTGTGCTCGACAGTTATTTGAGGAGATTTCTCTGGCCCGCTCTGTTCACCCTCTCTCTTTTGAAGCCAGGATTTATTGATAAGCCCTCTGAATGGGGTCATGATAAAGCTCATCTTTGGCTGTTGGTGAAAATGAACCAGTTTCACATGTGGGAATAGCATGGTGGGCAATGTGGGCAATGCAATTCCTCCACAATGTGTTAGAGAGATGCCTTCATGAAAAGGATTTGATGAAGTGTTAGTGGTTAGCTTTTAGTGCACTTTTGTTGTTCTCTCTCTGTCAGTCTTTCTCTAATCTGTATGTTGCAGTTTCCTCCAACTGTTCTGTGTCTCACAGAACTATCGCAATCTCTGTTTCCCCCCCATCCATCTGCAAAGTATGAGATAGACACCCACAAACCTGTGCACCCCCGAATGTTCACTCACACACACACAGGGCAGACACATGCACACACAATAGGGCTCTTGCAGTGACCATATTACCTCCACGCCGACAGTCATGACAGCAGACAAATTCCACGTGACTGGAGTCATGGTAATCTCCTCTTATGCACTCTGGACATGCTTTGGTAAACCCAATTCGCTAACGACCGTTAGGTCGCTAATGGCCTGGTACTCATGGCTCTGTTGTCCCTATAACCACTCTGACATCAATGCAAATTAAATCGAAAATCACAGCAAACACTTCTCATCAAAACAGTGTCACGATTTTTAAAGCTTAACGTTAGGCTACATTGTTTGACCTCACTGTGATGATACATTTTTTGAAAGAAGTTCAACAACAGGTTGAAACTGAGTGGATGTTGTTTCAAAACCAAACACAATGAAATAGACAGGTGAAGATTAATTACTGCCGTGGGCTAAATCATGGTCACACAGTGATTGTTGGTAGTCTTAAACAAATCATACTTTGAAACAAAAATATACACCTCACACACATGATTATGGGCTTAAAAATGAAGAACAGGTGTGCCATGTCAGATAGAGTTCAAATGTATTCTATTTTGAGTATTACACTGTATATGAACTCAGCAGAAAAATAAATGTCCCTTTTTCAGGACCCTGTCTTTCAAAGATAATTTGTAAAAATCTAAATAGCTTCACAGATCTTCATTGTAAAGGGTTTACACACTGTTTCCCGTGCTTGTTCAATGACCCATAAACAATTAATGAACATGCACCTATGGAAAGGTCATTAAGACGTGAACAGCTTACAGATGGCAGGCAAAACTTGAAATAGATAAGATCCCGGCGTACACTGTGGATTACTGTACCTCATGGAGTAAAAAAGTATTTATTTGAATAACGGGGTGTTTTCTTAATCCAAAATGACGGAGAAAGGGAGAAGACAATAGAGGGAGAAAACTATGGTATCGCATCACTACTCAGCTGTCGTCGAAATAGATTCCCCATCCGTTCAGCCTGAACATTCCTCTGATAATCTTTGGGCATGTAACGGCTGTCGTCGGTGGAAGAAGGTGAGGACCAAGGTGGTAAGTGTTCATGGTTTTTAATAATACTCAAAACTACAAAGAAACAACTGAAACAGTTATGTCTGGTGCAAACACACAGAGACTGAAAACAAACACCCACAAACCAACAGTGAAACCCAGGCTACCTAAGTATGATTCTCAATCAGAGACAAGTAACGACACCTGCCTCTGATTGGGAACCATACTAGGCCGAAACAGAAACCAAACATAGAAAACCAAACATAGACTGCCCACCCCATAGTAAATAAAGACAAAACAAAGGAAATAAAGGTCAGAATGTGACAGGTCACCATAAGCATCATTGTTGATCATCGCAAACCACTGGCAGAATTGGGGTAAATCTCATGCAGGTAGAACAGGGACCACCCATACGTAGAATGTATGCACACATGACTGTAAGTCGCTTTGGATAAAAGCGTCTGCTAAATGGCATATATTATTATTATTATAACTCATTTTCGCGCTTCTTTGTAATTAGCACAGTCAGACAGAACAGCACTCGGGCATGGTGACAAACATTGGTGGAAAACATTTCCCCAAAAATTGCCTCGAGAAGTTTAGATTACTGTGTATTGGGTCATTCGAAGTAACATTGCCATTTACCAAGTTTGTGGGCACTGTATCTAGCAGGGTGGTATCTGGACTCTGGACTTTGTTGTTTCGCTGTGAGCAGACAAATACACAGGGAGTCAAAACTCCCTGATTCTACCAGGGAAATGAAAATGTGCTTGTTCTAGCTTGTGGTTTGGATAATATTGATGTTTATGACAAAACAAACATAACGTTGTTAATATAGCAATGACTATATGCTGTGGCAGAGCCAGGGTGAAATTCCCTTTCAAAACAAATCGTAGTAATGGCCTTTGAGTCTAGACTGTATTATTATTCATACTTGATGGACTGGTTACCTTATGCTTCTCTCCTAATGTTCTATCCATGAGTCTGGGAGAGAACGTTGTCTATAGGCAGGCCTAGGCGATGCTGTTGGTTCACTTATTTAGCACAGCGCCTTACGTAGTTAGCGTACAATTATAGTGAATTTGTATTTGATTTTGAATAGCCTGCTTCTTGACACACTGCTCGCTTAACCCGGAAGCCAGCCGTACCAATGTGTCAGAGAAAACACTGTTCAGCTGGCAACTGAAGTCAGCTTGCAGGCACCAATTTCCAATTGTGCGCCGCCTCATGGGTCTCCCTGTTACGGCCGGGCTGTGACACAGCATGGGATCTAACCCGGGTGTGTAGTGACGCCTCAGGCACTGTGATGCAGTGCCTTAGACCGCTGCGCCACTCTGGAGGCCCAGGGCATACAAAGTTTGGGCGGAATATCACCTGTTGCGCAGCGAGAGGCTGCGTGCTCCTCAAACGGTGGTTTGAAATAAGTGTTCTTATAAGTCCAGACATTTCTGCATGCCGCTAAAAAGAGGAGGATCCCAGCCTGCTACTATATTTATTTCTCAGCTGGTAATATTAAGCGTTGCACCACCATAAAACCATTAGTAGTTTACCCGGCTGGCTTGATTGAAAAACTAACAGCAGGGAAACGACCTCTATTTGGTATTTGAGTGCATACGGATAACATGTCTTCTTTCGACCTGCCCCTGTTCCAACCCATTTGATAACGAGCCATTCTAAATCAAAACTGCACGCCAGGACATAAAAAGGGTATCCATGAGTTCTTCTGACTCTGGGAAAGTAGATAAAGGGCCTCATTCCCAAAATCCCAAAGATTCCCTTCAAAATGTTATTTTATAAAAGCTGTCAATATGTTTATCCATTTGAGCCTATCCAAAGAAGATTTTGTTCAGATTTTGTTCACTTTTCGAAAGCATTCAGCTGAGTTTACTTTTTGAAAACATTCAAATGAGTGCAATTCATTTCTGTGCCTAATGTAGGCCCAGGCTTGGTCACCATATCACATGTAGCCTACATGAGTTACAATGAAGGTACGGTGTGCATTGTATACAAAACTGCTTCCAGCTGCCCCCCTAGCGACGATTCTAAATAATGATTCAGCTATTCAAATCCTCCTGCTGCAGGATTATTTTCCTCCTGCAACGAAAGGGGTCAAATTAAAATCCGACATCTGTAGGTGACTGTGAGGATGGAAAAATACATTCTGTCTCCTCCAATTGATCCCCGACCAATGTCGATGAAAGGGAAGTCACCATGTGTCATGCAGGTGAAAGAGGACCCAAAAGCGACTTGGCGAAAACAGAGTCTTTAATCCAGTAAAGTAAATACAAACAAAAAACACAACTTTCACTCGAAATGACGAGGACAAACTGGAGACTCGATCTTGAACAGCAGGTGAACAGCAGGTTGCCTCGGGAAGGCACTTGAACCAGACAGACTCAGACACCTGCTCACCACGCAGCATCTGAGGAAAACACGACACGACAGGGCGATACACAAACACAGCACGGTGAATTCTAGACAAGGAACCGACAGGACAGGAACGGAACACAAAGGAAGAAATAGGGACTCTAATCAGGGGAAAGGATCGGGAACAGGTGTGGGAAGACTAAATGATTGATTAGGGGAATAGGAACAGCTGGGAGCAGGAACGGAACGATAGAGAGAAGAGAGAGCGAGAGAGTGAGAGAGGGAGGGGGAGAGAGGGATAGAAAGAGGGAAAGAACCTAATAAGACCAGCAGAGGGAAACGAATAGAATGGGAAGCACAGGGACAAGACAAGATAATAAATGACAAAACATGACAGTACCCCCACTCACCGAGCGCCTCCTGGCGCACTCGAGGAGGAATCCTGGCGGCAACGGAGGAAATCATCAATGAGTGAACGGTCCAGCACGTCCCGAGACGGAACCCAACTCCTCTCCTCAGGACCGTAACCCTCCCAATCCACTAAGTATTGGTGACCCCGTCCCCGAGAACGCATGTCCATGATCTTATGTACCTTGTAAATAGGTGCGCTCTCGACAAGGACGGGAGGGGGGAGGGAAGACGAACGGGGGTGCGAAGAAAGGGCTTGACACAGGAGACATGGAAGACAGGATGGACGCGACGAAGATGTCGCGGAAGAAGCAGTCGCACAGCGACAGGATTGACGACCTGGGAGACACGGAACGGACCAATGAACCGCGGAGTCAACTTACGAGAAGCTGTCGTAAGAGGAAGGTTGCGAGTGGAAAGCCACACTCTCTGGCCGCAACAATACCTTGGACTCTTAATCCTGCGTTTATTGGCGGCTCTCACAGTCTGTGCCCTGTAACGGCAAAGTGCAGACCTCACCCTCCTCCAGGTGCGCTCACAACGTTGGACAAACGCTTGAGCGGAGGGAACGCTGGACTCGGCAAGCTGGGATGAGAACAGAGGAGGCTGGTAACCCAGACTACTCTGAAACGGAGATAACCCGGTAGCAGACGAAGGAAGCGAATTGTGAGCGTATTCTGCCCAGGGGAGCTGTTCTGCCCAAGACGCAGGGTTTCTGAAAGAAAGGCTGCGTAGTATGCGACCAATCGTCTGATTGGCCCTCTCTGCTTGACCGTTAGACTGGGGATGAAACCCGGAAGAGAGACTGACGGACGCACCAATCAAACGACAGAACTCCCTCCAAAACTGTGACGTGAATTGCGGGCCTCTGTCTGAAACGGCGTCTAACGGGAGGCCATGAATTCTGAATACATTCTCGATAATGATTTGTGCCGTCTCCTTAGCGGAAGGAAGTTTAGCGAGGGAATGAAATGTGCCGCCTTAGAGAACCTATCGACAACCGTAAGAATCACAGTCTTCCCCGCAGACAAAGGCAGACCGGTAATGAAGTCTAGGGCGATGTGAGACCATGGTCGAGAAGGAATGGGGAGCGGTCTGAGACGACCGGCAGGAGGAGAGTTACCCGACTTAGTCTGCGCGCAGTCCGAACAAGCAGCCACGAAACGGCGCGTGTCACGCTCCTGAGTCGGCCACCAAAAGTGCTGGCGAATAGACGCAAGAGTGCCTCGAACACCGGGATGACCAGCTAACTTGGCAGAGTGAGCCCACTGAAGAACAGCCAGACGAGTGGAAACAGGAACGAAAAGGAGGTTACTAGGACAAGCGCGCGGCGACGCAGTGTGCGTGAGTGCTTGCTTAACCTGTCTTTCAATTCCCCAGACTGTTAACCCGACAACACGCCCATAAGGAAGAATCCCCTCGGGATCAGTAGAAGCCACAGAAGAACTAAACAGACGGGATAAGGCATCAGGCTTGGTGTTCTTGCTACCCGGACGGTAAGAAATCACAAACTCGAAACGAGCGAAAAACAACGCCCAACGAGCTTGACGGGCATTAAGTCGTTTGGCAGAACGGATGTACTCAAGGTTCTTATGGTCTGTCCAAACGACAAAAGGAACGGTCGCCCCCTCCAACCACTGTCGCCATTCGCCTAGGGCTAAGCGGATGGCGAGCAGTTCACGGTTACCCACATCATAGTTGCGCTCAGATGGCGACAGGCGATGAGAAAAATAAGCGCAAGGATGAACCTTATCGTCAGACTGGAAGCGCTGGGATAGAATGGCTCCCACGCCTACCTCTGAAGCGTCAACCTCGACAATGAATTGTCTAATGACGTCAGGAGTAACGAGGATAGGAGCGGACGTAAAACGTTCTTTTAGAAGATCAAAAGCTCCCTGGGCGGAACCGGACCACTTAAAACACGTCTTGACAGAAGTAAGAGCTGTGAGAGGGGCAGCAACTTGACCGAAATTACGAATGAAACGCCGATAGAAATTAGCGAAACCTAAAAAGCGCTGCAACTCGACACGTGACCTTGGAACGGGCCAATCACTGACAGCTTGGACCTTAGCGGAATCCATCTGAATGCCTTCAGCGGAAATAACGGAACCGAGAAAAGTAACGGAGGAGACATGAAAAGAGCACTTCTCAGACTTTACGTAGAGACAATTCTCTAAAAGGCGCTGTAGAACACGTCGAACGTGCTGAACATGAATCTCGAGTGACGGAGAAAAAATCAGGATATCGTCAAGATAGACAAAAACAAAGATGTTCAGCATGTCTCTCAGAACATCATTAACTAATGCCTGAAAAACAGCTGGCGCATTGGCGAGACCAAACGGCAGAACCCGGTACTCAAAATGCCCTAACGGAGTGTTAAACGCCGTTTTCCACTCGTCCCCCTCTCTGATGCGCACGAGATGGTAAGCGTTACGAAGGTCCAACTTAGTAAAGCACCTGGCTCCCTGCAGAATCTCGAAGGCTGATGACATAAGGGGAAGCGGATAACGATTCTTAACCGTTATGTCATTCAGCCCTCGATAATCCACGCAGGGGCGCAGAGTACCGTCCTTCTTCTTAACAAAAAGAACCCCGCCCCGGCCGGAGAGGAAGAAGGCACTATGGTACCGGCGTCAAGAGACACAGACAAATAATCCTCGAGAGCCTTACGTTCGGGAGCCGACAGAGAGTATAGTCTACCCCGAGGAGGAGTGGTCCCCGGAAGGAGATCAATACTACAATCATACGACCGGTGAGGAGGAAGGGAGTTGGCTCGGGACCGACTGAAGACCGTGCGCAGATCATGATATTCCTCCGGCACTCCTGTCAAATCGCCAGGTTCCTCCTGAGAAGTAGGGACAGAAGAAATGGGAGGGATGGCAGACATTAAACACTTCACATGACAAGAAACGTTCCAGGATAGGATAGAATTACAAGACCAATTAATAGAAGGATTATGACATACTAGCCAGGGATGACCCAAAACAACAGGTGTAAACGGTGAACGAAAAATCAAAAAAGAAATAGTCTCACTGTGGTTACCAGATACTGTGAGGGTTAAAGGTAGTGTCTCAAATCTGATACTGGGAAGATGACTACCATCTAAGGCAAACATGGGCGTAGGCTTGTCTAACTCTCTGAAAGGAATGTTATGTTTCCGAACCCATGCTTCGTCCATGAAACAACCCTCAGCCCCAGAGTCTATCAAGGCACTGCATGTAGCACCCGAACCGGTCCAGCGTAGATGGACCGACAAAGTAGTACAGGATTTTGATGGAGAGACTTGAGTAGTTGCGCTCACCTGTAGCCCTCCGCTTACAGATGAGCTCTGGCTTTACTGGACATGAATTAACAAAATGTCCAGCAACTCCGCAATAGAGGCACAGACGGTTGGTGATCCTCCGTTCCCTCTCCTTAGTCGAGATGCGAATCCCTCCCAGCTGCATGGGCTCAGACTCTGAGCCAGAGGAGGGAGATGGTTGCGATGCGGAGCAGGGAAACACCGTTGATGCGAGCTCTCTTCCACGAGCCCGGTGACGAAGATCTACCCGTCGTTCTATGCGGATGGCGAGAGCAATCAAAGAGTCCACATCTGAAGGAACCTCCCGGGAGAGAATCTCATCCTTAACCACTGCGTGGAGTCCCTCCAGAAAACGAGCGAGCAGCGCCGGCTCGTTCCACTCACTAGAGGCAGCAAGAGTGCGAAACTCAATAGAATAATCCGTTATGGACCGTTCACCTTGGCATAAGGAAGCCAGGGCCCTAGAAGCCTCCCTACCAAAAACTGAACGGTCAAAAACCCGAATCATCTCCTCTTTAAAGTTCTGGAACCTGTTAGAGCAATCAGCCCTTGCCTCCCAGATAGCTGTGCCCCATTCTCGAGCCCGGCCAGTAAGGAGTGAAATGACGTAAGCAACCCGAGCTCTCTCTCTAGAGTATGTGTTGGGTTGGAGAGAGAACACAATCTCACACTGCGTGAGAAAGGAGCGGCACTCAGTGGGCTGCCCGGAGTAGCAAGGTGGGTTATTAACCCTAGGTTCTGGAGGCTCGGCAGGCCAGGAAGTAACAGGTGGCACGAGACGTAGACTCTGGAACTGTCCAGAGAGGTCGGAAACCTGAGCGGCCAGGTTCTCCACGGCATGGCGAGCAGCAGACAATTCCTGCTCGTGTCTGCCGAGCATGGCTCCTTGGATCTCGACGGCAGTGTAACGAGCGTCTGAAGTCACTGGGTCCATTCCTTGGTCGGTTCCTTCTGTCATGCAGGTGAAAGAGGACCCAAAAGCGACTTGGCGAAAACAGAGTCTTTAATCCAGTAAAGTAAATACAAACAAAAAACACAACTTTCACTCGAAATGACGAGGACAAACTGGAGACTCGATCTTGAACAGCAGGTGAACAGCAGGTTGCCTCGGGAAGGCACTTGAACCAGACAGACTCAGACACCTGCTCACCACGCAGCATCTGAGGAAAACACGACACGACAGGGCGATACACAAACACAGCACGGTGAATTCTAGACAAGGAACCGACAGGACAGGAACGGAACACAAAGGAAGAAATAGGGACTCTAATCAGGGGAAAGGATCGGGAACAGGTGTGGGAAGACTAAATGATTGATTAGGGGAATAGGAACAGCTGGGAGCAGGAACGGAACGATAGAGAGAAGAGAGAGCGAGAGAGTGAGAGAGGGAGGGGGAGAGAGAGGGATAGAAAGAGGGAAAGAACCTAATAAGACCAGCAGAGGGAAACGAATAGAATGGGAAGCACAGGGACAAGACAAGATAATAAATGACAAAACATGACACCATGCTCATGTCCTCATTAAAATCTTGGTGTTGCTTCATATGGCCCTGAATACCAAAAAAAAAATGAATCTCACTTTAGCCTTTAACCTCAACTTTCATACATTCTGTAATGGTAGCAAGGATCGGACCAAAATGCGGCGTAGTTGGTGTTCATGTTCTTTAATAAAGAAAAAACTCAAACATGAACATAATACAAAACAATAAAGGTGAAAAACCAAAACAGTCCTCTCTGGTGCAACAAACACAAAGACAGGAACAATCACCCACAAAAGACCTAAAGAATATGGCTGCCTAAATATGGTTCCCAATCAGAGACAACGATAAACACCTGCCTCTGATTGAGAACCACTCTAGGCAACCATAGACTTACCTAGAGTACTACTCTAACCACAATCCCATAACTACAAACAACCCCAGACAAAACAAACCACATAAATCCCCATGTCACACCCTGGCCTAACCAAAATAATACCGAAAACACAGAATACTAAGGCCAGGGCGTGACACATTCTTTCTTCTTCACTTTATTTAACCAGCTTTGGTCAATTGAGGACCAACTGACCTGGATTTACAGTGAAAGGCAAAAATAACAGAAAAAGTGCAAAAACTGACTTGGGATTAAGTGCAGAGAAATCGCTGGCAGAAAAGAGGCATCTTGTACTGTAAGTAAGCCCTCTGTGATCAATTAAAATCTGAAGTGGTCTTTAAAAATTATCGGACAAAGGCCAGGGTTTTAGGTTTTGTTTTTAGGTTTCTACTCTCGCACTTCTGTACTCGAGCTTCTTTCTATATTTGCTTCTCTGTTCTTTGTTCTGACTATGCAGTGCAGTGGACCACAACGGGTAGCAGTGCAGTGTACAAACAGCAGAATGTGGAGGCATTCTACCTTATATCCCTGGTGGCCTGTACAGCAGCACAGAATCGTTGGAAGAAGCCTTGGGGCAAGAGTTGTTTAAGTCACACGGCTCCGAGTAATCTGATCCACCTCCCCCTGACTTCGCCAAGCACTTCCATTGTGTTCAAATAAAGTCCAGCGGATATCTCATTCCGTCTCTAGCCATATTGTTCCATCTCTCCACATCTGCTCCACTGAGACGAGACTGAAGAGAAGTGCGCAAAAAATATATATATAAATTATTAAGACTATGTGAAATTTTTGGGACACTGTCAGACTCTCTCTCTTCCTTCCTTCCTTCCTTTCTCTCTCTCTCTCGATCTCTCTGTGTCTTGGCCTTTCACGCCTGTGGTGAGATGAGCCTGTCATAGGAGACACTGCTGGGATGGTGACAGCACTGAGTTCCCTGCAACTTTTCTTTCGTTTCATCTTCTCTGTCCTCTCCGTTTTCCTTCAGTGGCATGTGCCATGGAGTTGCTGCCAAACGGTGCGAAACTCATAAATGGATCCATGCACCGGTGATGATTGATCAGCAATCTGACTGGGAGTCTAGGGAGCTGCAGACGAGAGAATCTGGGGTGAGGTGGGGTGGGGGTGGGGGGTATTCTGTTCTGTAGGCTACAGTGTGAGACATGACTGTCACTGTGAATAGAAAGGGTGTTCCTGCAGTCCAGTGGGAAGACGTGCACCCCACGGTGTCAGTTCTTGGTGATGGCTCATTCTGTCTCTTTTCAGCTCATTTTCAGCTCACCAAAAAGAACCGGCCCTTTGACTCCTAATCGTCTCTCTAAGAAAAACATGTTTTGTATTTTTTCAAGTCAAACAGTTTGCGATAGTTTGACTATGATTGGTGTTAAAACAATTCTAATAAAATTATTTAATGAAATCATACTCTACCTTAACCACAATGTATTTAAAAATGCTTTGGTTTGTTATGAAAAAGGATGTTATTAAACATTTGCATTTAAAGTATAACGTTTTAATGTATATAAACAAAGTGCATATAAATCTAACCATTCAAAACGAATATACTATCTGAAGAGCATAATAGAATATTGCACCATATCAAAGAAAAACAAATAACAATGTGCAAAACTGCAGCATCCCACTTAAAACAATAAACTGGTCCCTCTTTTCCACTTTCTTCCTTATTGCCATGTTATAACCAGCAGCACACAGCAATGCTGACTTTATTTAGCTTTTATGAAGCTGCCTCACTTTCCAGGGGCTGATGCGGTTTCTTCTCTCAGTAATTATTTGTCCCATTTTCGAGAAGACTCTCTCAGAGGGAACGGAAGTGGCCACTATGCAGTCTCCCTGTCATGACTTTAGTAAGCCGTGGGTAGACAGAGGCCTTGTTCTTCCACCAGCTCAGAGGATCTCTAGATCTTTGGAGAAGGGGCTCCTCCAAATAGGATCGGACCTCTGTTATGGCATCTGCTGAGGGATTCCTTCGTGCTGCATCCCCAGTTGCACTCTCGTCAAACAGCAGATGTTTGTGGCACTACTGCTGGTGCTTCTGCTCCATCTGATCACTCTTCTTCCTGTTGACCTGGTGCCTGAGCCAGATGACTGCTGAGGTTGTCCCTCCTTGCTGCTGAGGTTATTCTTTGAATAGCCTCATCAATCGCTCTGGCATCACTGAAGGCTAACTTCTTAAACCTGGGGTCAAGTGCAGCGGTTTCTGATAGCACGTGATTATATTCCATTCTGTGGAACTTCCTGTCCATTGATTAATATGGGGTGTCCATCAACTCTGTCACATGTCCTGTGGTTACATTTGCTTCTCTCTGGAGGCTGGCTGTGATTCGCTGCAGACCCCTTACACAGGAGTATCATTTTTGAGGCCGTCACATAGCTGAAAAGAGAGAACAGTAACTTATTAGTTCAGGTTCATGTTTTTCTTCTGATACTACATTCTCATCTACTGCTCATATACATATATAATACTGGATTAAATAATCTAGTAGTAAAAACTGCTTACTGTACCTCTCTCCACTGATCTCCACAGTGACCTGCTCAAAGGGTTCCAGGACTCTTGACACCTCATCCACCACCTCCCATTCCTCTTGGGTCAGAGCATCAACAGGTGCATTGACAATGGCCAGGATAGAGATGATGGCATCCTTTGACTCAAGAATCCACTTCAACATATAAAATGTTGAATTCCACCTGGTAGTGCAGTCTTGTTTAGGCCTCAGCTCAGGCATCCCCATCTGGCGTTGTGTAGACTTTAGTTTTTCGGCACCTACTGTGCTCCTGTGGGAGTATTCCACGGCTGCTTTCACTTTGTCCACGGTGGGCTTCATCACCTTCAGAGCATCTCTTACAATCAGGTTGATTGTGTGGGCAAGACATGGATGATGGGTCCATTTTTAGATTTTCATGGCTTTGTTTATGTTAGCTACATTGTCGCTAAACACAACAGACCATTTTTCCATCTGCTTGCCATTCTCTGGCCACTCTCAACAGTTCCTCTGCCAAGTTCTCTGAGGTGTGTCTGTTGCTGAACTCAAAGCAGTCCAGAAGACAGCCAGACATCGAAGAATCTTCAATGAAGTGACATGTAACCGACATGTAAGAAGTGGTTACCCCTGATGTCCAGCAGTCAGTGGTAAGGCAAACTGCAGTAGCTTTGTGAACTCTTTCCCGCACTGAAGCCTGTGTGCTCTCGTACAGTTGTGGAATAAGTGATTTTGAAAGGGTTTTCCTGCTTGGAATTGTGAACATTGGATTTAGACTATTGCTATCATTTCTAAAACCTCTGTCCTCCACGATCGAAAATAGCTGGAAATCAGTGGCAATCATTTTAGCCAATGCAATGTCAATTTGGCCTTGTTTTGCTACAGACATAGACTTTGGCATAAACTAGACCATAGAAGACTGTGTTGCTGTGGGTTGTGGAATAGGTCTAGTTGACTGAGTGGATACATCTCCACGGGTGGAGGTACTGGCTCCACCACAATCACTAGCAGGCCCGCTAGTTTCTCGAAGCTTCACATAACATAACATATGCCATTTAGCAGACGCTTTTATACAAAGCGACTTACAGTCATGTGTGCATACATTCTACGTATGGGTGGTCCCGGGGATCGAACCCACTACCCTGGCGTTACAAGCGCCATGCTCTACCAACTGAGCTACACAGGACCCAGCTTCACAGTTGGGTGCACAGTTCGCATATGCCGGTGTAGATTGTGAGTAGAACCGGCTTTATATGAGATTTTGTTTTGGCAAATTCTGCACTGTGCTCATTATTAAAATGCATCCAAATACTACAGTGCTTCCAACTCGTTTTCCAGCTGTCATTTCACAGCTGTCCGTCTTCTCTCTCTCTCCTCGGCTGTGACTAGTGTGTGTCTGTGAGTGAGTTGGCTCGGCCCTCCCTCACGCATCTTTGATTCATTGGTTGACACTGCGTGTCTGATTGACAGGAACAACAGGTGAGGCTGTTCGTCTGAGCAGAAAGTCAGAACGAATGTGTGCGCGCATTGAGCATTTAGGCCGATGTTATTTTATTTATTTTTTCGTTCTTTGAATGAGTTAATTCTATTCATTTTTTAAAATCTTTTGATTATTCATATCTGAATTTAAAAAATATTTTAAATATATATAAATAGATTTGTCTCTTCTGATACGCGAACCGGCTACCAACGTTCACCTACAAGAGCCGGCTCTTAGAGAACAACCCATCACTAACAGTTCTCAATGTGTGCATCACACACTTGATTACATACATCCACTGCTGCTCAAATCCACAAGATTAGATTCAAAGATTGCACTTCAAACGCCCAAAATGTCTTGATGGATGACTTTTCAATTTAGGAGTATAAACAATGGCATTTTCTACTTTTACTGTTGTGTGCCAGAGGTTGTTGTCTTGTTGTTACCAGTCTCTCCTTTACACCTTCAAATGTGTGCACCCCCCCCCCCCACTCCAGTGCACATCCTATAGGCCAGGCAGGAACGCAGTGTATCTCGGCTTGTTGATACTGGTACTCATTCTTGAGTTTTTCTCTATCAGTGAGAGAAAGAGAGAAAGAGCAAAATAGAGAAAGTTCCTATCTATCCGGTGTGATCCAGCTCGTCTGCTCTCTAATTCGGAGGGAGGGCATTAACGATGTATAGACAGACAGCATACCCGGTGAATCTCAAATCGCACTTTCACAGGAGTGAGGCATGGGATGGGGGAATATCTCTCCTTATTCAAAGTAGATACAAATGGATGAAACAGATATAACAGGTGCACATAGACAAGCGCTTTATTACCAGAAGCGTCCTCTCACTACCCATGTGGCCCTTTACACCTGTACCCATTTACAGGTTGTGAATGGCCGATTTTGGCGCTAACCAGTGCAATTAATGTAAAATGCACATATATTCCACAGTGTAATGTCTCCCTTTATCTCCACATTTTTCTCTTTCAATTGCTACCATGGTTATGCATATCCTTTTCATATTTCTTCTGTAGGAAACATTTTCAATTTATCCAATTCCCATGAGTGTAAATGGTTACATTTCAGGGTGGTAATATGTTACTCACAATCCATTTAAGCTAAGCTGTAATGATAAGGGCTTACCTGTCAGTCTTTGCTGGCTGGCACCAGAGAGGTTATTTAGCGTAAGGAAAAATGAATACTGATTTAAATGTGTTAACCTTTACATTAACAAGCCGGTTGTGCTCAGATTCGGAGGCCTCTCATGACATGACTTCTCCAAGCATCCCGCCAAAGATGATACATGGCTTGAATGATTAAAGATACGTCAGTTTCCTAATTAGAAATTGACGGGAACATTTGTCCTTATTCCCCGATGTTTCACTTCTCTCTGCTCTTTCCTCTGGGGTGTTGGTTGGCCTTAGAAAAGCACCTTTCGTATCTTATTTGATTGTGTCACGCCTGCCCCCGCTCCCCCTCCCTGGCGCTCGAAGGCGCCAGGCTCCCCGGCATTACGCACTCCCTGCCACCATCAATACGCACGCCTGCTTTCCCCCGTCATGCGCATCAGCAATTATT
Source organism: Oncorhynchus gorbuscha (assembly GCF_021184085.1). Taxonomy (NCBI): domain Eukaryota; kingdom Metazoa; phylum Chordata; class Actinopteri; order Salmoniformes; family Salmonidae; genus Oncorhynchus; species Oncorhynchus gorbuscha. Next base: position 65,638,157 of record NC_060175.1, on the reverse strand, counting down.
GGACTCACCTGGACTCAATCCCCTGTTTATTACCTCCCCTATATCTGTCTGGTTCCCAGCTCTGTTCCCCACTGCTGCATTCATGTTTTTTTGTCGTTGTTACCCGTGTGCTTGACGCTGTTCCTGTCTTGTCAACTGTCTGTTCCGCATTAAATGTTCAACTCCCCCGTACCTGCTTTCATCTCCAGCATCGGGTCCTTTCAGATTGCCTGTGCACTTGACTAATTGACTGGTTGATAGACTAACCTTACACAATACCCTCATCTTTTACACATGACCTCTCTTTCACCTACATGTGCTGGCCTCAGTCAGAGAGGAAGAAGCGAAGCGAGAGAGTTTACACTAGCCTAAATTTGTTAAGCAGATCTTATCAACCAAGTGAGGAGTTTTTGTATCGGGGGCAATGAGAGGGTGTCAAATTTAGTCAAGATACCAATTATTTGAAGCGTGAAGCATTTTTGAAGCTTTTGAAGTTTCGTACTCCGTATGTTGTTAATGATATAAGTGCGAATCACGTGACATCCTGGTAACTTTGAGAGAAAAAACTTCAGAATCGGATTTGTACCTGTACCTAATTCAAGACAGTCTATGCATATTCATGAGGCTAGCATCTCCCTCTCCATGGAATACTCTCTCCTCTCCAATAAAGTATTCAAATAACGTGATGTATCCTCCAATCCAAAGAAAAGGAATCGACGGGAGCTTGACAGCCCGCCATTCTGCTCTGTGTACAACAAATCACATTGTTATCGCGGAGACACAAGCACTGTGTCATTATATCCAGTATAGTGACATAATCTGCCCCTGCACCTCCCCCTGTTTAAACCCTCTGATGGGGTTACAGCCCTCTTTCATGTCCACTGCCTGGGACCTTCAGGGGAGAGGCCAGGATGGAGGACCTGGTAGAGGGCACTCAGATTATCAGGTTATCGTCCTCTTGCTCCTGAGAGAGAAAATGAAAGGAGGAGGAGGGGGAGAGAGATACAGATTGCCTTGTTGTTGCAGGAAATTCCAACTTGTTGTGTATGTCAGGTTTAAAAGTTTAAAAGGCTTCTAATGTTTGTCATTTGAAATTCAAGTTTTCAGACTTGATTGGCCCTAACTGAAAATGTATCAACCCCATGAATTATAAGACACACAATAATTCATATTCCCTATTACTGCAAGATTATTTTCCTGCTGTGAGAAACTGGTCAAATTAAAATCCTACATCTGTAGAGTCTTACAGAGAGCTGTACATTCTAAACCTGATCTCCTTGCTGCCATGTTCTCTTGGGCCATGTGTACTCAGTAAGTACTGATTTATTCATAATTATGTGATTTTGTTAACTAAAGATTACAATAACCAATGTCTCATACATTCCACCATCAATTCCTCCAAAGAATTACAATGCTCGGGTTGTAAGTGGAATTTAAATGCCCAAGTTGCCTGCTACAGCAAAACACAACCTCTCCACATCCCTTAACCACGTTGTATTGGGGACCACATTTTTACTAATCATTCTCACAGGATTGCCCACACTTTTGTCACTGAACGCTCTGCATGTTTCTATCGAATCTGCCTAGGCCTGGCACCAGGATGACATGCCTGAGGGGGCATTTTAAATCCATGAGGGGGGGGGGACAAGTAGTTTCCCTTTACAGAACTAATAACACAAAGTAGTAGATAGGTCCTACTAATGCTGTACTTAATGTATCTGAAATGTAGCCGTACACATCAACAGCCGTCGCTATATAGTATAATAGCACAAGAAATATATGCTGGGGCATATGTATCTGAAATGCAGCTGTAGTTTCCAAAGGCATATACATAATTTGTGCCTACCAACACGCACAGATCAGCTCGACAGGGTAAGCACCACTAGCTTACAAAGATTGTTACAGGCGTCATAGCTTAAACTTCATAAATGTGAACTATAGGCTGCATTTCTGTTGAATTTGTGACACTTCGCAATGAGAGTATCCAAGATAACACTTCTCCAGATGTGCAGTATTTTCTGTGTGGAAGAGTTTCAGAAAAGCAAACTACAATAAATCAAACTAAGTGAATATTCTATAGTCATAGCTGATGTGAAATTTCCTACATTTGAATCTGCTGCTAGTAAGAGTAAATGCTCATTTAGCAACGCACACACACACACACACACACACACACAGTAAATATTTATCTGTATTGCAAAAGCTTTGTAAACATTTTCAGGGTTGCTGGTTTTTACATTTCTGACAGGAGTCAATAAACCCTAAATGAGGAATGTTTTGGTTTTTATTACTATGATGGAAATTGTAAACCAATTCATCAGTTGTTAATTCGGGGAGGAGGAGGCAGAAAGTAGCCTGTGTCGTTTTTATAACATTGACATCACTTTTACAGTAGCCTATCACACAATGACCGTGTAATACCAATTAATAACGAGAGTGAAAGTTAACCTTCTGTTACTAGACTACACACGGTATTGGTCCTAGATACAACATGTTTGTGTTGCCATGCTATGTTGTTTTCTTAGGTCTCTCTGTATGTAGTATTGTGGTGTTTTTCTTGTTGTGATGTGTGTTTTGTCCTATATATTTTATTTGAGCACATTTCTATCCCAGCCCCCGTTCCTGCAGGAGGCCTTCTGCCTTTTGGTAGGCTGCCATTGTAAAAAATAATTTGTTCTTAACTGACTTGCCTAGTTAAATAAAGGTTAAATACAAGAAATGTTTTTAAAAATTTAGGCCTATCTGAAATGCAGCCATGTGCACTGAGTGTATAAAACATTAGGAACAGCTTCTTAATATTGAGTTGCACCCCCCTTTTGCCTCTTAGAACAGCCTCAACTCTTCACGGGTTGGACTTTACAAGGCATCGAAGGGGTTCCACATGGATGCGGGCCTATTTTGACTCCAACACTTCCCACCATTTTGTCAAGTTGGCTGCATGTCCTTTGGGTGGTGGACCATTCTTGATACACACAGGAAACTGTTGAGTGGAAAAATAAAAACAGAAGCATTGCAATTCTTGACACACTCAAACAAGTGCGCCTGGCACCTACTACTATACCCCGTTCAAAGACATTTAAATATTTTGTCTTGCCCATTCTCCCTCTGAATGGCACGCATAAACAATCCATGTCTCAATTGTCTCAAGGCTTTAAAAAATCCTTCTTCAACCTGTCTCCTCCCCTTCATCTACACGGATTGAAGTGGATTTAACAAGCTTTAACCTGGATTCACCTGGTCTGTCATGTCATGGAAAGAACAGGTGTTCCTGAGGTTTTGTACACTCAGTGTACACAACAGTTGTCATTTGCACACAAGAAGCATGTGATGTTGAAGAGAAGACCCACAAAGACTGGTAGCTCGGGATGCACTCATTAAAACAGCACACACCGTAACCATTGATCCAGGACCATGGACAGAAGGCTACCGCCAGTCAGTGCAATGAAAGGATAACGTTAGATGCACTGCCAACTTCAGCGATACAGGACTGGACAGCCAGACAAAGAGAGCACTTCACCAGGGCTCACCTCAGAGCACAGCCAGGCTAAATTGGTCATTGTCCCTATACCCATCAAATAACGCAAAGCGGTATACAGTTGAAGTCGGAGGTTTACATACACTTAGGTTGGAGTCATTGAAACTCGCTTGTCAACCACTCCACACATTTCTTGTTAACAAATATAGTTTTGGCAAGTCGGTTAGGACATCTACTTTGTGCATGACACAAGTCATTTTTCCAATAATTGTTTACGTGCAGATTATTTCAATTATAATTCACTGTATCACAATTCCAGTGGGTCAGAAGTTTACATACACTGAGTTGACTGTGATTTTAAACAGATTGGAAAATTCCATAAAATTATGTTATGGTTTTAGAAGCTTCAGTTAGGGTAATTGACATCATTTGAGTCGATTGGCGGTGTACCTGTGGATGTATTTCAAGGCCTACCTTCAAACCCAGTGCCTCTTTCCTTGACATCATGGGAAAATAAAAATCAATCAATCGTAGACCTCCGCAAGTCTGGTTCATTCAACCAAGGTACCACGGTCATCTGTACAAACAATAGTATGCAAGTACAAACACCATGGGACCACGCAGCCGTCATACCGCTCAGGAAGGAGATGCGTTCTGTCTCCAAGAGATGAATGTACTTTGGTGCGAAAAGTGCAAATCAATCCCAGATCAACAGCAAAGGACCTTGTGAAGATGCTGGAGGAAACCGGTGCAAAAGTATCTATATCCACAGTAAAACAAGTCCCTATATTGACATAACTGTAACGATCCTTGTTGGAAGGATTGGACCAAGGTGCAGCGTGGAAGGTGGTCATCATTTTATTTAATGTGAACCAGCAACTAAACAATAAAGAGTAACAAAACGAACATGCAGCTTTGTAGTGCAAAAGGCTACAATACAAAAGCAAGATGTTTTCCCACAAACAACAGGTGGGAAAAGGCTGCCTAAATATGATCCCCAATCAGAGACAACGATAGACAGCTGCCTCTGATTGGGAACCATACCAGGCCAACATAGAAAATAAAAACATATTCTACCCACCCTAGTCACACCCTGACCTAACCAACATAGAGAAATAAAAGGTTATCTAAGGTCAGGGCGTGACAATAACCTGAAAGTCAGCTCAGCAAAGAAGAAGCCACTGCTCCAAAACCGCCATAAAAAAAGCCAGACTACGGTTTGCAACTGCACATGGGGACAAAGATCGTACTTTTTGTAGAAATGTCCTCTGGTCTGATGAAACAAAACTAGAACTGTTTGGCAATAATGACCATCGTTATGTTTGAGGAAAAAGGGGGAGGCTTGCAAGCCAAAGAATACCATCCAAACTGTGAAGCACGGGGGTGGCAGCATCATGTTGTGGGGGTGCTTTGCTGCAGGAGGGACAGGTGCACTTCACAAAATAGATGGCATCATGCATCTCAAGACATCAGTCAGGAAGTTAAAGCTTGGCCGCAAATTGGTCTTCCAAATAGACAATGACCCCAAGCATACTTCCAAAGTTGTGGCAAAATGGTTTAAGGGCAACAACGTCAAGGTATTGGAGTGGTGATCACAAAGCCCTGACCTCAATCCCATAGAAAATGTGTTGGCAGAACTGAAAAGGCATGTGCGAGCAAGGTGGCCTACAAACATTACTCATGGAAAACCAGCTCTGTCAGGAAGAATGGGCAAAAAATTCACCCAACTTATTGTGGGAAGCTTGTGGAAGGCTACCCGAAATATTTGACCCATGTTAAACCATTTAAAATCAATGCTACCAAATACTAATTGAGTGTATGTAAACTTCTGACCCACTGGGAATGTGAAAGAAAGAAATGCGGAATTAAATCATTCTCTCTACTATTATTCTGACATTTCACATTCTTGAAATAAAGTGGTGATCCTAACTAACCTAAGACAGGGAATTGTTACTAGGATTAATTGTCAGGAATTGTGAAAAACTGAGTTTAAATGTATTTGGCGAATGTAAAGGTGTGTGTACACTTCCGACTTCACTGTATCTATCAATAGCAATTAGACCAGCAAAAACAAGCAATGACATTCAGAACCACAGATGGATTGAAGTAAAAAGCAAAGCTGGAGTTGTTTGCAAAATTGAACATTCCCCATTCTTTACCACCCTTGGATTGGAATCTATACAGTGAGGGAAAAAAGTATTTGATGCCCTGCTGATTTTGTATGTTTGCCCACTGACAAAGACATTATCAGTCTATAATTTTAATGGTAGGTTTATTTGAACAGTGAGAGACAGAATAACAACAACAAAATCCAGAAAAACGCATGTCAAAAATTTTATAAATTGATTTGCATTTTAATGAGGGAAATAAGTATTTGACCCCTCAGCAAAACATGACTTAGTACTTGGTGGCAAAACCCTTGTTTGCAATCCCAGAGGTCAGACGTTTCTTGTAGTTGGCCACCAGGTTTGCACACATCTCAGGAGGGATTTCGTCTCACTTCTCTTTGCAGATCTTCTCCAAGACATTAATGTTTCGAGGTTGACGTTTGGCAACTCGAACCTTCAGCTCCCTCCACAGATTTTCTGGAGACTGGCTAGGCCACTCGAGGACCTTAATGTGCTTCTTCTTGTGCCACTCCTTTGTTGCCTTGGCCATGTGTTTTGGGTCATTGTCATGCTGAAATACCCATCCACGACCCATTTGCAATGCCCTGGCTGAGGGAAGGAGGTTCTCACCCAAGATTTGACGGTACATGTCACCGTCCATCGTTCCTTTGATGCGGTGAAGTTGTCCTGTCCCCTTAGTAGAAAAACACCCCAAAGCATAATGTTTCCAACTCCACGTTTGACGGTGGGGATGGTATTCTTGGGGTCACAGGCAGCATTCCTCCTCCTCCAAACATGGTGAGTTGAGTTGATGCCAAAGAGCTCAATTTTGTTCTCATATGACCACAACACTTTCACCCAGTTGTCCCCTGAATCATTCAGATGTTCATTGGCAAACTGCTTTCTTGAGCAGGAGGAACTTGCAGGCGCTGCAGGACTTCAGTCCTTCACGGCGTAGTGTGTTACCAATTGTTTTCTTGGTGACTAAGGTCCCAGCTGCATTGAGATCATTGACAAGATCCTCCCGTGTAGTCCTGGGCTGATTCCTCACCGTTCTCATGATCATTGCAACTCCACGAGGTGAGATCTTGCATGGAGACCCAGGCCGAGGGAGATTGACAGTTATTTTGAGTTTCTTCCATTTGCAAATAATCGCAACAACTGTTGTCACCTTCTCACCAAGCTGCTTGGCGATGGTCTTGTTGCCCATTCCAGCCTTGTGTAGGTCTACAATCTTGTCCCTGACATCCTTGGAGAGCTCTTTGGTCTTGGCCATAGTGGAGAGTTTGGAATCTGATTGATTGATTGCTTCTGTGGACAGGTGTCTTTTATACAGGTAACAGGCTGAGATTAGGAACACTCCCTTCAAGAATGTGCTCCTAATCTCAGCTCGTTACCTGTATAAAAGACACCTGGGAGCCAGAAATCTTTCTGATTGAGAGGGGGTCAAGTATTATTTCCCTCATTAAAATGCAAATCAATTTCTAACATTTTTGACATGCATTTTTCTGGATTGTTTTGTTGTTATTCTGTCTCTCTCACTGTTCAAATAAACCTACCATTAAAATAATAGACGGATCATTTCTTTGTCAGTGGGCAAACGTACAAAATCAGCAGGGGATCAAATAATTTTTCCCCACTGTACATACAACACATCCAACATCCACCCCCTCTCCTCCCTCTCTCTTCCTCTCCCTCCCACCAACAATAGTGACTGACTGCTGTGTAGCCCTCCCTGCGCTGCTCCTGGCTAAGGACAGCAATTTGTAAGCTTTTGTTTAATCACCTGAGAGAGAAAAAGGAAGGGAAAAAGGCAACAACAAAAACAAAGCAAGAGGGGGAATAAAAGAGGACGGGAGGGAGGGAGAAAGGGGCATGGGGAGCTGATTAGGTAAGAGGTGTGCAGCACTGAGAGGACCGTATACCGCGAGGCCCAACAGGGGGGCTTTTACCGTGCCCCTGAAAGGCCCTGTCTGAGCATTAAACACCATTATTATATTAAACAATTCAACCAACAAACACAGCCTCTCTCTCTCCATCCATCCATCCATCCAGCCATCCTTCTCTCTCTCTCTCTCTCTCTCTCTCTCTCTCTCTCTCTCTCTCTCTCTCTCTCTCTCTCTCTCTCTCTCTCTCTCTCTCTCCATCCATCCATCCATCCAGCCATCCTTCTCTCTCTCTCTCTCCCTCCCTCTCTCTCTCCATCCATCCATCCAGCCATCCTTCTCTCTCTCTCTCCCTCTCCCTCTTGCTCTCTCTCATTTAAGCGATCATTCCTATTCACGAAGCACAAGTCGTTAGAAACAGCTAGCGATCTCCACAGGTTAGGAAATTATATAAATCATGTTCACATTACGATTCAATACCTGGGCATTTATATGAATGTACACCTATACATAGTATGTTCAGATAAGTTGTTATGCATAATTTAAGCGATTTCTTTCTTTTAGTAGGAATATTTCATGTACTTTTTTTCACTTTGGAAATGTGGGGTAGGTTTGTGTAGATCTGTCTGAAAAAAATCTATTTGAATCCGCTTTGAGATCAAATTTGAAGGCAACAAAATGTGGAGACTGTGCAAATGGTGTGTTGACTTTCACGAGCAACTGTAACCTCGAATACATTCCACATAAAGTTGTTTGAACAGAGTTCGGAAAATATGTAATCCGGCGATCCACAGCAATCTTGAGGAATATATAGGGTCACAATGAGCGTTTGTAGATGATCATGAGCGTGCAATATGAGCGAAAATGGGTGGTTTACGGTGAGTGCACTGTAATGCTATGTGGTTTAGCTCTTCACACTGGGATTTGTATGTTGGCTTTATGTGGCTGTGTGCACTATCATCAACAAGACATCTGCTGTCATCCAGTCTGTGCAGCTCCCCATAATCACTGTGTTTCCTTTCTACGGTACCTCTCCCTGGGCCACCTCGATAAGGAGCAGGAAAAATGTACTGTCATATTTATTCATGACCAGCCTTTCAATTCCACACATTCTCCCCATCTTCAACTCATATGGTTCTGCATGTACCCACCGCCAGGCTCCGCCAAGACAAAAACAGATTGATATTGAATGAGTTCCTTGTTATTCTATCTCAGAAATAACAATATCATCATCATTATTATTATTTTTTGCCTTGGTCTGTCGGAGTTGGCTGAGAGTGGTGATGAATAGCCAGTTTCTTTTTTCACCTGCCAGATAAAGTATAGGAGGGGCCACTCCATGGAGAGACGGACATTTTCTTTACACCGCAGGAGAGGGGAGAGAATAGGGAAAGGAGAAGAGAGAGTTGGGAGGAGTGGGAAAGGATAAAAGGGAGAGGGAGGAAGGCTGAGGCAGAACAGGGAGAGGGAGAGATGGGAGGGAGAGGCTGAAAAGGAGGGAGAGGAATGGAGATACATGGGGAAAGAGAGGAGATGTGGGAGGAAGGAGAGAAATGTTAGGGAAGAGGTGGAGAGAGTGGAGGCAGAGAAGAGAACAGAGAGAAACAGAGAGGTGTTTTGCGTGGGGCGAGTATGGGAATGGAGACATGCCGAGTGGCTTTGTCTAGGCTGAAAGGTAGAGCATAATAAATGGTGTTTCAGGTTGACGCAAATCATTCTCCCTCTCCGTAGGTGTTCACAGCATTGAGATTTTTACATTCATGTGTGTGTGTACGTGTGTGTGTGCGTGCGTGTATTTCACACACATGTATCCTAATGATATTAAAAGCAGAAGCAGTCCAGGGCTCAGATTCACAAAACCTTCTTAAGAAGAAATGTATTCTTAACTGCAATTTTTTCCTTAACTATAGACTTATGAAGAAAGTTAAGCAAAGTTGCTATTGTCCGTTTGTAAATTTAGAGTGTTTCGATCTCGGAGCATTCAGAGAGCACACTGGATGCTCTGGCTGAGGAGTAGGGTTGATCCGAGCGTTCCAAGTTCACACTTCTTTGGAAACGGGGGCAGTATTGAGTAGCTTGGATGAATAAGGTGCCCAGACTGCTACTCAGTCCCAGAAGCTAAGATATGCATATTATTCGTAGATTCGGATAGACAACACTCTGAAGTTTCTAAAACTGTTTGAATGATGTGAGTCTGTGAGTATAACAGAACTCATATGGCAGGCGAAAACCTGAGAAAAATCCAACCAGGAAGTGGGAAATCTGAGGTTTGTAGTTTTTCAAATGATTGCCTATCCAATATACAGTGTAAATGGGGTCATATTGCACTTCCTAGGCTTCCACTAGATGTCAACAGTCTTTAGAATGTTGTTTCAGGCTTCTACTATGAAAGGGGAGCGAATAAGAGCTGTTTCAATCAGGAGTCTGGCAGAAAGCCATACATTGTCTACCCCCCGCGGCCGTGGGCACGAGCCCTTTAATTTCTAAAGACAAAGGAATTGTCCGGTTGAATCATTATTGAACATTTATGATAAAACATCCTAAAGATTGATCATATACATCGTTTGACATGTTTCTACGAACTGAAATGGAACTTTTAGACTTTTCGTCTGGACCTAGTGCCTGCGCCTTGTGCATTACTTGTCTAAATGCGCAAACAAAAAGGAGGTATTTGGACATAAAGATTAACTTTATCAAACAAAACAAACATTTATTGTCTAACGTGGAGACCTGGGAGTGCCATCAGATGAAGATCATCAAAGGTAAGGGATTCATTTTAACGCTATTTCTGTCTTTTGTGACACCTCTCCTTGGTTGGAAAATGGCTGTATGGTTTTCTATGGCTAGGCGCTGACCTAACATAATCACAAAGTGTGCTTTCGCCGTAAAGCCTTTTTGAAATCAGAAACAACGGTTGTATTAAGGAGAAGTTTATATTTAATCGTATGTTTAACACTTGTATCTTTTATCAATGTTTATAATGAGTATTTCTGTAATTTGATGTGGCTCTTTGCACTTTCACCGGATGTTTGTTTGAGACAATGCATTTCTGAACATTATGCACCAATTTCAAATGAGATTTTTGGACATAAAGATGAACTTTATCGAACAAAACAAACATTTATTGTCTAACATGGCGTCCTGGGAGTGCCATCCGGTGAAGATCATCAAAGGTTAGTGATTCATTTTAATGCTATTTCTGTCTTTTGTGACACCTCTCCTTGGTTGGAAAATGGCTGTATGGTTTTCTGTGGCTAGGCGCTAACCTAACATAATCGCAAAGTGTGCTTTCGCCGTAAAGCCTTTTGAAATCAGACACTGTGGCTGGATTAACTTCTTGGCGCACCCATCCCGTTAGCGGGATCATTTTCGTCAACATCCGCTGAATTGCAGAGCGCCAAATTCAAATTAAATTACAAAAAATATGTAATTTTCATGAAATCACAAGTGCAATATAGCAAAACACAACTTAGCTTGTTGTTAATCCACCTGGTGTGTCAGATTTCAAAAAAGCTTTATGGCGAAAGCAAACCAAGCGTTTATGTAAGGACATCTCTCTCAGCAGACAAAACATTACAAACAGCTAGCAGCAAAGTAGATTGGTCACGAAAGTCATAAAAGCAATAAAATGAGGTTAACAAGACGTTTATCTTTAAAATGGTGTATAATACTTGTATGTTTGCTAACATTAGGCTATAACTAGCAATACAAATGGCTCTGAGATACGAATAATATTACTACACAGATCATACACTAGCCAGCCAGTTAACGTTAGCTAGCTAGCTAACAGTACACAACTCAAAATGAAAACAACTTTCTGACAAATTTAGAAGTGTAATATCTGAACATGTAGTTAGCTAGACTCTCTTACCCATATACATGGATGGACGCTTTTCCCTCTCTGTCACAGATGCCACGGTTGCCTTTAGTTTGAAGATGTAATCTGGACACAGGTGTTTAATACAACAGCCTTCTGTGCTTTTTTTGACTGCATATTTGCAATCGAATGCAATCATTTTCTCCATCTCTTTAGCAATCATACTCTAATTACACTGATTTCAAAACTCGGCCCTCCAGAAAGTGGAGAGCAACAAAAAGCTGTGTTACAAAAGGATTACCTACACATACTGACCAGCTCATACTATAGACAGAAGTGTGCTACATGGCAGAACAATCTGAACTCATCTCTCGGCATGTCCAACACAGTCATTATCTCAGCCAATCGTGGCTAGCGGGAAGGTTGCTGACTTTTCCCGTGGCTAAACCAACTAGGCCCGTAATTTATCCATTTTATTTGCATTTACAGATGGCATACACATTTGTTATTAAGGCACATGAAAGTTCACATGTTCCAAAAAAAGGCATTTTGGTTTTTTAAAGTTTACTTTCCGTTTGTATGTAGAGACACTCCTGTGAAGTAGAGATGTTCAGCATACGCCTAGTTTCCTGAAATGAGTCACAAATACTCATTTTCCAGCCATTGAAAATACGTCTTTTCCAGACGTTGATATCAGGTTCATTTTCTGTTATGAATGAAAGTTGGACAGATCATTTATAGACGTCTATAAATCAAGGCAGATCAAGACTAAATCTGAACCAAACATAGACATCTATGATTGGTTCAAGGCCAGTCCAGACTGCACCAAAAAAGAAGGGCCGGTCCGGACAGGACAAAAAAAGGAACCAAAGACTTGGTTACTGAGGTGTAGCCTACAGTGTCAGCCTGCAATAGAATTGTATCAATGCCCATTCATGTGCTTGGCCTACTGTATGTGCAGAGGTTCCTCTTTTAAAAGTTGCGAGCTTGCACCGCAGGACTTAGAGGTACCCAGTGCCATGGCTTCATTGCTTCAGACCATCATAAGGGCGAGTTAGAGCACTCATTATGCATTTGGGTCCCAATGTTTTTATATGACCAATCATATCGAGTGGCTCCAATGACGAATTTTGACGCAAGCCACCCTTGCCTTGTGGCGTTCTTCAACAAAGATGGCTGACAAAACATTACGATGGAACCAGATGTAAGTTGTTATAATGTCATAACGAGTCAAGATTTTTTTTTTTACAATTGACAGGAATATGTTAGTTTGTATGTAGAGACAAACGTTTGTGCATATTATTTTGTCATAAAATGTATTTATGCAAGTGGCTATTTAGCAAATTATCTGACTAGCTAACATTAGCCTGCTAGCTAGTGTCAAGAGAATTCATTTGTAAATTGTGTTGTTTAATGTTTTAGGGACTCCTGAGAAAACCAGCAAACCAGTCTGTCGTCTTGTTGAAACAGTGGATGTAAAGAATCTAGCTAGCTAAAGCATTTACTGCAAATGTAATGTACAGTTGTCTCAGCTTGCCTTGCTTATATTTGCCATGCAATGCAGCTGAAGTAACATAGCTAGCTAACTATTTACTTGCTTATTATGTAGTGGAGGATAAACATAACTGCATGTCTATGGATGTGTAGCTAGCTACAGTATGTAGCCAATCTGTGTATGGACCCTAAAATGTTAGATTGGTTTGAATATTAGTTTATATTTACATTTACATTTAAGTCATTTAGCAGACGCTCTTATCCAGAGCGACTTACAAATTAGAACCTATGAACCTCAGCTATCATAGTTGTTGTATCAACTTCAAGTCTGAATGGCATTAATGAAGCCTATGGATAGAGTAGAATATGATAACTTTACTGTGCCAAAGATGCAAGTCCTATATACACATGTACTGTAGTTATTACCACGCATGAGATTCCCACATTGTAGCCTGTACATTGAATATATTCACTGATGCTTAGAATTCCATTGCTGTGACACACCACCCCTGACCATGACGGACCCTCCACCTACAAATCGATCCCGCTCCAGAGAACAGTCCTCAGTGTAATGCTCATTCCGTTGACGATAATCGCGAATCCGACCATCACCCCTGGTGAGACAAAACTGTGACTTGTCAGTGATGAGCAATTTTTGCCAGTCCTGTCTAGCCGGTGATGTCCTCTCTCAGCCTATTGTGTAACTCGGGCAGTTATTGTTGCCATCCTGTAGCTGTCCCACAGGTGTGATGTTCGGATGTACCGATCCTGTGCAGCTGTTACACGTGGAAGCCACTGCGAGGATGATCAGCTCTCCGTCCTGTCTCCCTGTAGCACTGTCTTAGGCGTCTCACAGCACAGGGTTGTTCAAGGTTTCAGGCTTGTTTCTTCCAAAACAAGGAAGAATTTTGAGTTTTGGTACTGGGAGTCACAGTTGGAAATCATTCTGTGGGCGTGCGACAAAGAGGATGCGTACTTGATAATTTTACTTTTCTATTGAACATACTTCTTTCCGTATGAAATATTATAGTTTAATTACATTTTATGGTACCTGAGTATGAGATAGAAACCTAGTTTGTCTTGTTTTAACCAAGTTTAGCGGTAGCTTTTTGGATTCCTTTGTCTGCATGTTGAACTCAAATCGATAGTGCCAGCTAAACTGTCTTTTGGGGATATAAAGAAGGATTTTATCTAACAAAACGACCATGCATGTTGTAGCTGGGACCCTTTGGATTGCAAATCAGAGGAAGATTTTCAAAAAGTTATATAATCGCTATTTGTGATTTTATGAAGCCTATGCTGGTTTAAAATATGTTGATATGGGGCGCCGTAAAGCCTATTGTAAATTGGACAATGCAGTTAGATTAACAATTTAAGCTGTAAACCGATATAAGACACTTGTATGTACCTAGATGTTAAATATCCATCATTTTTAGGATTTTCTATTTGAATTGGGCACCCTCTAATTTCACCAGAAATTGTCGACAGGTGTCCCATAAGGGACACCTTAGAATTTTTAACATATCAGCACGTTTTACTTGATCGGGCACCAATTTGGTTAGGCTATTTGATTGGAGAAACATGCATGTTGTAAAAAAATATCAGTCTCATTACATTGTCATATGTTTTATCTCCAGCCTGTAGTAAACAGAAAAGACCACACATTCTTTCTACCATAGCCTAAATCTGCTACATGATTTATGTTTGATTATTTTTTGATGGAACGTTGGTGAAGGGCTGCAGGCCCGCAGTGATGCGTCTCTCCAACGGCATCCTGGAAAGGCACGCTGGGAATGGACAAGCAAAATATTTTGGGCCCCTGCCTTTGACAAAGTGGGCACGGCTTATCACAGGACGGCATCAGCCCTAACCTAAAAGTCCCATATGCCGCTGGTTGAGAGAAATTGTCATTGTGTTTGGAGCAGAATTATGTGAGGTTTTATTTTATTTGTTGGAGGTGCGTCTTGGTAATTTTAGCTTGGAAAATGCCACCCTTGTCAAATTGCAGCCATAGTCGGCTGCCTATATCCTGCCTAATAGACGGGCCGGCCCTGCTATTACTATTATGCAACTATACGTTAGATGTCAAACAAATGACCAAATGAACAATCATGCATTTCTTTCCCCTCTCTTTCTCTCTCTCTCTGTGTGTGTGTGTGTGTGTGTGTGTGTGTGTGTGTGTGTGTGTGTGTGTGTGTGTGTGTGTGTGTGTGTGTGTGTGTGTGTGTGTGTGTGTGTGTGTGTGTGTGTGTGTGTGTGTGTGTGTGTGTGTGTGTGTGTGTGTGTGTGTGTGTGTGTGTGTGTGTGTGTGTGTGTGTGTGTGTGTGTGTGCGTGTGTGTGTGACAGAGCACACTAAAGGTGAGGTAGTAGAGAGAGGAACAGAGGGAAGGGTACTAACTTCTAAGTGGAAATCAGAGAGGCTTGAGTGTGTATCTCTATCTCTCTGTTTTGCTGCCCTGGCCTGCTGGCAGTGGAGATTATGGTTATCGTTTCACTGAGCCGGGCTCAGCTCAGCAGATACAGATCAGCTTCTCACTCTCCTCACTCACTCACTCACTCTCTCTCTCACACACACACTCATTATCTGAGATACTGGGAGAGAGCAGAGTAGATACACAGTTATTGTAATCAATCACAGCAATATCTGGATAATATGTCTTATTTTAATATCATAGGATAAACACCTAATCAAATCCTCTGCTATCAACCTCGGAATCACTCTGGGATGTCAATACCAATTACTTGTCATTTCAACCTGATGCAACCTTTTTCCCCATCTTTCCCAGTTTGGAGTTTTCTTCAGGCTAGGGTCTATTTCTTTTAAACTGCCTCTTGCTCAGGCCCTGAATCCAGGAGATGCATGTAAGTGGTACCATTGGAAAGAAAACACTCTGAAGTTTGTAGAAATGTTAAAATAATGTAGTAGACTTAGTAGAAAATCCAAAGAAAATCCAACCCGAAATGTTTATTTGTTTGAGCACATGCTCTTCCAATGGAATGTATAGGGCTTTTTTTTTTATCTCGCTCCCAGTATGCAATTCCTATGGCTTCCACTGGGTGTCAGTAGTCGTTGTTCAAGGTTTCAGGTTTGTTTCTTCTAAAACTAGTAAGAAATATGAGTTTTACTACAAGGACACAGACTTGGAAATTCGTGTATGCACGCGTGACGAAAAGGACACGCACCTGCAAATATCGTTTTCCATTTAACATACATCTTTCCACACTAAATATTATAGTTTAATTACATTTCAGGGTATCTGAGGATTAAATAAAAACATATTTTGACTTGTTTTAATAAAGTTTAGCGGTAGCTCTTTGGATTCCTTTCTCTTCCTGCTGAACAAATTAATGGTGCCAACTAAACAGACTTTTTGGGATAAAAATAAGGATTTTATCTAACAAAACAGATTATTTAATTGCTATTTGTGAATTCTAATTCTCTCTTTCTTTCTCTCTCTCGGAGGACCTGATCCCTAGGACCATGCCTCAGGACTCCCTGGCATGATGACTCCTTGCTGTCCCCAGTCCACCTGGCCGTGCTGCTGCTCCAGTTTCAACTGTTCTGCCTGTGGCTATGGAATGCTGACCTGTTCACCGTACGTGCTACCTGTCCCAGACCTATTATTTGACCATGCTGGTCATTTATGAACATTTGAACACCTTGGCCATGTTCTGTTATAATCTCCACCCCGCACAGCCAGAAGAGGACTGGCCACCCCTCATAGCCTGGTTCCTCTCTAGGTTTCTTCCTAGGTTTTGGCCTTTCTATTGAGTTTTTCCTAGCCAACATGCTTCAACACATGTATTGCTTGCTGTTTGGGGTTTTAGGCTGGGTTTCTGTACAGCACTTTGAGATATCAGATGATGTACAAATAAATGTGATTTGATACATCTGAAGTATCTGTCTAATGAACACTCCAGAACAAAAGAAGCCTACAACTAATAAGAATATTGTGACTCTGGTGGACAACCAGAGACTTACATCGAACCACTACCCATTGACGGATCGAGTGGTTTCAACAGAGAGACGACAGAGAAAGACAGCTACGCGTAAATATATATTGCATTTCTAATCCGAATGAGTGGTTGTTAGGTTGCAAAGTATTCTGGTTACGGTGAGCGTAGTTTCCAAATGTATGTACGATAATGTCAGGATTTGGCCAGGGTTGTTGCGGTTTTTGGTCACTAGATACCCCCATTGTGCCTTTTGACCTTTTGTTTTCCCTTGATCCCCCATTATTATTTGCACCTGTGCCTCGTTTCCCCTGATTGTATTTAAACCCTTTGTTTTCCTCTGTTCTTTGCTCTGTGTTTGTATGTTAGCACCCAGCCCTAGTACTCTGAGAACTCTTGTTGTTCCCGGTGGACTCTCTTGTGGAATTCTGTTTTTTGTTCTTGTTTGTTTGTTTTTTGAGTATCTTTTGAAGCTTTTTGTGCTTTACCTTCCACCTTGTGTATTTACCTTTTTTGTCTTGGAGGATTACCTTTGTTCTTGTAGGATTCCTTTTGAGGTTGTGGAGTTACATGTTTTCCTGAAGAACTTCATTAAATACACCGTCTCAAGTACTGCTGTGTCTGCCTCATCTTCTGGGTTCTGCCGACTATTCGTGGCTCAGTTGGTTAAGTGACTGTTTCTCACTCCGGAGACCTGGGTTCGTAACCGGGTCCTGACAGAAACACAGAGCCAAAAATGAACCCAGAGGCAGCCAGTTCCCAGGACCTTGTTGCCATGCTGTCCCACCACCAGGAGACTGTCCAACGCCATGAAGCCGCCCCTGGTTCAGCAAGAGGCCTTAATGGCTAGACATTCTCATCTTCTGTCGGAGATGCTGACTTCCATAAAGCAGATATTTGATCGACTTACCCCGGCAACAGTTCCCGTCCCAGTACCTCAGATTCACGTACCCATGGCAGTTAACCCTCTGGCTGAACCTTGTCTTCCACCTCCCCAACGGTTCTCAGGTGATCCAAGTGCTTGTAAAGGGTTTCTCACCCAATCTTCTCTCTCCTTCGAGCTGCAACCCTCGTCGTTCCCCACCGACCGGTCTAAGATCGCATATATCATCACCCTGCTGTCGGAAAAAGCCCTGGCCTGGGCTACTGCTGTGTGGGATGCCCATAGTTCCTGCTGTGCCAGCTACTCTGCCTTTGCTGAGGAATTCAAACGAGTGTTTCAAGGCCTAAGCAGTGGTCCTGACTCAGCCAAACAGCTCCTGACTCTCCACCAAGGTCGGTGCAGCGTGACGGACTATGCCATCCAGTTCCGCACGGTGGCAGCAGCGAGTGGCTGGAACAACGAGGCGCTCACGGTGTGCTTTCTGAAAGGCCTTTCCGACACTATCCAAGATGAACTGGCCACTCGGGAACCACTGGACAATGAGGGAGCGACGCTGTCTATATTGCGGCAAACCGGGCCATTTCCGTTCCACGTGTCCCGGGTTCCAGGGAAACGCTCTGTCCCGTTACAGACCGGGGGGAACTGTAACGGGAAACATAACCTCCTCCCATCCGTCCAACTCCCGTCTGCTCATTCCAGTCACCCTTTCCTGGGACAACCACAAGCTTCACCTTCAAGCCTTGGTAGACTCTGGAGCCGCAGGTAACTTCATGGATGGTGTCTGGGCGAAGGAGAATGGCGTTCCCTCTGAACCTCTAAGTGACCCCATGAGGGTTACTACATTGGATGGAAACCCTTTGGGATCTGGACTTGTCACTCATGTCACTACCTCCTTGCGACTTTCAGTTTCACAACACCAGGAATTGATGAACTTTCATTTGATCTCCTGTTCCGAGTTCCCTCTCGTCCTTGGATACCCCTGGCTTCACAGCCATAACCCTCACATCGACTGGTCTGTGGGCACTATCTAGCAGTGGGGTCCTACGTGCCAAGCTACTTGTATTTTCCCGAATTCCCCGAGTTCTACTCCCGAGTCTTTAGAATCCATCGACCTGACCCAAGTTCCCGAGTGTTACCATGACCTCAAACTGGTATTTAGCAAACAGAGGGCCACCATGCTACCACCCCATAGACCTTATAATTGCCCCATCAAACTGTTTCCGGGCACTTGCCCTCCCAGGGGTCAGATCTTTTCCCTATCTCCACCCGAACGAGCTGTTATGGATACCTACATCAAGGACGCTCTGGAAGCAGGCCTCATGCGTCCATCCACCTCCCCGGCGGGAGCAGGGTTTTTCTTTGTGGCCAAGAAAGACGGTGGATTACGTCCTTGCATCGACTACCGGGGACTCAATGCCATAACCGTCCGTAACCGTTACCCGCTACCCCTTATGGCCACAGCCTTCGAGCTGCTCCAGGAAGCAGTTTTTTTCACTAAGCTTGACCTGCGGAACGCATACCATCTTGTGCGGATCAGACCTGGTGACGAGTGGAAGACCTCTTTCAACACGCCTACTGGTCACTATGAATACTTGGTGATGCCCTTCGGCCTGACCAACGCCCCAGCGGTGTTCCAAGCGCTCATAAACGATGTGCTTAGGGATATGCTTAACATATTTGTGTTCGTTTACTTGGATGACATCCTCATCTTTTCGAGCTCTCTTCAAGAACACACTAAGCATGTCAGACCAGTACTCAAACGCCTCCTAGACAGCCATCTGTACGTTAAGCCGGAAAAATGTGAATTCCATTCATCCCGAGTACAATTCCTGGGATTTGCAGTGGAACCCGGTCGAGACCAAATGGACCCCAGGAAGGTAGGGGCGGTAGCGGATTGGCCCACCCCCAAATCCGTTAAGGAAGTTCAGCGTTTCCTGGGCTTCACTAACTTTTACCGCAAGTTCATCAAGAACTTCAGCTTGGTGGCAGCCCCTCTCTCAGCTTTAACCAAGGGTGGCAATGCAAGGTTTTTGTGGGGAAGAGAAGCTGAGATGGCCTTCCAAGGACTCAAGCAGTGCGTCCTCTCTGCTCCCATCCTGATACTACCGACTACGGATAAACCGTTTGTGGTGGCGGTAGACGCTTCAGAGGTTGGTGTTGGAGCTGTCCTGTCTCAGAGGGGTGAAGACAAGAAGCTTCATCCGTGCGCTTTCATCTCACACCGGCTTACCCCGGCTGAGAGGAACTACGATGTGGGGGATCGTGAACTCCTAGCGGTTAAGATGGCATTGAAGGAATGGAGACACTGGCTCGAGGGGGCTTCTCACCCGTTTCAAGTGCTTACGGACCACAAAAATCTGGAGTATATCCAGCAGGCGAAGCGGTTGAACTCTAGACAAGCTAGATGGTCTCTTTTCTTCAATCGATTCCAGTTTATCCTCACCTATCGGCCCGGGTCGAAGAATCTCAAACCGGATGCCCTGTCCCGAGTCTACGCTCCTGCCATTCGAGATGACACGGACATGCCTGTCCTTCCTGCTGCTAAGATCGTGGCTCCGATCTCATGGCAAGTTGAGGATACCGTGAGACGAGCTCAAGCTATTGAACCGGACCCGAAAGGAGGTCCTGCCAATCGGTTGTTTGTCCCCAAGGCAGTGAGGACTCAGGTCCTTCTGTGGGGGCACTCCTCTCGCCTCACCTGTCACCCGGGCGTAGGTCGCACCTTGGAGTTCATCCAGCGTAAGTTCTGGTGGCCTACCATAAGAGAAGACGTTGCCACTTTCGTCAATGCCTGCCCCGTGTGCTGCCAGGGCAAATCTTCTCACCTCCGCCCGCAAGGACTCCTTCACCCTTTACCTGTTCCCAGAGACCCTGGTCCCATATCTCGTTGGACTTCATTACTGGCCTTCCTCCATCCCATGGCAATACTACTATCCTAGTCATTATCGACAGGTTTTCAAAGGCGGCCAGGTTCGTCCCTCTGACTAAGATACCTTCTGCCAAGGAAACGGCTGAGTTGGTAATTAATCATGTGTTCCGAGTCTTCGGCATTCCTCAAGATATGGTTTCTGACAGAGGTCCCCAGTTCGCCTCTAGGTTTTGGAAGGCCTTCTGCCAACTCATGGGGGCATCTGCCAGTCTATCTTCAGGGTACCATCTGGAGTCCATCGGCCAAACTGAGAGGATGAATCAAGAGCTGGAAACCACCCTCCGATGTATGACTCGTAACAACCCGTCCACATGGTCGTCCTTCATTGTTTGGGCCGAATACGCGCACAACACCTTGCGCTCCTCCCGCACGAGTGTCAGTTTGGCTATGCCCCTCCATTGTTCCCGGACCAGGAGGCAGAAGTCAGAGTGCCTTCAGCCTTGAAGTTCGTCAGACGCTGTCGGCTTATGTGGAGGAAGACCCATCTTAATCTTATGCGTTCCTCACAGAGGTACAAACAACAAGCCAGCAGACGTCGCCGTCCCGGGCCTACCCTGTGCCCCGGCCGGAGAGTCTGGCTCTCCACAAGAGACTTACCACTACGGGTGGAGTCTCTCAAGCTGTCCCAAAAATACATCGGTCCCTTTAAGGTTGCCAGGAGAGTTAACCCAGTTTCTTATCGCCTACACTTACCCAGATCCCTTAAGATTAATCCCACATTTCACATTTCCTTATTAAAACCTGTTGTTTTTTCTCCCCTTGTCCCGGCAGACAGACCTCCCCCTCCGCCTCGTGTCATTGGAGGCCAGCCGGCTTATACCGTCCATCGGATACTGGATTCCCGCTGGGTGCAGCGGTCCTGGCAGTATCTGGTGGACTGGGAAGGCTACGGTCCCGAGGAGCGCTCCTGGGTTCCTGCCAAAGACATACTGGACCCTGACCTCATTTGTCAGTTCAGGGCCCTCCACCCTGAGAGAGCTGGTAGGAACGTCAGGAGCCGTTCCTGGGGGGGATTCTGTCAGGATTGGGCCAGGGTTGTTCCGGTTTTTGGTCACTAGATGCCCCCATTGTGCCTTTTGACCTTTTGTTTTCCCTTGATCCCCCATTATTATTTGCACCTGTGCCTCGTTTCCCCTGATTTCCCCTGTATTTAAACCCTTTGTTTTCCTCTGTTCTTTGCTCTGTGTTTGTATGTTAGCACCCAGCCCTAGTACTCTGAGAACTCTTGTTGTTCCCGGTGGACTCTTGTGGAATTCTGTTTTTTGTTCTTGTTTGTTTGTTTTTTGAGTATCTTTAGAGGCTTTTTGTGCTTTACCTTCCACCTTGTGTATTTACCTTTTTTGTCTTGGAGGATTACCTTTGTTCTTGTAGGATTCCTTTTGAGGTTGTGGAGTTACATGTTTTCCTGAAGAACTTAACTTTTTACTTCATTAAATACACCGTCTCAAGTACTGCTGTGTCTGCCTCATCTTCTGGCTTCTACCAACTATTCGTGGCTCAGTTGGTTAAGTGACTGTTTCTCACTCCGGAGACCCGGATTCCTAACCGGGTCCTGACAGATAAGTTGACTCTTTGTCTCTCCCTCTCCCAGTAGGCCCTCCCTTTCCCTTGTGTAACCAAACAGTCATACTTTTGTTCGTCCACTAGGGACCTGTTTTCATTGTATTATGTATGTAATCAATAACCTATGCTGTGTGTGTTTAGATATTCTGTGTGATGATTTAGTTAGTTAGTAAATAAATAATTAAGCACATTTGTGTATAGCTGATTCATCACTTAGGTTAGGGTTCGTGCAGATATCCAAGGATTATGTGACGTTCAGAATGAGACTGAGGCAATAATTAATCATTGACTGTTAGATCATCTTTAGAGTTTAAATCGGGAGATAGTAATTCTGTAAACAACTGTACAACCAACCAAATTCATAATGAGTTAAATGTTACATGATTAATATAATCAAGTAATAATTAAACATAGTAGGTAATTATTCGATAAATAGCAGTCATCACATTAATGATAGTCACGTCACGACAATGTTTTTAAATATTTCAGGACAGGCTTCCTTCTTTTCACTCTGCCAATTATGCTAGTATTGTGTAGTAACTAAAATGTTGTTGATCCATCCTTAGTTTTCTCCAATCACAGCCATTAAACTTTGTAATTGTTTTAAAGTCATCATTGGCCTCCTGGTGAAATCTCTGAGCGGTTTCCTTCCTCTCCTCAACTGAGTTAGGAAGGATGCCTGTATCTTTGTAGTGACTGGGTGTGTTGATACACCATCCAAAGTGTATTTAATAACTTCATCATGTTCAAAGAGATATTCAATGTGTGCTTTTTGTATTTTTAGCCATCTACTAATAGGTGCCCTTCTTTGCAAGCCATTGGAAAACCTCCCAGACCTTTGTGGTAGAATCTGTGTTTGAAATTCACTGCTCGACTGAGGGACTTTACGGATAATTGTATGTGTGGAGTCCAGAGATGAGGTAGTCATTCAAGTATCATGTTAAACGCTATTATTGCACACAGAGTGAGTCCATGCAACTTATTATGTGACTTGTTAAGCAAATGTTAACTCCTGAACGTATTTAGGCTTGCCATAACAAAGGGGTTGAATACTTATTGACCCAATGCTTTTCATTTGTTATTCATTTGTCAAATTTCACTTTGACCATATGGGGTATTGTGTGACCAGTGACAAAATAAAATCTCAAATGAATCCATCTTGAATTCAGGCAGTAACAGAGCAACATGTGTAAAACATCAAGTGGTGTGAGTACTTTCTGAAGGCCTAATAACACCTAATACACATCTAAAACAAACTCTGTAATGAGGAATTGATGTAAGGTAAACAATGTTGACATAAATCCACATGCAATATCTCATGTCACCACTAGTGGTCCTCCTACCTCGAGTATTCCATTCCAGTATTCAGTTCCAGTTTGAATTTAAAAAATGTTTAAAAGGTAGAGAGAACATATCCTGTGTGTATACTCCTTGAAATGCCCCAACTTACTGACATCTAAACAACTTGTCAAAACATTTGCATATCTGCATTTATCTGTCACATGATAACTCTCTAGCTGTGTGACCTGCATGTGTTGAGACTTAATTGATGTGATATATATACACACACACAGAAAGGGGTTTCTCCTGGCCTTTTCTGCTCGTTGTCATCATTTAGATTATTATGAAATCAACATGTTATTGAATTCATTTCCACTGGGCTGATTTGACTTGATGTGAGTAGAGTAGACTATTGTAGCCAGTTGACCAGTTGTCACTAGAAAAGTGCTTGTTCTTCTACAGCAGGTATGTAAAGGTGCAACACAGCAGCAGCACGCTGGTCCTGTCTAAGTGTTTCTGCAGGCTGCTTTATGACATTGCAGCAGATCAGACTGCAGCAGAAGATCGCTGCTATTAAATGAGGATTAAGATGAGAGACAATTTGACATTTCAAAAAAAAGGAGAGAGGAAAGGCAATCGGCGACGCAAGGATTTTTCTTAGGAATCACTCCGCCCTTTGAAGGGCTAGAGGAGAAGAGAGGAGAAGAAAGGAGGGACTTTATTGGTCCTTTAATCTTCTGCCTCTCTTCGGGGGCTTAAATTGAATGTGCAGCCTTTCCTGGGCAACTGTTTAATTTCCTGTAACGTAATAAACAGCCAATTTATTACAGGCTGCAACAGCACAGCAGAGCACTACTTCCTCAGATTTGGGCTCTACCAGATTGCTGCTGCAGAAAGGATGTGGGTTTCTGCTCATTTTTCCTCCAGACACTGTCAGGTAATCACAATGGTGAGATGGTGGAGTGATGCGAACGAAGGAAAAATCTGTGCGTGGATATATGCAAGAGCGTGCAAGGACGGACACACACACACACACACACACACACACACACACACACACACACACACACACACACACACACACACACACACACACACACACACACACACACACACACACACACACACACACACACACACACACACACACACACACACACACACACACACACACACACACAGTTATTTCAATACATTCAAATGGAACAAATAAACCCTCATACTTACAAGATAAGGTGTTTTTAAAACGGTTATTCTTACACAGTAATTCGTCTTTCCACACAGTCCAGGTATAGGCTGTCACACTCTCCCTACACAATACAGTAACGCTTCAAATGGATTCTTACGGCCGAAATAGCTGAGCTGAAGCAAGCTGTCTGAATTAGTCATAGTCCCAATCTCTGCAACATCCCGTGATCAAACCCCAATGTAACACACAAAAACAATGGGCCCTGAAAATGTCTGCTCTCGCTCGCCTTTTCCTTCCCCACTCATATGTCATACGAGAGAAAGAGTTGTGAGATGCATTAGGCTGGTAGGTTCAGGCTGGGTTTGACTAGGCCTGCTGAGGCTGCACGCGGTGAAAGACAACAATGGCAGCTCTATTTTAGTGAGGTAAACTAATGCTGTTGAAACGTCCATGTGGCTCTCACACCACAGAGAGGGCTGCATGGGTAAGATCCTTTAGTGGAGATTGGTGAAAATAGGGGGCTATTAGAGGAGGTAACATGTTCAAGGTCACAGTTATTTCCCCCTGTATAATGCAGTCGGTCGGCACACACTGTGCATCTTTTTGACCAGGCAGGTGAATGGATCTGTGCATGCTGTATTTCCAAACATTATTACGACTTGTATTAGTTAGAAAATGATTCTAGACCTATGACTGGGATAATTCTGCAGCATAATAGCAACTGATTAGGCATCAACTCGGCATCAGGCAGCGGTTAAAGTCATGCAATAATGGGGAACATAAATGAACATGACATCAGCGTTTCCTTGCCCCGCTCTGTCTGTGTTTGGTGCATGTTTGAGGGTCACAGACTAAGGACCTCGTGTTAGTTCTACCTCATTGTTTTTAAAGAAACAGAGTAATTGAATTGATCCATCAGTCATATTAACTGTCCGTCAGTCCCACGGACTTCACCCCACTGGGCGTCCTGCCTCAGTCATCTGTCAGATGGACATAATCCTGTGTCATGTTGGTGATTCTCTCAGCACTCTGTCACATTGGGTTTGCTCTTAATCTCTGGAGCGTCTCTGTTTACCCTCCTTAAGTGTCTGCACCGTTTCCTCTCTCCTCTCTGTTGAACACATCAGCATCTGTTTCTCTCGCTCTCACACATTTGAATATGATTTTGAAAAGGTTATTAGGTTTCACACTTAAAGTACTTATCAAGGGCAGCAAAGTGTGCTATTTGCTAACAAAAATTCACAGGCATGGACAGCTGTCCTACACCTGTCCCGATTGTGATTCATTTGCAAATTTGCTCAACTCAGTACCTGCAGAGGCCCTGGAGAGGTGCACATCACATCTGTCTATCAGGTTAACATCCTGCAGTACAGGCCAGAACAGAAAAGAGCACTGAGTTAATAGAGGTCAACAATCCACACGGTCAACTTCCTTATCGTGCCTTGTTTCTTCTGGACTGACTGGTGTCTTATGAGAGGCAGCAAGAGGACAGCATGGGAGGTGTGGGGGTGGGTGGGGTGGGGGGTGGGGTTAAGTTAAAATGGCAAATGTGCGAAAGAGTAGTGGGAGTTCAGCGTTGAGGCAGCAAAAGGCGACAACAAAATAAGAGTAAGTACAGAAAGGTTGAAATGAAAGGGGGATAGATAAAGGAGAAGAAAGGAAGGGCGAGTTCATCCCTCTCTCTCTCTGCGGCTGGTCCTTGTGATGATAGGAGAGGAGAGATGCGGTAGCCAGGACCAAGGGAAAAAGAGAGCCACAGCAGTTCCCAGCCGATAGCACATGCATATTTAATAGTCCCAGCCATGAAGCCTGTCATGGAGGGACACTTTGTACAGAGCACCCCATCTACTGGAGCTGAGGCTTCTTTATGGTCTCTGTGTCTCAGGTGTGACGTTGTGTTTGGTCGTGGGATGAGAGAGGCGACGTGTCGGGCATCTGTGCTGCAGACACTGCGGGGAGCACTGAGTAGTGAGTTACTGGTTCTGTTTGATGCCAAATGTGTCAGTTTGACCTGTTCTTCTGAACAGGCCTGGCACTGAGTAAAGAGAGAGGGAATAGGGGGAAGGAGAGATGAGATGGAGTAAGAGGAAGTTGATTGGAGGGGGGATGACAAAGGGAAAGAGAAAGCGAGATCAAACAATAAGGGAAGAGAGAGAGACAGAGAGAGACGATTAGCTTACATTGATTTGCTTGCAACAGCAGCTTGTGCCGGACATTATTTTGTAACTATACCAGTTACTGCAGCAATATAACAAATGGACTGAACACCTTTACAAGCACAGCAAATCTTGATAGGTAGTGTGGTTGTTGTGGAAGGAGGGAGGGACTGTGGGGAGAGGGTGTCTAGTAATGGGGTTAGGTGGTGGGGGGATGGAGGAAATCTGTCCAGGTAAAGAAGCGTTTAAAGCACATCACAAAGGTAACAGGCTTCAAAGCATCGCAGACATCAAAGCCCTCCCTTTACCTCTCATTCTCACCCTCACCCCAAGCCACAGGAGTAAATGCAGTATTTGCACAGAAATGGGCAGAACTTTGATTGGTTCTCTCAATTGATGAGACCTCATGTTGTTTGGATTTGAAAATCCAACAGTTATTATTGACATATCTTCCCTACAACATCATGGAGCTTTTCCAGACTCTGATGTCAGAAGGACTTCGAGTTAGGTCTCAGCCAGACTATGAACAACCTCGCTGTTATTTCCGTCGTTAGAATGAGACCAAGGTGCGCGTGGTAGGCGTACATTTTCTTTATTGAAAATGACACCGAAAAACAACAAAATAAGAAAACGAACGTAAAGCTATATGCAGTGCAAAAAGCAACTACACACAAACAAGATCCCACAACATAAGATGGGGAAAAAGGGCTGCCTAAGTATGATCCCCAATCAGAGACAACGAATGACAGCTGCCTCTGATTGGGAACCATACCCATTCAACAAAAAAATAGACAAACCAAGCGTTTTATGTAAGGACATCTCTCTCAGCAGACAAAATATTACAAACAGCTAGCAGCAAAGTAGATTGGTTATGAGTCAGAAAATCAATCAAATGACTCGCTTACCTTTGATGATCTTCGGATTTTTGCACTCACGAGACTCCCAGTTACAGAATAAATGTTCCTTTTGTTCCATAAAGATTATTTTCATATCCAAAATGGTTGGCGCGTTATGTCAGTAATCCACAGGCTCGAGCTGTCACGACGGGGAAGACTGAGGGAAGGCATGCAATGGAACAGGGAGCTTTCAAAATAAGAGGCACTTCCTAGTTTGATTTTCCACAGGTTTTCACCTGCAATATCAGTTCTGTTATACTCACAGACAATATTCTTACAGTTTTGGAAACGTTAGAGTGTTTTCTATCCTAATCTTACAATGATATGCATATTCTAGTTTCTGGGCCAGACAAATAGGCAGTTTAACATCTAAATAATGCACCCTACACTCAACAGATTAAACTGTATGTTGGAACTAATAGAAGCATGTGGGATACTTTCTATGTAGACAGTCTTTACAGAGCCGGAGTCCACTGAAACCACACACACACACACACACACACACACACACACACACACACACACACACACACACACACACACACACACACACACACACACACACACACACACACACACACACACACACACACACACACACACACACACACACACACACACACACACACACTAGCGGTTTTAAAGCAGTACAATTATTGACTGGGTGTATGAAGATAAAAGGCTTGATAAACCGCAATGGAAGGAGAGGTTGTCTCTTCTCCACTTTTCTATTTCACACTCCCTCTCTGTCTCATTTTTCTTTTCTCTCATATCTTTTATTTTCCAGTCATTCTGCAGTACAATGTGAGAAACAGACTTGGTTTAACCTTGGGCAGTGGCAGGCCTGCAGCAGATGGCAGAAGCGTATGTCTGTAGAGTGCCTCAATGACCAAAAGAGACAAAGCGTCTGTGAACACCTGACACCAGGTCAGATTTACACGGCCCTGCAGGGATCCAGGCTGGATACGTCTGTCTCTCTGTCTCTTGGGTCTCTGTACAGATCATAATGGACATTTTGTAGCCGCCATGTCCGTTTAGTCTACTCTACCTAGCCTGGTCCCAGATTTGAATGTGTTTTTTGGACTTTAGTCGAATAAGTGGGGAGTTAGTGAACTGCCCTGAGCTGCCAATGCTGAGGTATTCTGACCTCAATGAGACTTCCTGGTTTTAAATAAATGCCTGGTTCCAACCCTGTTTCCAGATCATCATGTCTTCTTTGTTTGTGTTTGAGCATTATCTATTGACGTCACCGTGAAGGTGGTACATGTGTCTTGAATAGAGTACCTAATTGTTACTCTGTAGATGAATAGAAAGCATAATGATATGTGTGGGTTGGATGGGTCTATTTTATCTCTGTGTGTTTTCAAGACACTGTCTCTCTGTTTCTGTCCACCACCCTTCCTCGGTCTCTATCCTCACCATCTCCATCTCTCTCTCTCTCTCTCTCTCTCTCTCTCTCTCTCTCTCTCTCTCTCTCTCTCTCTCTCTCTCTCTCTCTCTCTCTCTCTCTCTCTCTCTCTCTCTCTCTCTCTCTCTCTCTCTCTCTCTCTCTCTCTCTCTCTCTCTCTCTCTCTCTCTCTCTCTCTCTCTCTCTCTCTCTCTCTGTGTGTTGTGGAGGCTGGACTTTGCTTCTCTGCATTTCTTTCCCTTTTTCTTCACCTCTAAGCATCACCTCTCTGCTTTCACATGTCTCCTCCATCATCTTCTCTCTCCCCCTCAGTTGCTTTTCTATGCCTATCTCTCTCTCATGCCGAATGTCTGAGATTGAGAATGTGCATCATGAGAGAAGGAACAGTTAAACCCTGTAGTCAAATTCCAACCGAAGATATACAGCAGCAATTACAGCACTGTCAATATCTCAGATCTATACCTGGAAGGTGATATAGGGGACAGGGGAAACTTCGGAACGGAAATTACTCTCCTGGCTCAGTCAATTTTCAGCATTTCAGCCTATCTGTAAGGAATGATAAAAGTTAAGTGACTAAATGGTTATAGTTCATGTAGGGGTTACAGCAGGACTTGTTTCTCACATGGCCAAATTCAACCTCAGAGGACCCCATCGAACAGCGAAGAGTGGTTGGACTTGGCTATTTTGCTCACGGCATGTCATCAACTACTGCGCTATTGGTTTCCATGCATTAGATTAAGCACTGGTATGAGCGGTCCTTTAGTCGGAGAGAAATGGAAAGCGATTTTGAACCAAAGGCGAATGAGTCTGCTTTCTGTTCCTTCTTTAGCCCCCCCTCCGGGGTCTGATCAGAGTAATCTCTCACTGAGTTCTATTCCACTGACGGATACTCACATGTATTACAATGTTTTCTATTCTTTCCATCTCAGGCCTGTTTCCTCACAATGAGCTGCACAACCATCGGACAGACATGCATTACTTCGGTCAGAGTTTCTGGACGTATAACACCTGAGCCCATATTCATAAAGTGTCTCGGAGTGGGAGTGCTGATCTATGATCAGGTCCCCGTTGTCCATGTCATCTTATTCCTCATATTCTAGATCAGCGCTGTTACTCTGATACGCATTATGAGTACGGGCCCTAGTTGCTTAGCCTACAGTGAACACTGTGTGGTTGAATTGAAGGGATGGGGTGTTTTTACAGTTAGTCCTAGGCTAATGACCTCAGAGGTGAGGAAGTCGGTAACCTTTGTAATACACTATGTCAACAATGTGGAGACTGGAGAATGTAAGTTTATGAGAATAATCTACAGGCGACCCTTAGATATGGAGTATTCTACAACGGGTTGGTCAAAACAAGCATGGTCATTGGTTGAGACGCATTCTAAGCCATACAAAAAACTTGCTTAGCACGAGTAAGCCTATGATGCAAAAACTGGCCTCTTGTTTTCTGTTCCATTTGAGAAATGCCTGTGCATCTAGTGTCCCATCAGCTCAGCCAGCCAATTAATTAACTTGATCTCCACTGTTGTAACATAATACCCCGGCAGTTGGGAAGCAGGTGCAGAAGATGAGTTTAAAAAATAATCAACGCAGAAGAACATGAGAAGTGTACATAAAGTGAAAACATTACCACCTAGCGACTGCTGTCTACTGAGGGCTAAATAAAGGGGGAGTAATCAAGGAGATAATGATGACCAGATGTGTGCGTAACGATTGTTTGCCACGGCCGGTGGTTAGTAGACTGGCAACGTCGAGCGCTGGTTAGAGGGAGCGGGAGTAGTCGTGACAGTACCCCCCCCCATGACTCGCGACTCCAGCTGCAGGACGACACCGGCCAGGAAGACAGTCCAAGGGTGAGGAGCGGGCTGGATGTCCGCCAATGGGACCCAAGAGCGGTCGTCAGGATCGTACACCTCCCAGTCCACCACGTACTGGAGCCGACCCCCACAACGTTGGGAATTCATTGACCCTCCGGAGGACTTTGAATGGCCCCACAAATCGGGGACTCAGGCAGGTGGAGTGGGAGATTCCTGGTGGAGAGACAAACGTGATCACCAGGATGGAACATGGGAGCCTCACTGCGGTGGCGGTCCTTTTGATCCTTCTGATGGCGGACGGCGTGCTGGAACCTCATGTAGGTGGCGTTCCATACCTCATCTGCGAGCCAGAACCACTCGTCCACTGCAGGGGCCTCAGTCTGGCTCGGAGTCCACGGAGCCAGGGTCACCTGGTATCCCAGGACACACTGGAAGGGAGTCAGCCCAGCCCGGTGGAGGAATGCCAAAGTAAGTTCTGGGCATACTCCGCCCAGGGAAGAAATTGGGCCCTCTCCCTCGGTTGGTCCTGGCAGTGACTCCCGAGGAACCTCCCCAGCTCCTGGGTGATCCTCTCCATATGCCCGTTGGACTGAGGCCGGTACTCAGATGTGACACTGACTATGGACTCCAGCTTATCCATAAAGGCTTGCCATACCAACAATGTGAATTGGGAACCACAGTCAGAAACGATGTCCTCCAGAAGGCCATAGTGCCAGAAGATCTGCTGGAATAGTGCCTCAGCAACCTGAAGAGCGGTAGGTAGACCAGAGAGAGATTAAACAGCAGGATATAGATAATGTCAACAGCAGCCATAATAATGGCAAAACCATCAGAAGGGGGAGATTAGTTACAAAGTCTATGGACAGATTTGACCAAGGCCGCTGAGGCACCGGAAGGGGAAGGAGTTTCCCTGCTGGAGCATTCCGGGGAGATTTAGTTTCGGCACATACCGAGCAGGAGTTGATATAGCGGGAGACATCCTGTGCCAAGGGGGGCCACCACTACTTTATCGGAGAGGGATTGGATAGTGTGGATGATACCTGGGTGTCCAGCGGCGAGGGCAGGTAGCAGACGTGTCAACAGGCGATCCCTTACCCCCGTGGGAACGTAGATGCGCTCTGGAGTGCAGGTAGCAGGCGTGGGTTCCCTCTTCAGAGCCTGGCGGATGTCCACGTCTGGGTGAAGTGGAATCTGGTGAAGATAAGGACCCACCTTGCTTGGCGCAGGTTCAGTCGCCTCGCTCTCGGTTTGTGCGCTAGGTTCCGATAGTCGGTGAGAATGAGGAATGGCTCATTGGCGCCCTCCAGTCAGTGTATCCACTCCTCTAATGCCAATTTTACTGCCAGGAGCTCCCGGTCGCAGTCGTCATATTTCCTCTCTACAGGGGACTTTTTTTTTTATAAGTATTATAAGTATGCACATAGATACCATTTATGTGGGTTACCTTGGCATTGGGACAGGGTGGCTCCCACACCCACTTCTGAGGCGTCCACCTCCACCACAAAGGGTAGTGTATGATCTGGGTGTCACAGCAATGGGGCGGGGGTGAAATGACCCTTCAGTTGGCGGAAGGCTTCATCCACTGCAGGACTCCACACCAACTTACTTGGACCACCCTTGAGGTGAGGGGAGAGGCGATGGAGCTGAAGATCTTGATGAAGCGGCAGTAGAAGTTGGAAAACCCCAAAACCATTGGAAATCCTTTATGGTGGTTGGGACTGTCCATGACCTGTGGGCTGATCCGGTACCCCAAGAAGAAGACCTTGACCTGATGGAACTGGCACTTCTCAGCTTTATTAACATAAAGTTGTTTCTCCAGGAGGCGTCTATGGACTACTTAGACGTGAGCGATGCGATCTTCCAATTTGGCCGAATAGACCAGGATGTTGTCGATATACATGGCCACCTGGCACACGATCATGTCCCGGAACACCTCGTTCACGAACGCCTGAAACACTGATGGAGCATTGGATAGTCCATAAGGCATCACCAAGTACTCGTAGTGCCCAGGCGACGTGCTGAAGGCCGTTCTCCACTCATACCCCTCTCGGATGCGAATAAGATTGCAGGCACTCCGCAAGTCCAGCTTCATAAAAAAGCGGGCCCCACGGAGCTGTTCGATGGTGGCCTGTATCAGAAGGGGGTAGCGGTACTTAGAGGTAATGGAATTGAGACCTCTGTAATCGATGCAGGGACGCAGACCCCCATTCTTCTTGGTCACGAAGAAGAAGCCTGCCTATGCAGAAGAGATGGATGAACGGACAAAACCCTGCTGGAGAGCCTCCTGAATGTACTCCTCCATGGCCTTGGCCTCAGCCACCGACAGAGGGTTGACGCGGCAGCGTGGTAGTGCTCATTGTTATGGATGTATCCAAAACAGCTTAAACAAATGTAAATGCAGCCTCATTGCTGTTATTATAGCTTCACTGTTTGACCTGACTGCTAGCAAGCAAGGGATATACAGTGGGGAGAACAAGTATTTGATACACTGCTGATTTTGCAGGTCGAGGTCTATAATTTTTATCATAGGTACACTTCAACTGTGAGAGACGGAATCGAAAACAAAAATCCAGAAAATCACATTGTACGATTTTTAAGTAATTAAGTTGCATTTTATTGCATGACATAAGTATTTGATCACCTACCAACAATTAAGAATTACGGGTCTCACAGACCTGTTCATTTTTTTCTTTCTGTCAGGAATTGAGTCCCGCTTTTCGCTCCATCTCTCCTTTTGTATGTTTATCGAGTTGAGGTGTGCTCCAGTTCGCCAGCCAATCCATTTTTATTATCTCAAACGGCACAGTCATTAACACCTTAGGAATGGATGCTATATCGAGGGACGGCTATATAGTTGAACACCGAGACATTGTCATTTTTCATTTCAGACAACAACAAAAGCATCATGACGTTCACAACAAAAAGCAATACCACAGCGTTGAGAGATGTAGACTACAGGACAATAGGGACTATTATGAAATATGTGGGCCTAACCACAGACATATCATGCCTTGTGTGTGCCGCTAAACTTTCCCTCGAGTCAAATACATCTATGAATAAACTAAATCTAATATCTTTCTTGTCATGTACCACACCCCCCCATCCCTCCCCCTCTCTATCTCTCTCTGTCTCCCTCTCTCTCACCCTCTCCCTCTCACTCCAAAACTCTGTCCATGTAAAACCAATCCACTGGATCCCATGTATTTGTTTATCTAACACTGAGCCTCTGTTAATTAATAAATCCTGATTCTGTATTTATGTATTCTGTCAATTAATTATTAACCCCACAGTTTTGTGTATTACTCTTTTTTGAAGTTTGTATGTGTAAACGTGTACAGCTGCCATTATGTTTATTTTACAGACAGGCGCATTTATGTTTTATCTATTCGGCCTCCGCCATATTAAAAAGCAATAAGCAATGCATGTAGCCAACGCTTGAGTTTCATTTCAACAAACGACTCTGCATTTCTCCTTCTATTTTCAGCTAAGTGTAGCCCAGCCTCAGATGTATGAGAGAGTGGAGTGGCTGTCTACACAGTGACATATTGACTTAGGGTGTATGGTGTACATTACAAGAAAACGTAATGCACTCAGACACTCATAGAGCCCCGAAAGGCATACTGACATGCTAGGTCACGTGCATGCAAACGCACACATACACATTCAAACACACACACAGCTTGTGTTTTCTTCAGTTTTTTGGGGGGGGGTTGTTATTGCTGTGGTCCATCTTGAGTTCAGGACAAGACCAATTGTTAAAACAACATGCTGACCACACTGGTCACGCGCATGCAACCGCGTGCGCCATCATGTGTATGTTGATTTTGTCCATCCCACACCAGATGCGATCATGACACGCAGGTTAAAATATGTGAACCAACTCGATCAATTTGGGGGCATGTCGAAACACACATGAATCATTCATGGACATTAAGCTAGCTTGCCCTTCCTCGCTAATTTGTCCCGGGAGATGTTGTGTTGTTATTTCAGCTGTATTATGCTCTTTTTTAACTGCATCTTGGTGGAATTTTATGTCATACAAAATTGTGTTTCTCTACTCCGACTATTAACACTGGAAAAGCTGACATTGTTCTGAGCCGATGCATTTTAACAGTCTAATGAACGAACGGCATATATGCTATTGCAAAAAAAGTATCATTTGGTTGTGTTTATAAAGGTCTTAGGTAATATTACAAAAAAACTACAATTCATTAGTTTGTGACTGTAGGCTATATGTAAAAATGAAAACCCACAAAACAAGCAAGTGTAGAACGCATGGAGTAGCGGCTATAGTATTCTTCAAAAAAGTGATATTCTTAAATAGAGCCCGTGCCCTAATTTGAAGACCTGTTAGGTATATGTATGTGTTTCAGAAACATTAGAACCTGCTCTTTCCAATAGGTTATGAAATCTAAACGTCTTCGCTGCATGAAGGATGATTTGAACAAAATTGCTTTTTTGGTAAAGCTCTGTCAATTACATGCATCGCTGCAGTTTCTTCATTCACAAGCCGATTGATAATATTGTCACCCATCAGACTATTGTCAATGTAATCTTGTCTTCAGGCTACATCTCTTATTATAAGCACATATGTGAAACTTGTTTGGCTATACTTTAGGTGTAGTTTCGATGGGCCATTGTCAGATGGCGGCCAACTGGTGAAGGAAGGGCAGGAGGTAAACCATGCAGTGTCCTAAAACTGCTGATAACACAAACTCTGTGATATCGAAATTCTAACAATGACAGTGGGTTGAATAGACGTATTCATGACTTTGAAAATGGCAGAGTTATTCAAATGTTAAATTCATGTGACCTTAAAACGATTCTCTCGGTGCTTCTAGAAAGGGAGAAACTATAAAAGGAGAAACCTAGTTAGAGTAAAATGAGTTATCTATGATTAATCTTTCCTTATTCGTCTTTCGAATACACACGTTGGTTTGCATGCTCCTGAAAACAATTGAATAACATGTACTTGTACATTTATTTTGCAACACTTGCACATGCAACGTGGGCGGTCTGGATTGGGTGCAACAGCCCAGCTTGTTGATATTGAAGAGTTTATTTCCAAAATGCTATATTTTTGTTTTTTTTTATAGAAATTATTGCTTTTGGGGTACCTTCATGTGTGTGTAAAATATTACTGTTCTCAGTTGCATCATTCATATCATTAATTTTCGATGTGTATTTTTTTTTGCAGAATGCTATACAGTATATCCATTGTTTAAGGGGAATGGAATGTTATACTATCCCCTGGATATTTATACCTGTGTTTTCTGTTTGTCAAATCAAATCAAAGTGTATTTGTAACGTGCGCCAAATACAACAGGTCTACCATACAGTGAAATGCTTACTTACAGGCTCTGTTGCCAGTACATCTTGTCCCATCAAGTCCCACCAGCATGTTCCCGTGTTTCCTGTGCTCTAATTTTAGATGTTCGTAGTCTTCTGACCTTTCTGCCTGTCCTGACCCTGATCCTGCCCGCCATCCTGTACCTACCTGACTCTGATTTGGATTACGACTCTTTGCCTGCATTGACTTACCTTTTGCATGCCCCTTGTACTATAATAAACTCTTAGACTTTTGCTATCCACATCCTATGTCTGCATCTGGGTCTTAGCCTGAGCCCTGATGTTACGAACTGGCCATGACTTACCCAGCAGACTCGGACCAGCTCCGCAACGCCGTCTCCTCCCAAGGTGCCACTATTGGAATACACAAAGTGTTACTGCAAAGCCTTATGGACAGACTCTAAACCCTGGCAGAACACCATGCCCATGCATTCAATACATTGTTGGAGCAATTCCGCGGATTCCTTACTAGGCTGCAAGCCATTACTGTAATTCCCCAGACTCTCAGCAACCCTGTCACCAGCGGCGCTTCTTCACAGCATACCCCGGTGTCCTGAGAACCTCGCTCACCTCCCCTGGAGCGCTATCCTGGAGATTATGGAACCTTCCAGGCTTTTCTCTCCCAGTGCTCTCTCATCTTCAAACTGCAGCCTTCTTTGTTCCCCTCGGACCACTCAAAGATACCATTCCTCATAACGCTGATGTCCGGGAAGGCAGTCGCCTGGGCTACGGTGGTGTGGGTGCAACAGCCCACCGTTTGCCTCAGTCTTGAGGAGTTTGTGGCGGTGGTACGAAAAGTTTTTCCGATTCTCCGTTGTCCTGGAGAGAGGCTGCTAGTAAGCTGCTCCAACTACATCAAGACTCCCATAGTGTGGCAGACTATGCAGTGGATTTTTGCACATTGGCAGCTGAGAGTGCTTGGAACCTGGAAGCCCTTTTCAACACGTTCCTTCACGGATTATCGGAGGAGGTTAAAGATGAGCTCACAGCCCGGGAGCTTCCCATGGACCTCAGCTCCCTAAACAGCCTTGATCGTACAGATCGATGGACAGCTACTGTAACGTAGAAGGGAGATGTCTGTTCCCTGTCACACTCGCTCGTTCACTGCTCCCACCTCCGAGGAATCACGAAAGTTTCCGACTTTCACCTTACCGAGAAAATCTGAGGTTAGTAGGTTGGGCCCCCCCATTCTCCCATGCATAGTGTCTTAAATCGGCACAGCTTGCCAGTGCACAGCTTGCCAGTCTGCAGGCTTGGGAGAAGCCTCGGATTTCTCCGCCATTCCCGCAGAGTACCTGGACCTCCAAGAGGTCTTCAACAAGGCCTGCACTATGTCTCTCCCTCCGCATTAACCCTATGACTTCGCCATTGACCTTCTCCCGGGCACTACACCACCTCGGGGGTGGCTTTACTCCCTGTCGGGTCCAGAAATCAAGGCCATGGAGGACTCTCTCACTGCAGGGAGTGTTCATCCATCTTCTTCCCCCGGTTCTTCTTTGTGGAGAAAAAGGACAAAACCCATGTATCGACTATAGGGGCCTTAATGTAAACGTTACCCTCTACCACTCATCTCCTCGGCTTTCAAACCCTTCAGGGAGCAACCATCTTTTCCAAGTTGGACCTTCAGAACGCCTACCATCTAGTTCAGATAGGGAAGGAGACGAGTGGAAGACAGCCTTTAACACAGCTAGCGGGCACTATTAATACTTGGTGATGCAATTCGAACTGACCAACGCTCTTGCAGCGTTCCAGGCCCTGGTCAACAATGTGCTACAGGACATGCTGAACCGGTTCGTGTTTTTCTACCTTGGCGACATCCTTGTCTTTTCCTGTTCAGCTCAAGAGCACGTCCTCCACATCCAATAGGTCCTTCAGTGTCTCCTGGAGAACCAGCTTTTCGTTAAAGTGGAGAAGTGTGAATTCCATTACTCCACCAACTCCTTCCTAGGATACGTCATTGCTGCAGGACATATACAGATGGATCCATACAAGGTGAGAGCGCTGGTGGACTGGTGAGAGCGGTAGTGGATTGGCAACCCACATCCAGAGTGCAGCTGTAATGTTTCCTGGGACGTTTCCCCCTCTCAGCACTCACCTCTCCCAAGGTTCCATTCAAGTGGTCTCTAACAGCTGACCGGGCATTCTCTGACCACAAACATTGATTCACTACAGCCCCCATCTTGATGACAGCTTTGCACTCTCTTGACATTCTCTCAACCAGCTTCATGAGGAATGTTTTTCCAACAGTCTTGAAGGAATTCCCACATATGCTTAGGATTTGTTGGCTGATTTTCCTTCGCTCTGCGATTCAACTAATTCCAACCATCTCAATTGGGTTGAGGTCGGGCGATTGTGGAGGCCAGGTCATCTGATGCAGATCTCCATCACTCTCCTTGGTCAAATAGTCCTTACACAGCCTGGAGGTGTGTTTTGGGTCATTGTCCTGTTGAAAAACAAATGATAGTCCAACTTAGCACAAACCAGATGGGATGGTGTATTGCTGAAGAATGCTGTGGCAGCCGTGCTGGTTAAGTATGCCTTGAATTCTAAATAAATCACAGACAGTGTCACCAGCAAAGCATCCCCACAACAACACATCTCTTCCTCCATCCTTCACAATACCACACATGCAGAGATCATACGTTCACCTACTCCGCATCTCACAAAGACACGGCGGTTGGAACCCGAAAACCTCAAATTTGGATTTAGACTAAAAGTCTACTCATGTCTTATGATTTAATTCAGCCTCCAATGTCATCACTCTCTTTTTTATGACCTGTTCTAACATCCTTATTCTATCCTCCTCTATTCTTCCCCTTCTTCTCTCATGCTCTTTACTTTCTC
The DNA here is from genome assembly GCF_021184085.1 of Oncorhynchus gorbuscha. Lineage (NCBI taxonomy): Eukaryota > Metazoa > Chordata > Actinopteri > Salmoniformes > Salmonidae > Oncorhynchus > Oncorhynchus gorbuscha. The sequence continues at coordinate 65,599,126 of NC_060175.1, read as the reverse complement.
AATGTGTGTGTGGGCATGCATGTGCGCATGTGTGTATATGTGTGTGTGAGTGGTTGCAACTGGGGTCTGGTCTCAGTAGATTACTGCCCCAGTGGAGCACTAAGCGCTGACCCTTCTCCTCTCCTCTGCCAGAACAGAGAGGGCAAGAGGGGATCTGACGCGCCCTGAGGTGGTCCACAGACTCCTGGAGAGAGATGGCTCACAGTCTACTACTAACAGTAACTGACCTCAGTTCAGCCTCACAGATGGGCCACCAGCTTCAGTTTTGTTTCACTCTAACCCTCAGACATATGATGGTCCAATCTTCATTGCTTAAATGTAACTGAACAGAGTTTAGACTTTATCAACCCACAGGCTTGTCAGACCGACCTCATTTGAACTTGATTAATTCCACTTACCCAATCTGGCTCGTTTTACTCTAAACATGATGTAAACAAACCCATTTGAAGAATAAGCCCACTTATCCTTACCTCGTCATAGAAGATAACTAAACAATGCTTACCATTGGAAAGACTACCTAACCCCATTGGTTGGCTTATCTAACAGAACACCATAAGCTCACCCAATCAACTCCTACAATGTGGGTTTTCCTCTGCATATCCAATAAGTTAAGCATAGTGTGATACAGGAATTGGAGACGTAGGATATGGCTGGTGAGAAAGACTGACAGCCACGTCATCCATAGACATCCTCATTCTATTAGTAAAGTAATCAAGTGTAGCAAACACACAACGCTATGCATAACTCAGAGCTAGCTGCAATATGTGTCAAGACATGCATACACACAGTTCTAGCCCGAGTGAGTTTATGCGGGATATTTCAAACTTCTTCAGGGTGAAGTTTCTTGTTCATATTCAAACCATGTGTTCTCAATTTAAGGTTGGGACACCTGCAGATTGGGGTGACCATACTGCAGTCACATTTGACTCAAGTTCAACTATCCCTATTCATCATTGCTATATATCATAAATCATTCAGGCAAACAAGAGGGTGAAATAATATATTTTGAACATTACATTTGAGGGATATCCAATCATGGCACAGTTACAAACTTGAGACGTTGCTGCTGGCATGGCTTGCCAGTTTAGCTCGTACCACATTGTATCATGTTGTAACCACAGTTGGGGAGTGTAATCCGTTACATGTAATGGATTATTTTTTTAAAAGTAACTGTAATCAGTTACGTTACCAGCGAAAATGTTGTAATCAGATTACCGATACTGTTGAAAAAGTAGACAATTACATCGAGGATTACTTTCATATTTAGAAGGGATGTTTGCAGAAAAGAAAAGTCCATGAAACAATAATTACCTTTTATATTAATGTCAGTCATTAACCGAAAAAATGCTACTTTGATCTTCCTGCCTGTGCAACATGCACAAAAGAAAAAGGTAAAGCGCACGGACACAGTGCATTTTCTGGATGGCTTTTCAAGTATGTGTTCTGTTGAAAAGAGCGGGAATGTAACAGTTCCATGGAAACTATGTTTGCTCACGGTAAATCTGCTGTCGACATGCAGAGGCTCAACTTTGAACCTGAAGAAACACTTTGAGGTAAAGATGACGATTGGCAGGTGTGGCGCATTAGCTTGCTTAACCAGCTAGTCTCTCTCGACAGACAAATTGAGACAGACAAATTGTCTTCACAATTTTACCAATGTTCCAGCATAGACCGGAGATTTCAGAGAGTACTAGCTAGCTAGTTAGTCAGAATGCTAGCTTGCTAGCCTGTTTAGTTTGCTTGCCAACTCTCCTACGCTATGTGGTATGCTGCTCACTTAAGGTTGTTCTGTGATTTGCTAGCTACTATAGTTAGCAAGATATCATAGCAAGTATGATATTGTGCTAATTTGTTAACAATTTTGCTAATTAACCTGTTAAGTCGACCCTCTACTTTTTCGAACATTCTGTTAAAAATCGCGCAACATTTCAGCGCCCTGCTACTCATGCCAGGAATATAGTATATGCATATTATTAGTATGTGTGGATAGCAAACACTCTGACGTTTCTAAAACTGGTTAAATCACGGCTGTGACTTTAACAGAGCGTGAGTTTCATCGAATAGCGCAGGAAAACCTGATCACTGAAAATGGAAATACATATCCTTGCGCTTACTTCCAGGAATTGTTCAAAGTGAACCGAATTACATGAGACCGAGGTTTCAGCGCCTACAGCTACCACACGTTGTCTAGAGTCTTGTCATTTGATTCGCAATTGATTCTTGGTCTAACCGGTTCAAGGGAACTCCTTCCCTCCGTTCTCCGACCGGATGTTTTGGTCGAGCTCTCTCGGCCATGTTTTTTTTCAGACGACACCTATAGAAGTTACATCGTCTCCTGATTAATTTTATCGCTTATTAACGTGTACTAATACCTAAAGTTGCATTACAAAAGTATTTCGAAGTGTTTTGTGAAAGTTTATCATCGACTTTTTGAATTTTAAAAAATGACGTTACGTTATGAAACGCTCTTTTTTTCCGTTTATCATACAGTCTACATAGAACGATATCTAGGCTATATATGGACCGATTTAATCGAAAAAAAAAGACCCAATAGTGATTATGGGACATCTAGGAGTGTCAACAAAGAAGATGGTCAAATGTAATGAATGTTTTATATTTTATTGTGCGGTTTGTGTAGCGCCGAATATGCTAATTATTTTGTTTACGTCCCCTGCGGGTCTTTTGTGGTGTTACATGCTATCAGATAATAGCTTCTCATGCTTTCGCCGAAAAGCATTTTAAAAATCTGACTTGTTGCCTGGATTCACAACGAGTGTAGCTTTAATTCAATACCCTGCATGTGTATTTTAATGAACGTTTGAGTTTTAACTAATACTATTAGCATTTAGCGTAGCGCATTTGCATTTCCAGAGCTCTAGATGGGACGCCTGCGTGCCAGGTAGGAGCAAGTGGTTAAATCTATTTTAACTAAGATAAATAATTTGTAGATAGTTGGATAAAATTCATTGGGCTAAATAGCCTTGCTAGCAAGCTGAATCCACAGTTTTTAAAAAACAATTGAAAGATAATTGCACTCTGTAACCCAACATAACAAATGCTCACTGTCAGGGTTGTTGCTAACTTAGTTAGCTAGCTAGCTTTCAGAGTAACATGCTGCCCAAACCAATAAAGCTACACTGCAGTTTTCCTGCTGGTCAAATGTGTTTTCAACCCAAATAAGTGTCTGTATTATTCAACGTGACACCCGAACATCCTGCAATAAATGTTGTTAAACTGGTAATAATCCATTTTTCTTCTTATGTGTTTTACGGGTGAAGTAATCCCAAAGTAATCAGATTACGTTACTGATTACAATTTTCGACAGGTAACTAGTAACGAATTACATTTTAAAAAGTAACCTACCCAACCCTGGGTGTAAGTGAGTTTGTTTGGAATGATCAGTGTGTTATGAATCAATAGGATATGAAGCTATGTAGCACAATGGAGCCCTGCCAAATATAAAATGTTTACTTTGCATTCAGCCACAACCCACTTCTCCCTATGAAAACATACAGCCAGGCAACTGATTATGAAACCCATTTGCAAGAGAGTGTAAAATATCAATGATGAAAAACTCACCAAGAGTTTACGGAGTTCAAATTATGAAATGTGAAGGTTTTGGGCAGGTTCAATTTGACTGCAACTTCAAACTCTTATTTCTGCTAATAACACTGTAGGCCTACACAACTTGTCAATACGGTTTGAGTTATATATTCCCATGCTGTTTTACAGTTGAAGGACGTAGGAGCAGTTTAAACTCAGTGTTTTTGGAATGAGTGGCCATGACCTCATTTTTGTACATAAATAACAGAAAGAGATGAGTAATTCCTCCTGGCATGTTTTTTTAAGGAGATAGGAGATCCGATCTAATTAGTGTATTTTATTGAAAGAACTGTGGGAAAGTGTAGAGGGGAGGTAGACAGTAGAGGGGCACAGACAGGAAAGTGGCTGAAACGGGCCTCAACCCCCCCATTGGAAAGAGTAACTATTACGCCAGATTCTGCCACAGTGTCTTCATGCAGGGGTGACATTGATTGAACAGAAGACATTAAATGAGTTTAGGATTGCATTAAGCACGTCCATGTAAGAACGCAACGACTTGAAATGCAACAGGGGTGGAAATTAATATTGTCAATATTGTCCTTCGCTTACAAGGCTTTTCATCTCGATCCATGGAGATGCGCTCGCTTATAAATGGCTGGATGAAAAACTCATATAATTCAATTAATGTTCCATTTTAGATGCTGTCTCTCCAATCATAGTTTATTCAGTTATTTTGAATAAACTATTGAAGGGCAGAGACATAATGATCAACCATTGATTTCTACAACCTCTGTGCCCATGAACACTGAGTGGGGGAAATCGAGGCCTCCTCTGAATTATGTAAGAAGTAGAAAAATAATATCTAGCAGGTAGGACAAGGGGAAGCTTTTCTTTATTATTGTGTCAAGGTCCTAAGTCTAAAGACATGCACATCTATGGATCCAGCACAGCATGACTAATCCTTTCTCTGTGCAGTCAGTGAATAGCTATGTAGGTGATACAATTTGATGACCATCCTATGTCCTCCATCACATAGTCCAATCTAATCAAATCAAATGTTATGTGTCACATGCACCGAATACAACTGGTGTAGATTTTACTGTGAAATGCTTACTTACAAGCCCTTAAAAACTTCTTAGGGCTAGGCCTCTTTTTTCTCCACTTCCTGTCTGAATGACATGCCCAAAGTAGACTGCCTGTTGCTCAGGCCATGAAGCCAGGAAAGGCATATAATTGGTCCCATTGGAAAGAAAACACTTTGAGATTGTAGAAATGTTAAAGTAATGTAGGAGAAAATCCAAAGAAAAACCATCCAGAATGTTTTCTTTTTTGAGAGACCATCCTCTTAGAATGGCAAGTATAAGGTCCTACTGAGAATTAGCTCCCTGGATGCAATTCCTATGGCCTCCACAGAGTGTCAGCAGTCTATGTTCAAGGATTCAGGCTTGTAACTTCAAAAACGAATAAGAAATATTGGTTTTAGTACAGGGACACAGTCTTGGAAATTCGTGTTTGCGCGAGCCATGAAGACAGGATGCACCTGCTAAAATCGGTTTCCTATTGAACATAGTTCTTTCTGTAAGAAATATTATAGTTTGATTACATTTTAGGGTATCATAGAGTACGATCCTGTCTCACACAGGAAGCGGCGCAGGTCCTAATCCAGGAACTTGTCATCTCCCGTTTGGATTACTGCAACTCGCTGTTGGCTGGGCTCCCTGCCTGTGCCATTAAACCCCTACAACTCATCCAGAACGCCACAGCCCGTCTGGTGTTCAACCTTCCCAAGTTCTCTCACGTCACCCCGCTCCTCCGCTCTCTCCACTGGCTTCCAGTTGAAGCTCGCATCCGCTACAAGACCATGGTGCTTGCCTACGGAGCTGTGAGGGGAACGGCACCTCAGTACCTCCAGGCTCTGATCAGGCCCTACACCCAAACAAGGGCACTGCGTTCATCCACCTCTCGCCTGCTCGCCTCCCTACCACTGAGGAAGTACAGTTCCTGCTCAGCCCAGTCAAAACTGTTCGCTGCTCTGGCCCCCCAATGGTGGAACAAACTCCCTCACGACGCCAGGACAGCGGAGTCAATCACCACCTTCCGGAGACACCTGAAACCCCACCTCTTTAAGGAATACCTAGGATAGGATAAGTAATCCTTCTCACCCCCCCTTTAAGATTTAGATGCACTATTGTAAAGTGACTGTTCCACTGGATGTCATAAGGTGAATGCACCAATTTGTAAGTCGCTCTGGATAAGAGCGTCTGCTAAATGACTTAAATGTAATGTAATGTAAATGAGTAAATAGAAAATGTATTTTGATTTGTTGAAACAAAGTTTAGGGGTTCGTATTCCTTTCTCTGCAGGTTGAACGAGTGGCTTACTCAAATTGATGGCGCCAACTAAACTGACTTTTTGGGATATAAAGAAGGATTTTATCTAACAAAACAACACTACGGGTTATAGCTGGGACCATTTGGATGACATTTAAGTCATTTAAGTCATTTAATCAGAGGAAGATTTTTTTAAAGTAAGTGAATATTTCATCGCTGTTTGTGAATTTATAAAACCTTTGCCGGTTTTAAAATATTGTGATGTGGGGCGCCGTCCTCAAACTATCGCATGGCATGTTTTCGCTGTAATATCTACTGAAAATAGTGCAGTGCAGTTTGATTAACAATAATTTAAGCGTTTAAGCATAATTTTTAGGATTATTTATTTGAATTGCGCGCTCTCCAGTTTCATCGGAAGTTGTCCAACCAGCGGGATGCATAGGCTTAAAGAATGAACTAACAATGCAGTTTTTATAAAAATAATAGTTAAGAAAATATTTACTAAATAAAGAATGAACACAATAAAATAACATTCACAAGGTTATATACAGGGGGTGCTGGTACCGAGTCAATGTGTGGGGGTACAGGTTAGTCAAGGTAATTAGATAATATGTACATGTAGGTAGGGGGAAAGTGACTAGACATAGATAATAAGCACCGAATAGCATCAGCGTAAACAAAACGGGAGGTCAATGCAAATAGCCTGGGCAACCATTTTATTAAGTGCTCAGCAGTATTACAGCTTTGGGGTAGAAACTGTTAAGGAGCCTTTTGGACATAGACTTGGCGCTCCACTCCGGTATAGTCTGAAGTCGTGCGTGATCATGTATAGGGGAGACCAAGGGATTGAAACTATTTATTTGACGTTTTTTAATACATTTGTTACCCCACATTCCAGGGTGGTTGAGAGCATTGGCCTAGTACCTTGAAAGATCGCTGGTTCAAATCCCTGAGTCATTTAGATGAAAAATCCTAATTGCTCCAGGGTCGCCATCAATAATGGCTGTGACCCCACTCTCTGAGTGTGTCTGAGGGTGAGAGGGGACATGTGTGAAGTACAACATGCGCCGAATACAACAGAACAGGTATACGTAGACCTTGCCGTGAAATGCTTACTTACAAGCCCTTAAAACTTCTTAAGGCTAGGGGGCGGTATTTGGAAGTTCGGATGACTGACTTGCCCAAAGTAAACTGCCGGTTACTCAGGCCCAGAAGCTAGGATATGCATATAATTGGTAGCAATGGATAGAAAACACTCTGCGTTTCTAAAACTGTTAAAATAATGTCTGTGAGTATAACAGAACTGACATGGCAGGCGACAACCCAAGGAAAATCCATCCAGAATGTTTTTTTTAGGTCACAGTCCAATGCTTGTCTATGGGATATACAAACAAATAGCTCCCAGATTGAAGTTCCTATGGCTTCCACTAGATGTCAACAGTGTTTAGAAAGGGTTTCAGGCTTGTTTTTGAAAAATGAATTAGTAGTTGTAGTTTTTCAAGGTGGCTCTCATTTTGACTATGGTCTTGCGTGGATGAGGGCGCGCACCTCGTTATTTATCTCCGGTATTGAACATACTACATTCTGTCTTAAATTTTATAGTTTATTTACATATTAGGGTACCTGAGGATTGTTTAGAAACATTGTTTGACATGTTTGGATGAAGTTTATTGGTAACTTTTCGGATTCCTTAGTCTGCATGTTGAACGAGTGGAACGGGTGGATTACTGAATCAAACGTGCCAACTAAACTGACTTTTTTGGGATATAAAGACTTTATCGAACAAAACGACCATTTGTTGTGTAGCTGGTACCCTTGGGATTGCAAACAGAGGAAGATCTTCAAAGGTAAGTGATTTATTTTATCGCTATTTATGATTTTTGTGACGCCTCTGCTGGTTTGGAAAATGTTTTTAATGCTGGTGTATGCGGGGCGCTGTCCTCAGGTAATCGCATGGTATGCTTTCGCCGCCAAGCCTTTTTGAAATCTGACAACATGGTTGGATTAACAAGAAGTTAAGCTTTAAAATGATGTAAGACGTAAGTTCATGAATGTTTAATATTACAATTTTGTCAGCTTCACAGGATGTTATCGATTTTGATCCCGGTAATGGGATCTGTGCGCTAAGAGGTGCCTGTGATGTATTCGTTAAGCCAATTCTGTTGTAAAACGTTTTGTCTGTTGAGAAATGTTTTTAAACCAAAAAAGTTTACTCCAAACAGTAAATGTTTTGCAATGAAAACAAGAGTTTATATTGGACAAACGCAGTTACACTATATAATAAAAAGAATGTGGACACCCCAAATTAGTGGATTTGGCTATTTCATCCACACCCGTTGATGACAGGCGTATAAAATCGAGCACACAACCATGCATTCTCCATAGACAAACATTGGCAGTAGAATGACCTTACTCAGTGACTTTCAACGTGGCACCGTCATAGGATGCCACCTTTCCAGCAAGTCATTTCATCACATTTATGCCCTAGTGAACTGTATGTGTTGTTATTGTGAATTGGAAATGTCTAGGAGCAACAATGGCTCATCTGTGAAGTGGTAGGCCACACAAGCTCACAGAACGGTACCAACGAGTGCTGAAGCAAGTAGCGCGTAAACAAAATCGCATGTCCTCGGTTGCAACACTCATTACTGGGTTCCAGACTGTGTTTGGAAGCAACGACGGCACAATAACTGTTCGTCGGGAGCTTCATGAAATGGGTTTCCATGGCCGAGCAGTTGCACACAAGCCTAAGATCACTAGTCGTAATGCCAAATGTCGGCTGGATTGGTATATCCCCTCCTCTCTTCTCCAGACCATTTCCGGAGACCTTCTCCCTTACCTCACCTCGCTCATCAACTTATCCCTGACCGCTGGCTACGTCCCTTCCGTCTTCAAGAGAGCGAGAGTTGCACCCCTTCTGAAAAAACCTACACTCGATCCCTCCGATGTCAACAACTACAGACCAGTATCCCTTCTTTCTTTTCTCTCCAAAACTCTTGAACGTGCCGTCCTTGGTCAGCTCTCCCGCTATCTCTCTCAGAATGACCTTCTTGATCCAAATCAGTCAGGTTTCAAGACTAGTCATTCAACTGAGACTGCTCTTCTCTGTATCACGGAGGCGCTCCGCACCGCTAAAGCTAACTCTCTCTCCTCTGCTCTCATCCTTCTAGACCTATCGGCTGTCTTCGATACTGTGAACCATCAGATCCTCCTCTCCACCCTCTCCGAGTTGGGCATCTCCGGCGCGGCCCACGCTTGGATTGCGTCCTACCTGACAGGTCGCTCCTACCAGGTGGCGTGGCGAGAATCTGTCTCCTCACCACGCGCTCTCACCACAGGTGTCCCCCAGGGCTCTGTTCTAGGCCCTCTCCTATTCTCGCTATACACCAAGTCACTTGGCACTGTCATAACCTCACATGGTCTCTCCTATCATTGCTATGCAGACGACACACAATTAATCTTCTCCTTTCCCCCTTCTGATGACCAGGTGGCGAATCGCATCTCTGCATGTCTGGCAGACATATCAGTGTGGATGACGGATCACCACCTCAAGCTGAACCTCGGCAAGACGGAGCTGCTCTTCCTCCCGGGGAAGGACTGCCCGTTCCATGATCTCGCCATCACGGTTGACAACTCCATTGTGTCCTCCTCCCAGAGCGCTAAGAACCTTGGCGTGATCCTGGACAACACCCTGTCGTTCTCAACTAACATCAAGGCGGTGGCCCGTTCCTGTAGGTTCATGATCTACAACATCCGCAGAGTACGACCCTGCCTCACACAGGAAGCGGCGCAGGTCCTAATCCAGGCACTTGTCATCTCCCGTCTGGATTACTGCAACTCGCTGTTGGCTGGGCTCCCTGCCTGTGCCATTAAACCCCTACAACTCATCCAGAACGCCGCAGCCCGTCTAGTGTTCAACCTTCCCAAGTTCTCTCACGTCACCCCGCTCCTCCGCTCTCTCCACTGGCTTCCAGTTGAAGCTCGCATCCGCTACAAGACCATGGTGCTTGCCTACGTAGCTGTGAGGGGAACGGCACCTCAGTACCTCCAGGCTCTGATCAGGCCCTACACCCAAATAAGGGCACTGCGTTCATCCACCTCTGGCCTGCTCGCCTCCCTACCACTGAGGAAGTACAGTTCCCGCTCAGCCCAGTCAAAACTGTTCGCTGCTCTGGCTCCCCAATGGTGGAACAAACTCCCTCACGACGCCAGGACAGCGGAGTCAATCACCACCTTCCGGAGACACCTGAAACCCCACCTCTTTAAGGAATACCTAGGATAGGATAAAGTAATCCTTCTCACCCCCCCCTTAAAATATTTAGATGCACTATTGTAAAGTGGTTGTTCCACTGGATGTCATAAGGTGAATGCACCAATTTGTAAGTCGCTCTGGATAAGAGCGTCTGCTAAATGACTTAAATGTAATGTAATGTATAAAGATCGCCACCATTGGATTGGAGCAGGGAGAAACGCCTTCTCTGAAGTGATGAATGACACTTCACCATCTGGCAGTCCGGTGGATTAATCTGGGTTTGGCGGATGCCAGGAGTACGCTACCTGCCCCAATGCATAGTGCCAACTGTAAAGTTTGGTGGAGGAGGAATAATGGTCTGGGGCTGTTTTTCATGGTCCGGGCTAGGCCCCTTAGTTCCAGTGAATGGAAATCTTAACGCTACAGCATACAATGACATTCTAGACAATTCTGTGCTTCCAACTTTGTGGCAACAGTTCGGGTAAGGTCCTTTCCTGTTTCAACATGACAATGCCCCGGTGCACAGAAACGGTTTGTCGAGATTGGTGTGGAAGAACTTGACCCGCCTGCACAGAGCCCTGAACTCATCTCCATCGAACATCTTTGGGATGAATTGGAACACCGACTGCTGATACATCTTATTATCGTCACTTTGCAATTAAGAAAATAAACTAAAATTTGTCTGACTTCTGTTAAAATCCTACCGTTGTATCAACCTCACACAAATGCACACTCACAAACACACAAGAACACGCATGCACACACACACTAATAATAATAATATAATATATGCCATTTAGCAGACGCTTTTATCCAAAGCGACTTACAGTCATGTGTGCATACATTCTACGTATGGGTGGTCCCGGGGATCGAACCCACTACCCTGGCGTTACAAGCGCCATGCTCTACCAACTGAGCTACAGAAGGACACTAGTTGTGGTAGTAGTTAAACTTTAGAAAAATTATTGCAGCAAACATTGCCATACACACACTAGAGACGCTGCGTAATGTGAATGTACTGTAGTCCCTAGCACTGTGTTTACGATCAGGAAATCAACACTACAAAAAACAAAACATACCCCTCACCGGGCTGCCTCATTTCTACCCAAGGGTGAAATTGCCTTTTCATAAATTCCATTATACTAAGTATTTGAAAAATGGTTGTCATCATCTGCCCGAAAGACAAAGAAAGTAATTTTTCTTCTCAAAGTGTGTTTTGATGATCTGTTTGATGTCTCGACCCCTGAATCTGAGAAGCTGGTAAAAGTACTTTGTTTTTTGTGTGTGTCATTTCCACGCTCTGCAGACGAAGATGAATGAAGGATCCTCTAGTAGAGTAGCCTTGTTCAGGGACACCTGAGCCTGTAGCCGTGGAGCCTGCAGTTCAGAGCCTGCTACAGCTGAGAGGTGTGTGACATGAGAGCTATACTCACTGACTAAACCTCTTGGATGATTCCTAAACATAGAGCTCGTTGTCACTCCAGGACAACTGAGGAAGCTGTCTGTCTGTCTGTCTGTCTGTCTGTCTGTCTGTCTGTCTGTCTGTCTGTCTGTCTGTCTGTCTGTCTGTCTGTCTGTCTGTCTGTCTGTCTGTCTGTCTGTCTGTCTGTCTGTCTGTCTGTCTGTCTGTCTGTCTGTCTGTCTGTCTGTCTGTCTGTCTGTCTGTCTACAGGTATCAGTCTATCAAGAGAGAGCGATAGAGCGATTCTTTTTGATCAGTCATTGAAATAAAAGTGCTAGAAAACATGTTTGCTCACTAATTAAAAATAAGATGGAGAACAAGCTATATGATGAAATCTACCAGAGTTTTGGCACAGGCACAGCGTCTATGTGTGTGTGTGTGTGTGTGTGTGTGTGTGTGTGTGTGTGTGTGTGTGTGTGTGTGTGTGTGTGTGTGTGTGTGTGTGTGTGTGTGTGTGTGTGTGTGTGTGTGTGTGTGTGTGTGTGTGTGTGTGTGTGTGTGTGTGTGTGTGTGTGTGTGTGTCTGCATGTGTGGTAGCCCCTAAAGTACTGTGTTTGGAGGTGAGCAGTGTCTGCTGAATGAGATGCAGCCATACATTCCTGGATTTGTGCCATAAACCATAAACATGTTTTTCTATATAGCACTATAAAAGGGTTCCACTGTGGTTTAACCCTTTTTAATGGTTCTTTGTAGAACCTTTATGGAGATTGAGAAAGGTTCTTTAAAAAACCTTTCTCAAAAGGTTATTCATAGAACCATACATGTTTTGATTATTCTGATATAATAGCCATATTATATTGTTTAAATTCCATTCCATTTAATAAACAAGTTGAATCAGGTGTGCTGGCTCTGGAACGGCTGGGCGTCCCCGAGGAGAGAATTGAGAACTACTGACGTAGTCAAATATTTTCAATTGACACAAGGCCATACGTGACTTTCACAAAACACCTCACTTGCCATAGTCATATACTGTATAACATGTAATAGCAATACACAACAGATTAGATCAACTGTAATTACACTCTCACTCACAGTTGCACAAAAAGAGCTGTTCACAAACCATGCCGCCAAATATTCTAATTAGCTACCGCCCCTACATTTCAATTACCACTAAAAGAGGAAATAACACTTTCTTTGAACTACAAAGAACCAATGAAGGGCTCAAATGTTTATTTGGGTCCGTAAGGTTTCACATAGAACCTTCACCCTTCCTAAAGAACTCTTGAGGAACCCTCATTTTTAAAAACGTGTACCAGTACCTCACAAGTTACCCTGCCCTTTGTCTGTTCTCATGCTGTAAGGCTGGCATATGAATAAACCATTTGGGCAGGGAGGATGGTGGGGGGGGGGTCATTAGGTACGTCTGTGTTCCCAGCTTTGTAACACACTTCATAAGTCTGCCTCTTTTAAAGGGGGACGGGGACTCGTTCACCGGGAATGGTTTAATCATTTAGTATGGCTTTAAATTAATCTATTTTAAGCAGCCAGATGGTATTTTTATTGGGAAAAGTCTCCGATAATTGAATGGAATAATTTACTAACCATCCGTCGCTGAACGGCAGCGTATCCCACGTACTGCATCAAACCTTGAAAATGGATAGTCTTAGAATCCCAAAATTATTCATGTCTGGAAAAAGGATTCCACGGAAACTTTCGAATGTACTAAAATTGCAAAAGCAATCAAATAGCTTTTTGGACGTGTGAGGGTGTGTGTGTGCGCACGCCTGTGTGTCTGTGTGTGCATGCGCATGTGTGCATGAATGCGTGTGTGTGTTAGATTGTAACGTAAGGGAAAAACACCCTCCCCTGAATTAGTGAATTATTGATGTGCTCTATCTATGTGATTGGTGACTAGGAGTGTAGCAGCCTGTCTGCTCCATGCCAGATCCTCCTATGGGCATGACTAGAATGCTGGAGGACGGGGAAGTACTGGAGGGAGAGAACAAAATGCCAGCTAAGACCTCTGACTACCAAGTTGTTTTACTCCACCCTTTCCTCATCTGCCCCAACTCTCACCTCAATCCACTTCACACACACTTAACTTATATAGTCTAAACACACACTCACTCATACACACACACCCACACATCAGTGAAATCTATGAGAGAAAGGGCATATGGTATGTGGTTAGGACTACCTTCATAATGTTCCTGTCTTTCCAGTGTGTGTGTGTGTGAGTGTGCCTGCTTGCTGGGCGGGTATCCGTGTGTGCTCTCCTCGGGGCGGGTGGACCTGATCAAAGGGGTCACCTACCATAGTGCCCAAATATCCTCCATCTCCAAATCCCCCTCCTCCTCCCCCTCATCAACACCGTCACGACACACTTACGGCCACGTCGTCACACATCTGCTGCACATGAAAGCCCCCAGGTCCCTCCTGTGCTGTCATGGCTGTCATATAATGTCCACCTACTGTATGATAGAGACTGTGTTCCAATCCAAAGGCAGTTGCTCGCTGCCTACCTGCCTCCAAAGGCAGTTACCTTAGTCAGTAGCTAGCACCTTCCCAGTAGGTAACTGCCATTTGAGACAGGATTCAAAGGCAACATCACGTGATACCGCAATCCATTCGCATTCCACAGAGAGCAAGAGACGTTTGTTTGCATTGTAGCCAATGTGAGCAACTAGTGCTAGCATTTCAGTGAACAACTATCCCAAAATGGAAATATCTGACACAAATAACAAGTATCAGAATTAATCTCCTCAGTACCTGTTAATGAATAAACACTGACCAGTAATAGTTGTCCGAAGGTATAGGGGCTCATATTGCTTGGTCTGCTGCTCCACCCTTGTGCTTCCCAGTGAAGCTAATATTGCATTAGGGTTGCTAATGTTTTTTTCTAATGAGTATACTTGCATTGAGATTAACTCAACTCACGCCCGTGCACATTATTAAATGACACTGATGTCCAAGATGTCAATGAATATAAAACCAAGTTAACTACACTAAACAAAAATATAAATATAACTCGTAATGTATAATGGAGCAGGAGGGGATGGCGGCCGTTATAGGAGATCCTAACCAACTGTGCTATTTTGTGTGTTTTTCAGAACAGTGACTACTCACCTTGAACTGGATGAAGATTTTTTTAATGAGTTCGACGCAAAGGATGTGCTGCTTCTCCGAGACCAGGCACAAATCCTCGTCATTCCCGTGAAGAACAGATAGAAATACAGGGGGCTGAGATCAGGGTGCCTTGGGAGAATTCGTCGGCGAGTGGGTGTCCAACCTCTGCCATCCGTTCTATTGGCCAACGTGCAATCTCTAGAGAATAAACTGGATGATCCCCGTTCGAGACAATGCTACCAACGGGACATTAAAAACTGTTATATCTTATATCTTATCAGAGTCGTGGCTGAATGACGACATGGATAATATACAGCTCGCTGGATTTTCTGTGTATTGGCAGGCCAGAACTGTTATGTCTGTTAAGACGAGGTGTTTGTGTGTGTGTCTATTTATCAATAACAGCTAGTGTGCGAATTCTCAAGGTATTTGTATTTGTATTTATTATGGATTCCCATTAGCTGCTGCCAAAGCAGCAGCTACTCTTCCTGGGGTCCAGCAGAATTAAGGCAGTTTATACCATTTTAAAAACATTACAATACATTCACAGATTTCACAACACACTGTGTGCCCTCAGGCCCCTACTCCACCACTACCACATATCTACAGCACTAAATCCATGTGTGTGTGTGTGTGTGTGTGTGTGTGTGTGTGTGTGTGTGTGTGTGTGTGTGTGTGTGTGTGTGTGTGTGTGTGTGTGTGTGTGTGTGTGTGTGTGTGTGTGTGTGTGTGTGTGTGTGTGCAATACCTGTAAGGTATTTTTATCATAAACTGAGTTAATGTGTGTGTGTGTGTGTGTGTGTGTGTGTGTGTGTGTGTGTGTGTGTGTGTGTGTGTGTGTGTGTGTGTGTGTGTGTGTGTGTGTGTGTGTGTGTGTGTGTGTGTGTGTGTGTGTGTGTGTGTGTGTGTGTGTGTGTGTGTGTGTGTGTGTGCCAATGTTTGTGTTGCTTCACAGTCCCCGCTGTTCCATAAGGTATTTTTTTTATCTGTTTTTTGACATCTAATTTCACTGCTTGCATCAGTTACTTGATGTGGAATAGAGTTCCATGTAGTCATGGCTCTATGTAGTGCTGCATTCAACATGTCAATACCTATCATAAATAAAAGTAGTGATGAAGTCAATCTCTCCTCCACTTTCAGCCAGGAGAGATTGACATGCATATTATTAATATTAGCTCTTTGTGTACGTCCAAGGGCAAGCCGTACTGCCCTGTTCTGAGCCAAAAGTATCTATATCCACAGTAAAACGAGTCCTATATCGACATTGGCAAGGAAGAAGCCACTGCTCCAAAACTGCCATAAAAAAGCAAGACTACGGTTTACAACTGCACATGGGGGCAAAGATCATACTTTTTGGAGAAATGTCCTCTGGTCTGATGAAACAAAAATAATGTTAGGAGGAAAAAGGGTGAGGCTTGCAAGCTGTAGGGTACCATCCCAACCGTGAAGCACTGGGGTTGCAGCATCATGTTGTGGGGGTGCTTTGCTGCAGGAGGGACTGGTGCACTTCACAAAATGGATGTCATCAAGAGGAGGGAAAATGATGTTGATATATTGAAGCAATATCTCAAGACATCAGTCAGGAAGTTAAAGCTTGGTCACAAATGGGTCTTCCAAATAGACAATGACCCCAAGCATACTTCCAAAGTTGTGGCAAAATGGCTTAAGGACAACAAAATCAAGATATTGGAGTGGCTATCACAAAGCCTTGACCTCAATCTAATAGAAAATGTGTGGGCAGAACTGAAAAAGCGTGTGCGAGCAAGGAGGCCTACAAACCTGACTCAGTTACACCAGCTCTGTCAGGAGGAATGGGCCAAAATTCACCCAACTTATTGTGGGAAGCTTGTGGAAGGCTACCCGAAATGTTTGACCCAAGTTAAACAATTTAAAGGCAATGCTACCAAATACTAATTGAGTGTATGTAAACTTCCGACCCACTGGGAATGTGATGAAAGAAATAAAACCTGAAATAAATCATTTTGCCTACTATTATTCTGACATTTGACATTCTTAAAATAAAGAGGTGACACTAACTGACCTAAGACAGGGAATTTTTACAAGGATTAAATGTCAGGAATTGTGAAAAACTGAGTTTAAATGTATTTGGCTAAGGTTTATGTAGGCTTCCAACTTCAACTGTAGGTATAGTTAAAGTGACAATGCATAGATCAGAAACAGAGAGTAGCAGCAGCGTAAAAGAGGGGGATGGCACGTGGGGGGTGGTGGGACACAATATAAATATCCGGGTAGCTAATGTGTGGGGACACCAGTTAATTGGGCTAATTAGGGTAATATGTACATGTAGGTGTAGGTGTAGTTAAAGTGACTATGCATAGATGATAAACAGAGAGTAGAAGCAGTGTAAAAGAGGGGTTGGCAGTGGGGGGGGTATGAGTGGCGGGACATAATGAAAATAGTCCGGGTAGCAATTTGATTACCCGTTCTGGAGTCTTATGGCTTGGCGCTCCGGTACCTCTTGCCATGCGATAGAGCAGAGAGAACAGTCTATGACTTGCATGGCTGGGGTATTTGACAATTAGGTTTTTTCGTGCCTTCTGCAAGACTGTCTTGGTGTATTGAGACCATTCTAGTTTGTTAGAGATGTGGACACCAAGGATCTTGAATATCTCAATCTGCTCCAATACAGCCCCGTCGATTAGGATGGGGGCGTGCTTGGTCCTCCTTTTCCTCTAGTCCACAATCATCTCCTTTGTGTTGATTACGTTGAGGGAGAGGTTGGTGTTATGGCATCACCCGACCCAGTCTCTGACCTCCTCCCTATAGGCTTTCTCCGCGTTGTTGGTGATCAGGCCTACCACTGTTGTTTCGTCTGCAAACTTAATGATGGTGTTGGAGTCGTGCCTGGCCATGCAGTCGTGGGTGAACAAGGAGTACAGGAGGGGCCTGAGCACGCACCCCTGAGGGGCTCCAGTGTTGAGGATCAGCATGGCAGATGTGTTGCTACCTACCCTCACCACCTGGGGGCAGCCCGTCAGGAAGTCCAGGATCCAGTTGCAGAGGGAGGTGTTCAGTCCCAGGATCCTTAGCTTTGTGATGAGCTTTGAGAGCACTATGGTGTTGAACGCTGATCTGTCGTCAATTAATAGCATTCTCACGAAGGTGTTCCTTTTGTCCAGGTGGGAAAAGGCAGTGTGGAGTGCAATAGAGATTGCATCATCTGTGGATCTGTTGGGGCGGTACGCAAATTGGAGAGGGTCTAGTGTTTCTGGGATAATGGTGGTGATGTGAGCCATGACCAGCCTTTCAAAGCATTTCATGGCTACGGCCACTCTGGGTGTTAATGGCAGTCTTCCATTCATCTCCCTCCCTGATTCTCACCAGATTGTAAGCATTGTGGAGGTCCAGTTTGGTGGAGAATTGTGCCACATGGGCCAACTCCAAGGCGACGGACATCAGGGGTAGGGGGGTAACGATTCTTAATCGCAATCATGTACAGCCCTCTGTAATTGATGCAGGAAAACAGACCTCCATCCTTTTTCCCACAGAGAGGAAGCCTGCACTAGCTGGGGATGTAGAGAAGCGAATAAAACCTGCCTCCAGCGACTCCCGAATGTAATTGTAATTGACTGGTGCTTCAGGGTTAGAAAGGGAGTACAGACGGTCCCAGGGAGGGGTGGAGCCAGGAAGGAGTTCTATGGCACAGTCGTATGGATGATGAGGAGGGAGGGTGGCGGATTTCCTCTTACTGAAGGCCTCCCGGAGGTCGAAGTACTCAGGAGGGAGAGCGGAAATGTCTTGGTCTTCAATGGATGCCTGGAGGACACAGCAAGGCTCTTGGTGGGGGTCTTTTGCATTTCGTCTGGTAGTTCTTACCCGAGTCTAGTAGTTCTTCTGTGGACCAGGAGAATAGTGAGTTATGTAGCACTACCCTAGGATAAGTGGATTCTCGGGAGCAGTGATCAAAAGAGAACTAAGGGTCTCTGAGTGGGTCACCCCAACCTGCAGTAGAATGGGCTTGGTCTGATATTCCACCTGGCCGGAGCTGATAGGACATCCATCGAGGGCTTGAATCTGCAGAGGGATGGGACATTTCACGCAGGGGATTTGTAATTCTCTGGCGAAGTCTTGGTCAATTAAATTATCTGCGGCCCCGGAGTCCACGAAGGCCTGAATGTGGTGCTGACGGTTGTCCCAATGGAGGGTTGCGGGGTGTAACGTCAATTCTGACGTTGCAGTGTTTCCCGTCAACTCTAGCCAGTGTTATCAGGGACTCGAGGTCCTCTCCCAGTTCCCGAGTGGCCAGTTAATTCTTGATGAAGTTAGACAGACTCTGGTGGAAAGCGGTGACTCTCAGCGGCGAGGGTGCGGAACTCAATGGCGAAGTCAGCCGCTGGTCTGGCCCCATGGTAAAGGTTGAACAGTCGGCTACCCACATCTTGTCCGCCAACTGTGTGGTTGAAGACTTGTCACAGCTCAACAGTGAAGGCTAATTTGGAGCTGCAGGATGGTGGCTGCTGCTCCCACACCGTCGTTGCCCACGCCAGGGCCTTGCTCAAGACTAGAGAGATGATGTAGGCGAACATGGCCCGATCGGTGTGGAATGAGGAGGACTGTAGCTCGAACCCCAGAGAGCACTGAGTGAGGAAACCCTTACATCCTCCCGGGTGGCCGTCATACCGCTCCAGGGCTGGGATCTTGGGTTCTACGGCAACGACTGTAGCACTGGGCGATGAGTTTTGGGCATTGGCTCCTCCTGGGTTAGGATTGGGCCGTGGTTGGGGGGAATCAATAAGTGCCTGGAGGGTCTCTGATATTTGGAAGAGTTCAACGGAAAAGGAAGCTAGGTTGACGATAGCTGTATCCCTGAAATAGTTGTTATTGCTGCGCCCCAGCATGTATCCTGTTTGAAATAAGACACTAAAATAAACCCAGACCAAGCAGACCAGGCCAAGGTTTGGGGTTTAATAAGTCAAGAAGAGAAGTGAATAAATCTTCACAAATGTTCTCCAAATCTAAAGCTACAACCTATATTCAAGCCAATGTCTTAAGTACTTGAACATGTTATTACTCCAACCTCGTGAAAGTTACAAACTGACATGTTTTCATTTTTTGTCAAAAACAAAGGAGTGCCTTTGATTCGACGGCCTGCACATGAGCAGTTTGTTAGACCTGATGACGTGTTTCTACGCATGAGCTTAGCTAGCCAACTTTGCCTACAAGCATGATCAGGATTTATATTGGAGAGGAAGTGTCTATCTTCATTCTGTACTGTGTTTGATAAAAGAATATGGCAAAGAAATTAACTTCATGTCCTGAATACAAAGCGTTATGTTTGTGGCAAATCCAACACGGCACATCACTGAGAACCACTCTTCATATTTTCAAGCATGTTATTGGTGGCTGCATCATGTTATGGGTATGATTGTCATCAGCAAGGACTAGGGAGTTTTTTAAAATTAAAATAAACGGAATAGAGCTAAGCACAGGCAAAATCCTTGAGGAAAACCTGATTCAGTCTGTTCTGCAACAGACACTAGGAGACAAATTCACCCTTCAGCAGGACAATAACCTAAAACACAAGGCCAAATATACACTGGAGTTACTTACCAAGATGACATTGAATGTTCCTGAGTGGCTTAGTTACAGTTTTAACTTCAATCGGCTTGAAAATCTATGGCAAGGCTTGAAAATATCTGTCTAGTAATGATCAACAACTAACTTGAGAGAGCTTGAAGAATAATGTGCAAATTGTACAATTCAGATGTGCAAAGCTCTTAAAGACTTACCCCAAAAAACTCACAGCTATAATTGTTGATCGCTGCCAAAGATGATTCTAACATATGTTGGCTCAGGGGTGTGAATACTTATGCGATAAGAGAATTTCCAATCCCAATGATAATAACAATAAATCAATAGCTCTGACCAATTCCCGAGGTTTGTAAGACCATGGGTATAATACTAATTAGTCAAAGACTCAGCTTATACAAAAGGTTAGTACAGTTTATTCAGAGAACGTTCTTAAGTCAAGAATACAAATCAATTCATTTTATACTGACTTCTCACACCCACACATACACACAGCCATACGCACACACACACACACACACACACAAACAGACACACATACATACACACAAACATACGCACACACATGTCCTGCTACGCACACACTGTCTGTCTCACTTCCCAGCCGACAGAGATGGTGACTTTGTCCTTGAGAAGTACTCCCCGTTCTCTCCCAAATCTCTAGTCAGGTCGGCACCAAGCTCAGACAGTCTGTGTTTAAAATACCATAAAGGCATATTGTTTTACCCTAATTGTGACTAGGACTACACATTTATTGATTATGATTTCATACATTCTAATCCATTCCATACAATTCTGTTTCAGGGCGGAATATTCTAATCTTTCAATTAACAGACAATTCTCACCTATCATTATGTAAATGAGATATTTCTGTATTTCATTTTCAATACATTTGCAAAAATGTCTAAATACATGTTTTCAGTTTGTCATTATCGGGTATTGTGTATAGATGGGTGAGAAATGTAGTCAATGTAATCCATTTTGAATTCAGGATGTAACTCAACAACATGTGATATAATTCAAGGGGTATGAATACTTTCGGAAGTCACTGTAGCTAAGATGTTTGGTGCAATATTTCGTAAGTGAAAAAATGTGTATGAAAACTAGTCATCTCTCGTTGAATGACGGCAAACACTTAATGTTTCCACTTCTACTAGGAGTATTCCTGTTGACCAATCACCGATGAAGGGGCTTAGACTTTGGCTACCAATCTTCAAACTTGCCTTAAGAGAACATTTTGTGTATACGAACAGCCCCCCAAAAACTACCGAAATCCAAAACAAAGCAAAACATGACAATGTCATAATAATAAGAGGAAACTCTTTCGACTGGGAAGCATATCCGGGTTTTCAGGGATACAGCTATCTTCAACCTAGCTTCCTTTTCCGCTGAAAACTAGTGATGGGAAGTTCGGCTCGCTCAGTCAAAAGAATGAATCTTTCTTCTCATTTATTTCATTTGAGTTACTAACGCCCAGAGCACGCAGGACCCCCTACCGGCGACCGATGAACTGAAAACTCGAAAGAGTCATGATTCTGAGACTCTCGTTCACATGTCGTTCACCACAGGGGGCTTATTGGAGTGGTCATTTGTGACTGAAACATGTGCATTAAACAATATACAGTACTTTCGTTGGTTTAGTATTTAGTGATACATTTAAATGAGGTCGGAGTAGATTGTAGACTAGATTGTGAACGACTCTTGCCGGAATGTATTGCTTGGCTGTGGTGGAGGTGATAAGCACATCCGTTCGCGAGCTGCAGGCAACCCCCCCCAACCATTCGTTCTTGAGTTTGTTGAGCAGAGTATGTTTTCGTTCTACAAAGCTGTGTCAATCGTAACATTTAAAAAAAATGTGATAAATGATCAAATCAAATCAAATGTATTTATATAGCCCTTCGTACATCAGCTGATATCTCAAAGTGCTGTACAGAAACCCAGCCTAAAACCCCAAACAGCAAACAATGCAGGTGTAAAAGCACGGTGGCTAGGAAAAACTCCCTAGAAAGGCCAAAACCTAGGAAGAAACCTAGAGAGGAACCAGGCTATGTGGGGTGGCCAGTCCTCTTCTGGCTGTGCCGGGTAGAGATTATAACAGAACATGACCAAGATGTTCAAATGTTCATAAATGACCAGCATGGCTGAATAATAATAAGGCAGAACAGTTGAAACTGGAGCAGCAGCACAGTCAGGTGGACTGGGGACAGCAAGGAGCCATCATGTCAGATAGTCCTGGGGCACGGTCCTAGGGCTCAGGTCAGTTGAAACTGGAGCAGCAGCATGGCCAGGTGGACTGGGGACAGCAAGGAGTCATCATGTCAGGTAGTCCTGGGACATGGTCCTAGGGCCCAGGCCAGTTGAAACTGGAGCAGCAGCATGGCCAGGTGGATTGGGGACAGCAAAGAGTCATCATGTCAGGTAGTCCTGGGGCATGGTCCTAGGGCTCAGGTCCTCCGAGAGAGAGAAAGAAAGAGAGAAGGAGAGAATTAGAGAATGCACACTTAGATTCACACAGGACACCGAATAGGACAGGAGAAGTACTCCAGATATAACAAACTGACCCTAGCCCCCCGACACATAAACTACTGCAGCATAAATACTGGAGGCTGAGACAGGAGGGGTCAGGAGACACTGTGGCCCCATCCGAGGACACCCCCCGGACAGGGCCAAACAGGAAGGATATAACCCCACCCACTTTGCCAAAGCACAGCCCCCACACCACTAGAGGGATATCT
Organism: Oncorhynchus gorbuscha; assembly: GCF_021184085.1. NCBI lineage: Eukaryota > Metazoa > Chordata > Actinopteri > Salmoniformes > Salmonidae > Oncorhynchus > Oncorhynchus gorbuscha. The sequence continues at coordinate 65,576,188 of NC_060175.1, read as the reverse complement.
TCAATCACCAACTTACCATCCTGAGACAAGGCCGAGTATAGCCCACAAAGATCTCCGCCACGGCACAACCCAAGGGGGGGGGGGGGGGCGCCAACCCAGACAGGCTGACCACAACAGTGAATCAACCCACCCAGGTGACGCACCCCCCCAGGGACGGCATGTGAGAGCCCCAGCGAGACAGTGACTCAGCCCCCCGTAACAGGGTTAGAGGCAGAGAATCCCAGTGGAAAGAGGGGAACCGGCCAGGCAGAGACAGCAAGGGCGGATCGTTGCTCCAGAGCCTTTCCGTTCACATTCCCACTCCTGGGCCAGACTACACTCAATCATATGACCCACTGAAGAGATGAGTCTTCAGTAAAGATTTAAAGGTTGAGACCGAGTTTGCGTCTCTGACATGGGTAGGCAGACCGTTCCATAAAAATGGAGCTCTATAGGAGAAAGCCCTGCCTCCAGCTGTTTGCTTAGAAATTCTAGAGACAATTAGGAGGCCTGCGTCTTGTGACCGTAGCGTACGTGTAGGTATGTACGGCAGGACCAAATCAGAGAGGTAGGTAGGAGCAAGCCCATGTAATGCTTTGTAGGTTAGCAGTAAAACCTTGAAATCAGCCCTTGCTTTGACAGGAAGCCAGTGTAGAGAGGCTAGCACTGGAGTAATATGATCAAATTTTTTGGTTCTAGTCAGGATTCTAGCAGCCGTATTTAGCACTAACTGAAGTTTATTTAGTGCTTTATCCGGGTAGCCGGAAAATAGAGCATTGCAGTAGTCTAATTTAGAAGTGACAAAAGCACGGATTAATTTTTCTGCATCATTTTTGGACAGAAAGTTTCTGATTTTTGCAATGTTACATAGATGGAAAAAAAGCTGTCCTCGAAATGGTCTTGACATGTTCTTCAAAAGAGAGATCAGGGTCCAGAGTAACGCCGAGGTCCTTCACAGTTTTATTTGAGACGACTGTACAACCATTAAGATTAATTGTCAGATTCAACAGAAGATCTCTTTGTTTCTTGGGACCTAGAACAAGCATCTCTGTTTTGTCCGAGTTTAATAGTAGAAGGTTTGCAGCCATCCACTTCCTTATGTCTGAAACACATGCTTCTAGCGAGGCCAATTTTGGGGCTTCACCATGTTTCATTGAAATGTACAGCTGTGTGTCATCCGCATAGCAGTGAAAGTTTACATTATGTTTTCGAATAACATCCCCAAGAGGTAAAATATATAGTGAAAACAATAGTGGTCCTAAAACAGAACCTTGAGGAACACCGAAATTTACAGTTGATTTGTCAGAGGACAAACCATTCACAGAGACAAACTGATATCTTTCCGACAGATAAGATCTAAACCAGGCCAGAACATGTCCGTGTAGACCAATTTGGGTTTCCAATCTCTCCAAAAGAATGTGGTGATCGATGGTATCAAAAGCAGCACTAAGGTCTAGGAGCACGAGGACAGATGCAGAGCCTCTGTCCGATGCCATTAAAATATCATTTACCACCTTCACAAGTGCCGTCTCAGTGCTATGATGGGGTCTAAAACCAGACTGAAGCATTTCGTATACATTGTTTGTCTTCAGGAAGGCAGTGAGTTGCTGCGCAACAGCCTTCTCTAAAATTTTTGAGAGGAATGGAAGATTCGATATAGGCCGATAGTTTTTTATATTTTCTGGGTCAAGGTTTGGCTTTTTCAAGAGAGGCTTTATTACTGCCACTTTTAATGAGTTTGGTACACATCCAGTGGATAGAGAGCCGTTTATTATGTTCAACATAGGAGGGCCAAGCACAGGAAGCAGCTCTTTCAGTAGTTTAGTTGGAATAGGGTCCAGTATACAGCTTGAAGGTTTAGAGGCCATGATTATTTTCATCATTGTGTCAAGAGATATAGTACTAAAACACTTGAGCGTCTCTCTTGATCCTAGGTCCTGGCAGAGTTGTGCAGACTCAGGACAACTGAGGTTTGGAGGAATACGCAGGTTTAAAGAGGAGTCCGTAATTTGCTTTCTAATAATCATAATCTTTTCCTCAAAGAAGTTCATGAATTTATCACTGCTAAAGTGAAAGTCATCCTCTCTTGGGGAATGCTGCTTTTTAGTTAGCTTTGCCACAGTATCAAAAAGGAATTTCGGGTTGTTCTTATTTTCCTCAATTAAGTTAGAAAAATAGGATGATCGAGCAACAGTAAGGGCTCTTCGGTACTGCACGGTACCGTCCTTCCAAGCTAGTCGGAAGACTTCCAGTTTGGTGTGGCGCCATTTCCGTTCCAATTTTCTGGAAGCTTGCTTCAGAGCTCGGGTATTTTCTGTGTACCAGGGAGGTAGTTTCTTATGAGACATTTTTTTAGTTTTTAGGGGTGCAACTGCATCTAGGGTATTGTGCAAGGTTAAATTGAGATCCTCAGTTAGGTGGTTAACGGATTTTTGTCCTCTGGCGTCCTTGGGTAGGCAGAGGGAGTCTGGAAGGGCATCAAGGAATCTTTGTGTTGTCTGTGAATTTATAGCACGACTTTTGATGTACCTTGGTTGGGGTCTGAGCAGATTATTTGTTGCAATTGCAAACGTAATAAAATGGTGGTCCGATAGTCCAGGATTATGAGGAAAAACATTAAGATCCACAACATTTATTCCATGGGACAAAACTAGGTCCAGCGTATGACTGTGACAGTGAGTGGGTCCAGAGTCATGTTGGACAAAACCCACTGAGTCGATGATGGCTCCGAAAGCCTTTTGGAGTGGGTCTGTGGACTTTTCCATGTGAATATTAAAGTCACCAAAGATTAGAATATTATCTGCAATGACTACAAGTGTCATGTTTTGTCATATATTGTCTTGTCCTTGTGCTTTCCCTTCTGTTCGTTTCCCCCTGCTGGTCTTATTAGGTTCGTTCCCTTTTTCTATCCCTCTCTCTCCCCCTCCCTCTCTCTCTTCTCTCTATCGTTCCGTTCCTGCTCCCAGCTGTTCCTCATTCTCCTAATTCACACATTTAGTCTTTTCACACCTGTCCCCTATTTTGTCCTCTGATTAGAGTCCCTATTTCTCCCCTTGTTTTCCGTTTCTGTCCTTGTCGGATCCTTGTATGATGTTCGCTGTGCTGTGTCCTTGTCTCGCCCTGTCGTGTCTTGTCTCCTTCAGATGCTGCGTGTGAGCAGGTGTCTTAGTCTGCTACGGTCGGTGCCTTCCCGAAGCAACCTGCAGTCAATGGTCGAGTCTCCAGTCTGTCCTCGTTACTACGAGTGGATTTAAGTTTTTTCCTGTTTTGTTTTCTTCTTTAGTATTCCAGGATTATTACTTTTGCCATTTACTGGAATAAAGACTCTGTTTTCGCTAAGTCGCTTTTGGGTCCTCATTCACCTGCATAACAGAAGGATCCGACCAAGAATGGACCCAGCGACTACGGATTCTTGTAACACTGCCGTCGAGATCCAGGGAGCTATGCTCGGCAGACACGAGCAGGAATTGTCTGCTGCTCGTCATGCCGTTGAGACCCTGGCCGCTCAGGTTTCCGACCTCTCTGGACAGTTTCAGAGTCTTCGTCTCGTGCCACCAGCTACTTCCTGGTCTGCCGAGTCTCCGGAACCTAGGGTTAATAACCCACCATGTTACTCCGGACAGCCCACTGAGTGCCGCTCCTTTCTCACCCAGTGTGATATTGTGTTCTCTCTCCAACCCAACACATACTCGAGAGAGAGCTCGGATTGCTTACGTCATTTCACTCCTTACTGGCCGGGCTCGAGAGTGGGGCACAGCTATCTGGGAGGCAAGGGCTGATTGTTCTAACAATTACCTGAACTTTAAAGAGGAGATGATACGGGTTTTTGATCGTTCAGTTTTTGGTAGGGAGGCTTCTAGGGCCCTGGCTTCCCTATGTCAAGGTGATAGATCCATAACGGATTACTCTATAGAGTTTCGCACTCTTGCTGCCTCTAGTGACTGGAACGAGCCGGCGCTGCTCGCTCGTTTTCTGGAGGGACTCCACGCAGAGGTTAAGGATGAGATTCTCTCCCGGGAGGTTCCTTCCAGTGTGGACTCTTTGATTGCACTCGCCATCCGCATAGAACGACGGGTAGATCTTCGTCACCGAGCTCGTGGAAGAGAGCTCGCGTTAACGGTGTTCCCCCTCTCCGCATCGCAACCATCTCCTCCCTCCGGCTCAGAGACTGAGCCCATGCAGCTGGGAGGTATTTGCATCTCGACTAAGGAGAGGGAACGGAGGATCACCAACCGCCTGTGCCTCTATTGCGGTTTTGCTGGACATTTTGTCAATTCATGTCCAGTAAAAGCCAGAGCTCATCAGTAAGCGGAGGGCTACTGGTGAGCGCTACTACTCAGGTCTCTCCATCAAGATCCTGTACTACTATGTCGGTCCATCTACGCTGGACCGGTTCGGCTGCTTCATGCAGTGCCTTGATAGACTCTGGGGCTGAGGGTTGTTTTATGGACGAAGCATGGGCTCGGAAACATGACATTCCTCTCAGACAGTTAGGGAAGCCCACGCCCATGTTCGCCTTAGATGGTAGTCATCTCCCCAGTATCAGATATGAGACACTACCTTTAACCCTCACAGTATCTGGTAACCACAGTGAGACTATTTCCTTTTTGATTTTTCGTTCACCTTTTACACCTGTTGTTTTGGGTCATCCCTGGCTAGTATGTCATAATCCTTCTATTAATTGGTCTAGTAATTCTATCCTATCCTGGAACATTTCTTGTCATGTGAAGTGTTTAATGTCTGCTATCCCTCCTGTTTCTTCTGTCCCCTCTTCTCAGGAGGAACCTGGTGATTTGACAGGAGTGCCGGAGGAATATCATGATCTGCGCACGGTCTTCAGTCGGTCCAGAGCCAACTCCCTTCCTCCTCACCGGTCGTATGATTGTAGTATTGATCTCCTTCCTCAGGGGACCACTCCCCCACCCATCGGGGTAGACTATACTCTCTGTCGGCTCCCGAACGTAAGGCTCTCGAGGATTATTTGTCTGTTTCTCTTGACGCCGGCACCGTAGTGCCTTCTTCCTCTCCTGCCGGAGCGGGGTTTTTTTTTTGTTAAGAAGAAGGACGGTACTCTGCGCCCCTGCGTGGATTATCGAGGGCTGAATGACATAACGGTTAAGAATCGTTATCCGCTTCCCCTTATGTCATCAGCCTTCGAGATTCTGCAGGGAGCCAGGTTCTTTCCTAAGTTGGACCTTCGTAATGCTTACCATCTCGTGCACATCAGAGAGGGGGACGAGTGGAAAACGGCGTTTAACACTCCGTTAGGGCATTTTGAGTACCGGGTTCTGCCGTTTGGTCTCGCTAATGCTCCAGCTGTTTTTCAGGCATTAGTTAATGATGTACTGCGAGACATGCTGAACATCTTTGTTTTTGTCTACCTTGACGATATTCTGATTTTTTCACCGTCACTCGAGATTCATGTTCAGCACGTTCGACGTGTACTCCAGCGCCTTTTAGAGAATTGTCTCTACGTGAAGGCTGAGAAGTGCGCCTTTCATGTCTCCTCTGTCACTTTTCTCGGTTCTGTTATTTCCGCTGAAGGCATTCAGATGGATCCCGCTAAGGTCCAGGCTGTCAGTGATTGGCCCGTTCCAAGGTCACGTGTCGAGTTGCAGCGCTTTCTAGGTTTCGCTAATTTCTATCGGCGTTTCATTCGTAATTTCGGTCAAGTTGCTGCCCCTCTCACAGCTCTTACTTCTGTCAAGACGTGCTTTATGTGGTCCGGTTCCGCCCAGGGAGCTTTTGATCTCCTCAAGAAGCGTTTTACGTCCGCTCCTATCCTAGTTAGTCCTGACGTCACTAAACAATTCATTGTCGAGGTTGACGCTTCAGAGGTGGGCGTGGGAGCCATTCTATCCCAGCGCTTCCAGTCTGACGATAAGGTCCATCCTTGCGCTTATTTTTCTCATCGCCTGTCGCCATCGGAACGCAACTATGATGTGGGTAACCGCGAACTGCTCGCCATCCGCTTAGCCCTAGGCGAATGGCGACAGTGGTTGGAGGGGGCGACCGTTCCTTTTGTCGTTTGGACTGACCATAAGAACCTTGAGTACATCCGTTCTGCCAGGATTCCTCCTCGAGTGCGCCAGGAGGCGCTCGGTGAGTGGGGGGGTACTGTCATGTTTTGTCATATATTGTCTTGTCCTTGTGCTTTCCCTTCTGTTCGTTTCCCCCTGCTGGTCTTATTAGGTTCGTTCCCTTTTTCTATCCCTCTCTCTCCCCCTCCCTCTCTCTCTTCTCTCTATCGTTCCGTTCCTGCTCCCAGCTGTTCCTCATTCTCCTAATTCACACATTTAGTCTTTTCACACCTGTCCCCTATTTTGTCCTCTGATTAGAGTCCCTATTTCTCCCCTTGTTTTCCGTTTCTGTCCTTGTCGGATCCTTGTATGATGTTCGCTGTGCTGTGTCCTTGTCTCGCCCTGTCGTGTCTTGTCTCCTTCAGATGCTGCGTGTGAGCAGGTGTCTTAGTCTGCTACGGTCGGTGCCTTCCCGAAGCAACCTGCAGTCAATGGTCGAGTCTCCAGTCTGTCCTCATTACTACGAGTGGATTTAAGTTTTTTCCTGTTTTGTTTTCTTCTTTAGTGTTCCAGGATTATTACTTTTGCCATTTACTGGAATAAAGACTCTGTTTTCGCTAAGTCGCTTTTGGGTCCTCATTCACCTGCATTACAACAAGGTCCGATTGGAATTCAGGGAACTCAGTGAGAAACGCTGTATATGGCCCAGGAGGCCTGTAAACAGTAGCTATAAAAAGTGATTGAGTAGGCTGCATATATTTCATGACTAGAAGCTCAAAAGACGAAAACGTCATTTTTTTTTTGTAAATTGAAATTTGCTATCGTAAATGTTAGCAACACCTCCGCCTTTGCGGGATGCACGGGGGATATGGTCACTAGTGTATCCAGGAGGTGAGGCCTCATTTAACACAGTAAATTCATCAGGCTTAAGCCATGTTTCAGTCAGGCCAATCACATCAAGATTATGATCAGTGATTAGTTCATTGACTATAATTGCCTTTGAAGTAAGGGATCTAACATTAAGTAGCCCTATTTTGAGATGTGAGGTATCATGATCTCTTTCAGTAATGACAGGAATGGAGGTGGTCTTTATCCTAGTGAGATTGCTAAGGCGAACACCACCATGTTTAGTTTTGCCCAACCTAGGTCGAGGCACAGACACGGTCTCAATGGTGATAGCTGAGCTGACTACACTGACTATGCTAGTGGCAGACTCCACTATGCTGGCAGGCTGGCTAATAGCCTGCTGCATGGCCTGCACCCTATTTCATTGTGGAGCTAGAGGAGTTAGAGCCCTGTCTATGTTGGTAGATAAGATGAGCGCACCCCTCCAGCTAGGATGGAGTCCGTCACTCCTCAGCAGGTCAGGCTTGGTCCTGTTTGTGGTTGAGTCCCAGAAAGAGGGCCAATTATCTACAAATTCTATCTTTTGGGAGGGGCAGAAACGATTAGGCAAACAAGGGAAGTTTGCAACGTAAGTCCCTCAGCCCTCGTTTTTAATCGAGATTGTGAGTGTACAATTATGTTCACTTCGGGGCCTGAAACGCCCCATGATTCAATTCACGACGATTGTAAATCTGCAAAAAGTCAGCCAAAACTTAAAATCTCAACGTCAATATGGAGAAGTCAAAATACAAGTGCAAGTAAAAATGAATGTAAATAAATTATAAATGGTGCTACTAATGCACATGACAGCACAAACACATCTCGTAAAAGTAATGGTGTTTCTGTTTGGTTAGCTTTTGGAAATTGTAGAAATAAAAAATGTTCCTTCTTCAGAAATTCCAGCTAGGCAGGCTAACGTTAGTTAGCTCATTAATATGCTAGTTATACACTAGGCGTATATTGATAATTATATGGTTAATGTGAGTAGACTTGCAATCATAATTGACTGTAGCGCATATAAAGCACCCACAAACTACTGGTGGCTGAAAACACAATCATTGCGGGATGAACAAATTTCCAGGCAAAGGCGGTCCATTTAAAAATGATTCCTTCCTCCCTCACCCCTTGCCCTGCAAGTGTACACTCATCAGACATCATGATACGTTATCAGAAATGTCCACTTAATTTGAGGGCTGAGGGGATAGGGTGTGTCTTTTAAGTGTCTGGAATGCAGCCAGTGTATTAATCCTGCTGTAGGACTCATTGTGCACAGCAGTGATGGAAAAAAGTACCTAATTGTCATACTTAAGTAAAATTATAGATACCTTAATAGAAAGTAAAATGTGAGTCAGCCAATAAAATACTACTTGAGTAAAAGTCTAAAAGTATTTGATTTTAAATATACCTAAGTATCAAAAGTAAAAGTACAATTAGAAATCATTTAAAAGCAGATGTCACCATTTTCTTGTTTAAAATATGTACGAACAGCCAGGGGCACACTCCAACACTCAGACATTATTTAAGAAAGATGCATTTGTGTTTAGTGAGTCTGCCAGACCACATGTTCTCTTGATAAGTGCCTATATTTGACAATTTTCCTGTCCTGCTAAGCATTCAAAATGTAATGAGTACTTTTGGTTGCAGGGAAAATGTATGGAGTAAAAAGTTGATTATTTCCTTTAGTGAGGTAAAAGTAAAAGTTGTCAAAACAGAATTAGTAAAGTTACCCCCAAAAACGACTTAAGTAGTACTTTAAACTATTTTTACTTAAATATTTTAGCACCATTGGCAGGCAGTACTAGCAGGTCAAATGAACTAATAAAATGAACAAGTCACTCAGAAAAACTCATCTTGACTCCCGAATCAGTGAAAATCGTTTTTCAAAAAGAACAAATCATTCGCGAACTGCACATCACTACTAAAAACCGGATATGGGAACTCTGTGCGGGTGTTTTTTTAAAATGCCTACTACATTAGGTTAACTAGTCCAAAATAATTGCAGGCTAGGAAGTTCACCAATTCATGATTTAAAAAACTGTCCGGGTCTTCACAAATGACACTGCTGCATCTACGATTAGTTAGTTTAACATTAGTTGTTTATCTCTAAGCAGCTGATAAGCAGGATAAGATCGCCTGCTAGCTAGCTATAGCGTCCGACTCCGACATGAGCTAAGCTAGCTTGGCAAAGGACTGATAATCATCAGTTCCTCAAGGTTTGAATTCAAAATGCATATGAAAGTAATATTATTGAACAGTTTAACATAATTTGGTGAATAAATAAACACTATACATACTGTACATTTTGCAAAGTTATTCCTTATTCTTCCTTACTCTTTTTTTGTTTGTTGCTGGGATAGCCCAAATGAAGACACCTTAGAAGCCAGCATTTTAAGTTACCTTGGGATTGGGACTTGCCAATTTTGATGTCCTGCCTAGAAATGCCTCAAAAGGCAGCATATTTTTCGATTGGGACACAGCCAATCGTTATTGTGCGGTTAAATAGACAGACAGGACCCCTATCCTAACAGACATGGCAAACTATGGAGAGGAGCTTGCAATGTGATTGACAGGTTGGCCATGCTGAGGAGAATAGAGTAAGGCTAATATAATATTGACTGCATGTCTGTCTCTTAGTATGTGTGTTTGCTGGTTTATGTTTGTGTGTGTTTATGCTTTTAGGAACATGTGGTAAAGGAAGTCTGACAGTTATGACAGATTGTTATGACACATGTCACTATACAACTCAAATTAGTCACATAACGCTAAGGAAAATATGAGTATAAAACGACGACACAATGTCACACTCCCCTACCAACCCACATTCACTCCCATGTAGACCTTTCAATGCTTTCTGGACTCCACAATATTATCTTAACCCCATGAGGTCAGATTTTATATTGTCTCAGTATGATTGGGTGCAATGTTTTTGATGCTAAGCTTATCCAGATGGATTTGTTTCTACTGTATATCCATCAAAAGTGGGAAATTGAACAATGGCGTACGCTGCTGCCCCATGCCTGGAATTTCCCTGCTTTCTGCCTGTGTTTGTTCCAGAGCTGTCCACTAGTCTCTGAATCCATCATCGGGTCTGAGCAAGCCCTGGGTCAATCTCAGGCAGGGACACAGGATACTGAGCAAAAGAAGGAAAGCCTAGGGGCCAGGGAACAGAGGAGAAATGGATGGGATCATATCCTGATTCTTACTTCTCCTCTGACGGTATCCGCTTTTCCATGGAAGTGTCACTGTGTTGACCACTGTGGAGGGAGTGAATGGAGAGCAAGTACCAACTACGGTCAGTGTGTAAGAGTGAGAGAGAGAGAGAGAAAGTGAGACAAAAAGAGGAATAGAGATTAAACCACAGTTGTGTCTTTATCATAAATCTAACTTTCGCTTAGGACTACTTTTTCACATTCTCTTTTTTCTTGTCTCTGGTGTTTGGATGTAATTTGCATTAATGGGCTCCAAGTTGAGTGGAGAGAGAGACGCAAAAGGGGAACTGAATTGCTGCCTAATTAGTCAGTTCCAGCTAGGTGTGTGTGTGTGTGAGAGAGAGAGAGAGAGAGAGAGAGAGAGAGAGAGAGAGAGAGAGAGAGAGAGAGAGAGAGAGAGAGAGAGAGAGAGAGAGAGAGAGAGAGAGAGAGAGAGAGAGAGAGAGAGAGAGAGAGAGAGAGAGAGAGAGAGAGAGACATGTCTAGCATCACAATGGTGGACTGGGTAATGAAAGCATCATTACTATGAGTAAAGCTGGGGCGACTCAACCCGAGAAAGTGCTTACTGAGTACTGAGAGCAATGCCTCCGCTACTCTCTCAATCTGCCATTAAGCCCAGGATGTCTCCATGTTTACCAGGGGATTACTGAAGTGTTTTGAATAGTATAAAATTACATAATGAACTACCCCTCGAGAAGTACAATAGGGAGTTTGGCAGGTAAGTGTTGTTTGTGTGGGGAAAAAAATGGTTCTGCTGGATGTCAGTGGCTGGCTTTTCCTGACAGAACTTGATAAGTGTGGCATCTCCATCTTTGTGAGTGTGCCTGAGATCTGAAGAATTGCGTCAGCTCCCCCCAACTAATACCTAGGCTTTAGCTCAGTGGGCTAACATTTTACATTACATTTTTACATTTAAGTCATTTAGCAGACGCTCTTATCCTAACACAGGCTTGACAGAAGACAACCCCGGTTCAATAGCGTGTCGGTCAAACACAGAGCTCAACAACCAAGCCTGTCAATCGGGACATTTAACAGGACAGGACACAATCCCAACCACGTCACACCAGCAGTAGATAGTAAAAGGGCACAGTGATATGAGTGTCATAGACATAGCTCATCCCCAGTGCCAGAGGATTTAGATGACGGGGGGGTAAAAAGCCTGCGTGTCAGAGGGAGAGAATTTGGCTGAGCAGGTGTCCGCTAACGTACACTCAATCTGCTTTTGATGGGATTAACCCATTGTCTCATAGCCCTGCACCTTTCAGATATGGAGAGTGACCTGTCAATCAGAGAGAGAGAGAGCTCAATGTCAGGGTCGTTAGTGGTCCACAGACCTGAGTGGCGAAGGTAAGGTGTTTTATTATACAGTAAATGCCACCTTAGGAGGAAGTTGAGGACACCAATACACACGGCCAGTGGTGGTCACACACATTGATATCATATGTGGTCCTTCTGTAGCTCAGTTGGTAGAGCATGGCGCTTGTAACGCCAGGATAGTGGGTTCGATTCCCGGGACCACTCATACGTAGAATGTATGCACACATGACTGTAAGTCGCTTTGGATAAAAGCGTCTGCTAAATGGCATCTTTTTTTATATATATTTTTTTATATATCTGTACCATTTGAATGTAACATTAGGCTATATGGTTGAATGTGATGGTTTGTTTAGAGTTTCAACGTTTTAGAGTATAACTATAATTACCCATTTACTACCTCACTCACTCACACACACACACCAGGCAATTGCCATACTCTAGCTCAACACCAACAATTTAAAATGGACTACTAAAATAATTCCAATCCTGATTAAAAGGCAAATGAAGTGTAGAGGTACGAGGGGCTGGCTTTAGGACCATGCTGATGGTTATGGAGAGTGCATCGACGCAGCTAGTGATGGGAAACCAAGGCTTTCTGAAGGCTTTGGTGCTTTCACCAAATTGTACCGAAAAACAGTTCATTACTCTAAGCTTCATTATCTGTTCACAATGCACATTAGTGACATCTGCTGGTCAGTAATAAGTAGCAGTGTGTGATTATCAGATAATGTTATTTTTCTCTGCTGTTTTCATCGAAACTCTGTGGCAGGTGGTTGGCTTTAGTAGCCTAAAATCAGTTGGAACAGGTTTGCATCTTAAATCATGCTTCCCTTTTTTGCCTTCAAGTTGACTATTTTTCAAAAACTGAATTATGGCAATATTTAGGATGCCTGAGACAGATGATTATACTATACTAAATAAAAACAAATGATTTGAACAGTGCAGAAAGTTTCGTTTCACATAAAAACGTTTATTTAAAAAAATGTGTATATTCAAAGGGATTCGACTTTATACCCTCACGTCCCTGAACGTCCCATAGTTCCTAAACTACTAGTCAGGAAAAACTTAATTGTACAAAAACCTAAATATATTTGTAGAAAGCACCGGAAACACTGCACAATCAGTGGGAACTCGCATTTTGCAACACGCGGTTTTGAAACAGCATTGGATCAAATGAAGCGTCGGGCGTCATTAATGACGTTATCTGATAAAGTGATACGCGCATCGGAATTTTGCGTCTTATCGATTTCGACACATTCCTTGGAGCTCCGGTATCAAAAGTAACATCACATTGGTGGAAGATGGCTCGGTAACTGCTGTTTGACTTGACATAAAACTAGAGTGTTTGATTCCGGTGCTGAGGTACTGTAGGCGCGTAGCAGCTAATTGCAGTATGTTGACATGATCAGTCCAATCAAAGCTACGGTAGATATGTGATTTAACGTCATTTTATCTGTGGCCAATGACCTTGAGTCTTCTAATGTAAATATATGGCAGCACCCAAGGGGGTTTGAACTGCCTAGCTCTCCCTGTAGATTATGCGGTGACGTATTGGCTCAACTGGAGAATATGACCAACGTCAATGCTCTGTATTTTTCGCTGGGTGCCCCTCCACTACAGAAAGCACGGAGCAAGGCTGAAACACCTGCATTTTAGAGCTGCCTTACTCAAGAAAGCAAAACAAAAAGAAAGAGTCCGTGTTTGTGTGCAGCTTTATTAACTAAAACATGTTTTTACATTGTTTGCAAACTGATATGTGACACGCATTAATGCCTAAATAACATGCAAAACAGGTATGGCTCAATCCCCACCAGCCCTTAATGACAAATTGCCACTGAATGACACCCCCCCCCCACACACACACACACACACACACAAACAAACAAACCTGCGATATTACGCAAGTGGAATGGCCATGGTCGAATAGTAGCATCGGAAGAGTAAACAAAGTAGTTTACACAGCCATGCCTCACCCTTCATGGTAGTTACAGAGCGAACTCTCAGCCACCATTACGGGTAATAGCCGAGGAATCAGCTAGTTCGCTTTAACCACCACTCACTCCACTGTGTGTCTTTAAGTGGGATTCTCCGGCGCCAGGCGATAGGAGGGGTTGGAGTGACGCTGGCTTCGCTGCCTTGCGCTTTGGTGCTGCTGAGCTGAGCAACGCTCTTCACCTGCAGATGAGAGAGCGAGGGAAGTCGGGACGGGCTTTCTACTTCTGAAGAGCTTACCACTGCAAGTGCAGAGCACCGGGTGGACGTACCAGCTATCACACGGCGCGGGGAAATTATACACTTACCAGAGAAGAAATACGAGTCGTGTCGCCTTTTGTAGCTCAAGCAGCCTCTGCTCGCTTGCAACGATGAAAACCGCTCTCGTTCTCTTGCTGACATCAGCCTTACAACAAGCCGCGTTTTGGGTGAGATTTCAACATTTTCAGTAACATTACGGAAGTGTTGCGCTCCTATGCTGCGGACAGTGTTGCGGAGTGCACAGCATCAGAGGCAGTAACAATGTTTTGGGGTTGATCCTGAACTTGTTGGTGTCGATTCTATTTCGATTTAAGGCTACTTTGTTCTCCAACACAAGTGATTTCTTCTCGAAGCGCAACGTGAGCCTTTATATTCTATCTTTATTCCCCATCGAGACTCACCATACTTTTTAAAATGCGAATTGTCTTCCGTTTTCTCAACACAAATTAGCCTATAATGTATACTAATTAGTTCATAGCGTAGGCTAGAGGAAATTATTTTATTCGGCGCATTACCCCTCGATCAAATTCTGACTGAATTGATGCCGCGCACAGCTCTAGATGGAGTGCGAATATTGATGTATAGACTTACATAGGCTATTGCATCTCTTTTTAATTTCCTGGATATTTCATCTTTTTTATTTCCATATAGGCTATCTTGACACAGGCTAAAAATGCCACACTGCAACGCAACTGTAGTACTCGGCAGAAGGATATTATAGTGTGAACATGTTTTGTTTAATGCATTGCCTATCCCAAACTCGTTTGTTTTATGGACCAACTCCAATTAAACAAATATTTGACTTATGTCATGTCCATCTCCAAATGTATCCTAAAAGTATAAACAGGCCTAATGTTAAATGTCCTATACCTCAATAACTGATTGCATTCTCCGCAATCCAGTAAGAGGGAAACCAGGGACCGTTATAGTGTGCCAACTCGCTTGGTGTTGCCAGCATATTAGCGCTCAGTGGGATACTGGTTGTGTCTTCCCCGCATGCAGTCTGCCTGTGCCTTTCGGGATGATCGGGGGGTTGCCTGGTTTCCGCACTGTTGGAAAAGGATAGATGCATGAGCATTTTATATGGTACACTTGAATTATCATTGTCATTACCACAGGAGTGACAGATGAGTGGACAGAGGCGTCATGCACTTAGAGGGCGCAGGGGCGCGTGCCCCCTCAGATTTGTCTTGAACCCCCCCCCCAAAAAAATCAGTTTTGTTTGTTTGTCTGTAATACTACTAGCCAAGACTAGCCAATAATACTCAAACGCCACCCATGAACCCTCCATACCCCACACCAATCCCACAACAAGCATATAGTATCAGTTCTCTGCCTGTCAAGCAGTTTGGAGCAGGGGCTCAGAGTATTATTTCTTCATCCTTTTAATTTAATTGAACCTTTATTTAACTAGGTAAGTCAGTTAAGAACAAATTCTTATTTACAATGACGGCCTAGGAACAGTGGGTTAATTGCCTTGTTCAGGGGCAGAACGATAGATTCTTACCATGTCAGCTCATCCTATGTAATGTATTTCTAGCAAATTTGGTGATGTTTTTTTACCCCTTGTTCAGAGAAATTAGTCATTGAAGTTCTTTGGTTTATGTCCTATCCTAGATCCTGATGTTAAGAGATTCTGACCACTAGATGGTGCTGTTCCTGCTATTAAGTGAAACAAGTTTGAATAATCAATTTCCTCAATGTTAATGGGATATTTCACCCAAATTATAAAAGGACATTAAAATTAAATGTAATGTTATTGGTCACATACACATATTTAGCAGATGTTGTTGTGGGTAAAGTGAAATGCTTGTGTTCCTAGCTACATCAGTGCAGTAGTATCTAAAAACGATTCACAACAATACACACAAATATAAAAGTAAAATAATGGAATTAAGAAATATTAGATTGAGCAATGTCAGAGTGGCATTGACTAATATACTGTAGAATATAATACAGTAAATACATATTAAACGAGTAAAGCAGTATGTAAACATTATTTAAACATTATTAAAGTGACTAGTGTTCCATTATTAAAGTGGCCAGTGATTCCAAGTCTATGTATATATGGAAGCAGCCTCTAAGGTGCAGGGTAGACCGGGTAGTGATGGCTATTTAAGTCTGATGGCCTTAAGATAGAAGCTGTTTTTCAGTCTCTCTGTCCCAGCTTTGATGCACCTGTACTGACATTGCCTTCTGGATGATAGCGCTGTGAACAGGCAGTGGCTCGGGTAGTTGTTGTCCTTGATGATATTTTTGGCCTTCCTGTGACATCGGGTGCTGTAGGTGTCCTGGAGGGCAGGTAGTTTGCCCCCGGTGATGCGTTCGGTTGACCGCACCACCCTTTGGAGCGCCCTGTGGTTGCGGGCGGTGCAGTTGCCGTCCGAGACGGGGATACAGCCCCACAGGATGCTCTCAATTGTGAATCTCTAAAACTTTGTGGGGGTTTTAGGGGCCAAACCAAATGTATTTAGCCTCTTGAGGTTGAAGAGACGCTGTTGCTCCTTCTTCACCACACTGTCTGTGTGCGTGGACCACTTTGGATCGTCAGTGATGTGTACGCCGGGAAACTTTAAGCTTTCCTTACCCTGTAAGCAGTCTATTGACAAGGTATGACAGAAACCAATACTTTGATTTTGTTGGCCACTGTTTCCAAAGCTAACTTTGTAGCATTTGTGGCACAAATCCAATGCAAGTCAATGGTACAGTACCAGCCAAAAGTTTAGACAGTCCTACTCATTCCAGGGGTTTTCTTTATTTTTAGTATATTCTACATTGTAGAATAATAGTGAAAACATCTAAACTATGAAATGACACGTATGGAACCAAAAAAGTGTTCAACAAATCTAAATATATTTGAGATCCTTCAAAGTAGCCACCCTTTTCCTTTGATAGCTTTGCACACCCTTTTAATTCTCTCAACCATCTTCACAAGGTTGTCACCTGGAATAGATTTCAATTAACAGGTGTGCCTTGTTAAGCTCATTTGTGGAATTTCTTTCTTTCCTTGATGCGTTTGAGCCAATCAGTGGTGTTGTGACAAGGTAGGGTGGTATAGAGAATATGGCCATCAAGCGCTATAATATAATGAAACTGGCTCTCATGAGGACCGCCACCGGAAAGGAAGATCCAGATATAACTCTGCTGCAGAGGATAAGTTCATTAGAGTTAACTGCACCTCAGAGATTGCAGCCCAAATAAATGCTGAAACAGATTTAAAGTAACAGACACATCTCAACATCAACTGTTCAGAGGAGACTGTGAATCAGGCCTTCATGGTCGAATTACTGCAAAGAAACCACTACGAAAGGACACCAATAATAAGAGACTTGCTTGGGCCAAGAAACACGAGCAATGGACATTAGACCGTTGGAAATCTGTCCTTTGGTCTGATGAGTCAGAATTTATGATTTTTGGTTCCAACCGCCGTGTCTTTGTGAGACGCAAAGATCATCCATTCACCTACTCTGCATATGTGGTTTCCTGCGTGAAACATGGAGGAGGTGGTGTGATGGTGTGGGGGGTGCTTTGCTGGTAACACTATGTGATTTATTTAGAATTCAAGGCACACTTAACCAGCATGGCTACCACAGCATTCTGCAGCGATACGCCATCCCATCTAAGTGGGACTGTCATTTGTTTTTTTTTAACAGGACAATGACCAAAAACACACCTCCAGGCTGTGTAAGGGCTATTTGACCAATAAGGAGAGTGATTGAGTGCTGCATCAGATGACCTGGCCTCCACAATCACCCAATCTCAACCCAATAGAGATGGTTTGGGATGAGTTGGACCGCAGAATGAAGGAAAATCCACCAACAAGTGCTCAGCATATGTGGGAACTCCTTCAAGACTGTTTTTTTGGTTACTACATGATTCCATATGTGTAATTTCATAGTTTTGATCTCTTCACTATTATTCTACAATGTAGAAAATAGTAAAAAGAAAAGAAAAACCCTAGGTGTGTCCAAACTTTTGACTGGTACTGTATTTGTTCTCACGCTTCATTTTCAAATCACCCTAAAATATCAAATTATTTTGATATGAAGCACGAAAATGCTAATATAAGTACCATTGACTTGCATTGGTTTGTGCCACAAATGCTAAAAAGTTAGCATTTGAACCACTGGCCAGGTAAACAAAACCAAAGCATGGGTTGCTGTCATATCTTGTCCATAGAATGCTTACAGGGTGAAATGACATGGAAGGACCCTGAAGTGTAGCCTAAGTGTGCAGGCACACACACACACAACAACCAGAACAACCAGAACAACAACAACTGTCCTGTGTGTGTTGTCTGTGTGGGTGTGGAGGTGCCATAATTTATCCCACACAATGATCCCTCATTAAAATCCCTGTGCCCTCTGGCAGGTTGAGTGTCAGGATACCCAGTTTTTAAAAAAATTCTCAATTAAATCGGATCAGATAATGCAGGTTTCCCCTGTTTCCAGTCTCCTTTTCTGAATGGCAGCCTGTTCCATAGATCCATCCACTGAGGACCCTACCAAATCACATCTGCTAGTACCTAGTCTACAAGATCAATAAAAACTGCTATCATGCATTGGAAAAAAATGTATGTTGAATGAGTGTAAATGTGTAACAAGACACTCAATAAAACGTACTTGCTGCACTGGCATTGGTCTAGAAAGTTGTTCATCAAAGCTGATACCTGATTTGGATTGAATAGGGCTCAGAGTCCCACTCTACAGACTCCTTGATGGCGGTGGAGGGAGATCTGGAGCAGGGTGGATCAGCTCTACAGCCACCAAGGGTTTCTGTTTGTGGTGGCAGTGGGGTGTGTGCAGGGGCGTGCGTGTCGTCCACACATTCCAAATCCCTTGAATGCTTTCACCAATATGAACCCTCTGTGTCCATGCCTGCTGTATTTGTACCAACTCTATTGCAACCCTTGAATGAACAATGGGGGCGACAACAATTCATTGTTGGGCGACAGGTAGCCTAGTGGATAGAGTGTTGGGCCAGTAACCGAAAGGTTGCTGGATCAAATCCCCGAGCTGACATGTCTCACAAAAATGTGTCGTTCTTCCCCTGAGTAAGCCAGTTAACCCACTGTTCCCCGGGCGCCGAAGACGTGGATGTCAATTCAGAGGGGTTGGGTTAATTGCGGAAGACGCATTGTTGTACAACTGACTAGGTGTCAGTGCCAGGGTGATGATAGAACACATTCACATGCCAGTGGTTTGATGGGAGCAATGGTCATCTCTCTCTGTTGTATAGCTGCTGCCGAGACATAAACAGTTTCATTCAGCTTTCAGGGCCACAGAGAAGCAGCCAAATCAATGTTTATAGATGTCTCACAATGTGTTCTCTTTCCTCTCACAGGGAACTAATGGAGACCTCGTGTCCAAAGCCCCCTGCAGACCCGGCTTCTCGCAAAGTTCCTACTCTGTGCTCATTTCAAGGGATGTACTGCAAAGCCAGAGCATAATTAAAGGTAAGGTGTGTTTCACTGTGTCTTTCACTGGGCAGAGTGGAAGGCCAGCGTTGGAGCTGCTCCACTCTTTAAAGGTTCAATGCAGTCAAACATGTTTTTTCCCCTTGTGTTTTATATATATATTTCCACACTATCTGTGGTTGGAATAATAATCAAGGACCTCAGCCACCTGAGCCACGGCCTGTTCTTCCCACTTCAATCACTCAGACTTGGGCAGTGTAGGAGCATCATGGCAAAAACTGACAGATGGCCAATAGCTTCTACCCCCAGCCCATCGTGCTGATGAATAGCCACCACCAGGCAGCTATCTACTCCCTCTGTCCCCCATCCTGCCCCCCAGACTTCCTAATTGTGAAAATGAATAAGCCCTTTAAGTGTAAGAGCTATTTGAAAAGGCTGCCTGAGATTTCAGCCTTTTTTGGTGGGATGGACTTTTGACCTGCCTGGTGACATCACCAGGTGGTAAATTAGTTAATAGACCAATAAGAAGGATAGTTCCAAACCTCTCTACCAATAACAGCTAGTTTTCAGTTGTCCCCTCCCCACTCAGCCCACTCCCAGACAGTCTTAGCAAAATTCTTGCTTGAGAAATTACTCTTTGCTAAGAAGCTATTTTTGTGTGAGTGTGTGTGTGTGTGTGTGTGTGTGTGTTTGCAGATGAGCAGTGATTTGAAGCGCTTTCTATATGAGGTTGATTAAATTGTTACAAGCATTATTACAGAATTTGATAAAATACATTCACACACACACACACACACACACGCACACGCACACGCACACGCACACGCACACGCACACGCACATAAACAGGATCCTTGGCAGAGGGCTGTAGTGTCTGTGCTTTGGGGAGATGTTTTTTTCTGGAGCTGCAGGGTTAGTGCATGCCAGTGTTCCATTGTATCACGACTGTTGCAATGCTGGCCTCGACTGCTTTAGGAAATGGAGAAAAAAAACATCCCTCTATTCTTGTTTCTCTCTGATGGGCTGTCAATGAATTGAAACGCATGTCACTCTTTGAGGACATTTATTGCAGGTGATCAGGGTGGTGATGCACATCATCATCCTCATCATCCTTATTGTCATCGTCCATCCTCCCTCACCACCACCATCTCTTCCACACTGCATAGTCTCAGCCTTTTGTTTGTCTTGACCTTTAGCCATTGTTGCAATCACTCTGTGAACCAACTTAGTTTTGAACAGCCGATAGTGCAGGAAATCCAATCGTCATCCTGTGTTTAATCTCGCGGCGCTCCTGCCAATGTAGGCTAATTAGAATCCTCTATTGATCCCAGTGGTTTTCCCTCATAGCACCGCTAAGCTGCATTGTTGTGCCGGGGGCGCACAATAGCTCTTTTGTGGGTCTTAGACAGCTGCGCCATATCCCTCTGTCTATTACTCTTAGAGGCCTGTTCGAGTCACAGCTGGATCCAACAATAATAGTGTTTTTGTGGATTATAGTTCAAATTCAAGGTAGTTGGAAAGTTTTCTGGCAGAGGAATTAACGCTCAATTGTCTTTACAACAATGTTACGTGAGTGTGTCAATGTCTGTCATGTGTTTGTGTGTAGCTGGCGATCACCGCGGAAGTGGGGTAGATAATGGTGATTGGGGGGGATTGATATAGTTACATATCACAATATTATTTTGGACACATATTATATTGATACTTTGACTTTTTCATCCTACACCTTGTTCTCCATCTTCTTTTTGTTATAGTGAGCCAACATGTTTTCAACACTTTTATTTCCATGACTGATTAAAACTCATTTTCTCATGGCTCTCTCTTGTGTCTCTGCAGTAGACATATGGTGAGCAATATGTTTGGAACATTAAATGCCAACTAAATTGAAAACCGCAACATAATATCGTATCGGCACCTACGTATCGTGATAATATCGTATCGTGAGGTCCCTGGCTATTCCCAGCCACACATAAGGGGTCTCTGACCTAGTCCAGTACTGTCTACATTAATGCCTGGCTGGGAGAAGAGTTGCTTGTCATGAACATGTTCAGTAGGAAGTAGTGAAGTCATCAGGCCAGCAGGGGGTGTCAACACAATCACAAACAATTGCCGAGCCAACCATCACTGGTACACACTGTCATATATGCCAGTTTCCACTAGTTAATAAGTCTTACACATTTCTAAGCTCACATCTGCAAAAGGCAATGAGAAAGAGATGTATGAAATGCCAGAAGAATGTGTATGCTAAAAAGATCAGCCACTTCTGAATTCAGTCTCCGTTTTCCCTTGTTTGACAGAGATGTTTAAAATTGGCATTTAAAATAACCCCAGACTCATCCCCCCCACTGGAATCCATTATAGGAGAGGGTAGAGGCAGTTATGGTTTTACTTATCTGATATTTATGGCTTGTCCATTCCTCAGTGTTATTTTAAAAGACCCTGTAGAAGTCACATCGCCGCCTTCTCCAGGTAACATCTAGTGGAGACTGGAGACACAGCTGCACTATCGCCTTCGTCTGTGTGTCTGAGCACACAGCTGCAGTGAACACACACATGTGTGCATGCATGCATGCACGCACATAGTGTGATTTACAGGGCGGTTGATTTATCGTTGGTAAGGGTGTCACAGAGGGGAGGCAGGAAGCTCCTCTGGAAAGACTTTAATAATAACATTGTTTAACCCAGAACCGTCAGGCAAGGCAAGGAGTAATGACACACACACGGAGACGTCAGCCGGGGGCAGGAGTAATGGGAGAGACAGAACTAGGGCCTGGGATGTGATGCGGGGTGTCTGAGCCGGGAGACGTTGAGGGGGAACTAAGTTCCTGCAAGGGTCCGTTTTTGGGGGCCGCACCCGCCCCACGTCGGCCACATCAATTCCAAACCCCACCCGATACCAGAAATCAGGACAGATTTTTCTCCGCAACCTGAGCTAACCGCATATACTTTTTTTGAGAGCCGATCTTTTACCCTCCCCTCCATATAACATATGATTTTTTTTTTTTTTTATGAATCCAGTACTAGGCCTTATTATAGTGATTTTTATTAGTCCATTATTTATATTCCCCTAATTTGCATTAATTAAATTGGTTGCATGTCTATTCAACATTTGGATAAAAGGAAACCATGCCATGATCACAATGCTATGCGTCACTCAAATCGCTTTGAGGAAAAAGAGAATTCTAATTTGCCTTCTTAATGAAAGCCTATAGCCGACATAACAAAAAATACATTCAATATTGTTTAGATTATAAAATAGTTTAAGCCTAATTAAACCTTAAATAAACCATTCCCAGAATCAAATACAGGTTGCTAAAATACACGTACATTTAATTAGTATGCTACTCAAACTTGTACCAGCCGCACCGGTTTACACTTTATATGGCCTGCGTATGGTCTATTGAACTAAAGCCTGAATTAATGTAATAATGAACTGATATTTAACTGAATTATCCAAAACAAATAGGGCTATCTGCTTGCACTCTGTGCAGGCTGTATATTCATCTATCGCGTTGTTGTCCTTCCAAACTGGGGATTTCACTCGCGCACCACCTGTTTCCACCATGTTGTTGTAGCCTATATTGTCCTTATCATGCATGACCTTTTCTTTTTATTTCTCCAGTTAGGATACGGGAACGTAAGCTTTGCGTGTGGACAAATGAACATTTTAGCATCATACAAACAAGGGGAAGTTCTCGGCTCCACACACTCTCAATGCGTGCGTGGCTGGTAGGCTGTGGCTATATATATATATATATATATATATATATATATATATATATATATATATATATATATATATATATATGTATGTGTATGTGTATATGTGTGTATGTATATATGTGTATGTATATGTATATGTATATATGTATATGTGTGTTTTTTTTATTATTATTTTTAAAACCTCTACCTGCCTTTATGATTCACCTGATGATAAGACAAAACATACATTTTTTTGCTAACATATGATGTGGGTCCATGGGTTGCCAGTTTGCCTGGGTGTGTGTCCCTGTGCACGACAAGTTTGAAAATCCCTGCTCTAGGGGGAACAAAACAGTCGAGGGGATAGGGGAGAGGGACAGAGATGGGATAACAGTGATTTATCGTAATGGCATAAGGAAGATGAGAAGATTGTTAGATACATGGTGCAAAGTAAGGGTGCAGAGGACTTGGTGCTAGGTAGAGAGAGAACCATGGATACTGTCCATATTTTGACTACTGTAGGTTAGAGACTACTTCAAGCTGGGGGTCATGGGTTGAGCAGTCAGTGTAATGTTGGGGTGCAGAGGAGATGAGATTCACGGTTCACGGTTAGGGGGTCCTCACCCCTCGTTGAGAGGGATTGTCAGGAGTTCTGTTGAGAGGGTCCAGATCCCCTGCTGTGTCTGGCCTTCATTATAGGGCACTCAGGTATGACACACTCTTTATCACAGACACAGGAGACCATTAGTCAGAACACCTCCACATCTGGTTTACATCAGTGGGGGTTACAACACTGTCTGATTTACAAACGCCTGTTCCCATAGACCAACACAGAGATTTCATCACCTAGTATCCAGGAACCAACCTCATATACAATCTGAATCAGTCACAGCCTTATTGGGTTAAATGGCTTATTTTCTAATTACAGTAGGTTTGATATTTAATGCTAACCAAATCTCCTAGTGTTTTGTATCCAAGCCTCTTCTCCAGCCACAGTGCGGTGTGCTATATTGGGTTGAGGCCAGATTGAGCCAGACAAACAGAGCTAGGTGGTGTAACCTCATCCTATATGTCCCTGTGCTGATTCTATTACTGGTAATGAGAGCCATACCGTGTGGTTTCAGCCCAATGGGCCTGACAAGGCTGACCTTGAGCTTTGTTCAGTTTGGTGGTGGTTTTGGGCATCGCTCAGTTATACGTGTGTGTGTGTGTGTGTGTGTGTGTGTGTGTGTGTGTGTGTGTGTGTGTGTGTGTGTGTGTGTGTGTGTGTGTGTGTGTGTGTGTGTGTGTGTGTGTGTGTGTGTGTGTGTGTGTGTGTGTGTGTGTGTGTGTGTGTGTGTGTGTGTGTGTGAGCACTTCACAATTCTGGCCTCCAAATGCCCTCCATTCATTTTTCATAACAATCTCAATGTAATACACACTCTCACTGAATTTGCCAGTTGTGTGAATCATGTCCTGTAGCCCATCACCTAGAGAGTAAAAGCCAAACAAATGTGTTGGAGAACATGACCCTGTTCTTCCTTGGCCAGACACAGCCTCCATGTCTGTACAGACACATTCATTTATCCTCCTGTCTCCCTCAGGGGGAAGGGGCCACGAGGGTGCCCAAGTCAGGGGAGATGTCCTGGGATTGAGGTTAGGAGCAGCCTGCCTCCCTGGGAGAGAACTGTAGCCAGAGCAGAGAACATGCTGTATAGCAACCAGGGACATAAATGTTCATTTGCGGGTGGTTCCACCAATTCGGTGCCTTCTAAGAAGTATAACTTGGTAAAGAAATATTTAAAAAATTGATTTCACCTAGTTTTTTAAAACATTCTGTCATCAAGAGTACAAGTTTAACTTCACAATTACTACATTAAGTGCCAAATAAATGAACACGGCTGACAGGGTTGGCATTTTCATCTTAAATCAGCCATACATAGTGCAACAGGTAGTGGCAATTTAATGCAAGCTTCACACCAAACATCTTTTAGCCTGTGTTATGCTCAACCCGCTCAGTTTTCCACCAAAAAAAGAAAGAAAATGCCCAAAAAGAGTGGAAATAGCTATGATTTGACTATTAGATGTTCAATGTTTCTTTTGAATAAAAATAATCATAATTGTTTCATCATATTAAAACGAGAGTTCACTTCACGGAACAGGGTTGTCCTTTAAATGAGAGACGGACATAATTGAATCACTAATCGCGTTAAATGAATCATTATCTTCAGAAATGACTGTCGAAGCAACAAAATAACTAGGGCTTTACAATGGTGACACTTGGATACATTTTTGGATTACAGAAGTGAGTTGAAATCTTCTTAGAAGTGATACAGGGTTAGGGTTGTAAAGGGAGAGTATATTACCAGTAAACTACCAGAATGTTTTAATCTTTCAATGAGCAGAGCATGTATTCAATCAATCCCTATCCCAGTCTGTTGTCCCCACATGCTTTAAGATGGCCACCATTGTTCCTGCTCCTAAGAAAGCTAAGGTAACTGAACTAAATCGCCCCGTTGCACTCACTTCTGTCAACATAAAGTGCTTTGAGAGACTAGTCAAGGATCATATCACCTCCACCCTACCTGACACCCTAGACCCACTCCAATTTGCTTACCGCCCCAATAGGTCCACTGACGATGCAATCGCCTGCACACTGCCCTATCCCATCTGGACAAGAGGAACACCTATGTAAGAATGCTGTTCATTGACTACAGCTCAGTATTTAATACCATAGTACCCTCCAAACTCGTCATTAAGCTCGAGACCCTGGGCCTCGACCCCACCCTGTGCAACTGGGTCATGTACTTTCTGACGGGCCGCCCCTAGGTGATGAAGGTAGGACACAACATCTCCACCCCGCTGATCCTCAACACTGGGGCCCCACAAGAGTGTGTTCTCAGCCCTCTCCTGTACTCCCTGTTCACCCCATGACTGCGTGGCCATGAACGCTTCAAACTCAATCATCAAGCTTGTAGTAGACGCGAATGGTAGGCTTGATTGCCAACAACGACGAGACGGCCTGCATGGAGGAGTTGAGGGCCCTCGGGGTGTGGTGTCAGGAAAATAACCTCTCACTCAACATTAACTAAAGAAGGGAGATGATCGAGGACTTCAGGAAACAGCAGAGGGAGTACCCCGCCCCCCCATCCATATTGACGGGACAGTAGTGGAAAGTTTTAAGTTCCTCGGCATGCACATCACGGACAAACTGAAATGGTCCACCCACACAGACAGCGTGGCGAAGAAGGCGCAACTGCCCCTCTTCAACTTCAGGAGGCTGAAGAAATTTGACTTGTCACCTAAAACACTCTCCAACCTTTACAGATGCACAATCGAGAGCATCCTGTTGGGCTGTATCACCTCCTGGTACGGCAACTGCACCGCCCACAACCGCAAGGTTCTCCAGAGGGTAGTGAGGGCTGCAGAACGCATCACCGGGGGCAAACTATCTGCCCTCCAGGACACCTACAGCATCCGATGTCACAGGAAGGCCAAAAAGATCATCAAGGACAACAACCACCCGAGCCACTGCCTGTTCACCCCGTTATCATCCAGAAGGCAAGGTCAGTACAGGCACATCAAAGCTGGGCAGGAGAGACCGAAAGCAGCTTCTATCTAAAGGCCATCAGACTGTTAAACAGCCATCGCTAACATAGAGAGGCTGCTGTCAACATACAGACTCAAATCTCTGTCCACTTTAATAAATGGACTTAATAAAGATATCATTAGTCACTTTAAATAACACCACTTTAATCATGTTTACATATCCTACATCACTCATCTCAATTGTATATACTGCTCTATACCATCTGCTGCGTCTCGCCTGTGCTGCACGGGCCATCACTCATCCATATGTGTATATGTACATATTCTTATTCATCCCTTTACATTTGTGTGTATCAGGTAGTTGTTGTGAATTTGTCAGATTACTTGTTAGATGTTACCGCATTGTCGGATCTAGAAGCACAAGCATTTCGCTATTCTCACATGAACATCTTCTAAGCATGTGAATGGAACCAATACAATTTGATATGATGTAATCTATCACAAGACATTTAGTGGCTTTTTTGGGTATGTCATTTTCTCTGGCCCTTTGTGTGGCCTTATCACATGTAAAATACTGTATATTAAATAAGATTATTTTAAAATAATAATAAGAATTTGAATGGCAAAGCTGTAAAACATCCTAAATATAAACCACCAACTTAGTGAATAACATTGGTGTTTAACATGAAGGTTTCATCATTAAATATATTATATTTATTTTACTATGTAATTATATATTTGTTGTCAATGTTTTGGTATTAAACTAGTGGCAGTTGGGAAACAATATATAGTTGCAGATTTCTTTGAAAATAATGGCAATGTTGATTAGATCCCTTTTTTCATACATTTTCACTAGTTATATCTATATCTCTATTTACTAGAAACTCATGAGCAATATGGACACAGATATACAAAGTGTATACTATATATTAATACAGTTGTTGATGATTATTAAAGTATAAATTATTTTAAAAAGGTCAATAGATTGCCATAGATTTTCTGTTAACTACCAAACTTTGGTAAATTCACGGTCGCTTTGCGACCCTATACAGGGTTGATGGAGGGGCATGTCAAAATGCTGAATTTTGGCTCTTGAGCAAGCCGTTATTCATTATTAAAAAAACATCTATAGAGTTCTCCATGTGGTCTATATTAAAGGGCACTTGATTTATTAGGATTTGAGCAAGCTGTTATTCATTTTTTTTTTAAGAATCTTGAATTCTCTAGGAGGTCTATATTAAAGGCCACTTAATTTAATCAGGGGTGTTATTTCAGCTAATGGAAAAGTGACGGGGGATTCCCACTCCTGCAATGATTCTTTAAATTATATATTTTAAGTTAATTTACTGCATTTCTACACAATTTAAAACTCTAAAATGCAATTTGGACAACAGCAAAAACAAGCAAAATTGACTCCAGCTATTATCACCTTGTCGCTGTAGTGCTCGTTCACCTCGGTCAAATAGGGGATTTAACATTCTACAAACACATGCCATACAAGAATTATCTACCTGCTATGCACTAGCTCAACACTGGGATTAAAACTCTCGTTTCATGTCGGGTCAAACAGCAGTTACTACAACCATTTTTACCTCTGATGTTCTATGCTGCCTGCATCGATGCACTCTCTACAGAGAGAAAGAGGCAAAGCGAGAGGTTCTGTCAAAATCCAATGTGTTTCTATGGGATTATTTTGGACCTAAGCTTGTCACCTGCCTTCCCGCCTTTGGGGCAATGAATCTCATTTTTAGGGGGCCGACATAAGCATCTCGTCCGCCGTACCCATTTGACGCCCTTTCATTTAATATAACAGGATAAAAAATGTATATAATTAATGATTGGTGCACAATTTCTACAATTTCAAACACAAAAGGCAGTGTTTGTTTGTGGAACAACCCACGCATACACGCTTACACACTGTTTCGCTAGCACAGATTGGAATATGTTCCGGGACCATATCAGTCAACTGGCTTCCTTAATAAGTGCATCGACGACGTAGTCCCCGCAGTGACATACACAGTGACCGTACGTACATATTCCAACCAGAAGCCATGGATTACAGGCAGGATGTTGCCTGTAATCCAAAACTGCCGCTTTCAAGAACACTCACCTGGATGCTTATAAGAAATCCCGCTATATCCTCCGATGAATCATCAAATAGGCAAAGTGTCAATACAGGAATAAGATCGAATCCTATTACACCTGCTCCGAACGCTTGTCGAATGTGACAGGGCTTGCAAACTATCACTGATTACAAAGGGAAACCCAGCCGCGAGTGGCCTAGTGACGCGAGCCTACCAGACGAGTTAAATGCCTTCTACGTTCGCTTCGAGGCAAGTAACACTGAACGATCCGTGAGAGCACCATCTGTTCTGGACAACTGTGTGATTTCTGTAGCCGATGTGGGTATGATCTCTAAACAGGTTACCATTCACAAGGCCGCAGGGCTAGGCAGATTGCCAGGATGCGTACTCCGAGTATGCGCAGACCAGATGGCAAGTGTCTTCACTGACATTTTTAACATGGCCCCTTTCCGATTCACATACCGAGCACTGCCCCATTCACATCGACGGGGCTGCAGTGGAGCGGGTCGAGGGCTTCAAGTCCCTCGGTGTCCACATCACTAAGGATCTATCATGGTCCAAACACACCAACACAGTTGGGAAGAGGGCACGACAAATCCTCTTCCCACGCAGGCGGCTGAAAACATTTGTCATTGCGTCCTCAGATCCTCAAGGTTCTACAGCTGCACCATCGAGAGTATCTTGACTGGCTGCATCAACGCTTGGTACGGCAACTGCTTGTCATCCGACCACAAGGCTACAGAGGGTAGTGCGTACGGCCCAATACATTACTGGGTCCGAGCTCCTTGCCTTCCAGGAACTCTATACCAGGCGGTGTAAGAGGAAGGCCATAAAAACTGCCAAAGACTCCAGCCAAGTCATAGACCTCTCTCTCTCTCTACTACCGCACAGCAAGCAGTAGCGATGCACCAAGTCTGGAACCAACAGGACCGACCCTGAACAACTTCTACCCCCAAGCCGTAAGACTGTTAAATAGTTAAATCACATAAACCGCTGCTACTGTTTACTAGTCACTTTATTCCTAGTTATATGTACATATCTACCTCGATGACCTTGCATCCCTGCACATCAACACGGATGCCCTTTGTATATATCCAAGTTATCGATACTCATTGTGTATTACTTTTATTACTTGTTTATTTATGTTTCTATGATTTTATTTATTTTCTTACTCTGCATTGTTTGGAAAGGCCTGTAGTAAGCATTTCACCATTAGTCCACACCTGTTGTTTACAAAGCACGTGACATAAAATTAAATGATTGTTTCACACACCATGCACATACACTTAACAGAAACACACACACATGCACGTGTGTAGGCAGCCAGGCAAACGTGCCCACACACATGCAGTCACAACTTGCCGGTTCATGCTACAGTGAATCAGTGACTCCCTGATACTCCATTACTAAGGCTGCGTTGTGTGTGTGTGTGTGTGTGTGTGTGTGTGTGTGTGTGTGTGTGTGTGTGTGTGTGTGTGTGTGTGTGTGTGTGTGTGTGTGTGTGTGTGTGTGTGTGTGTGTGTGTGTGTGTGTGTCAACAGCGAGACTGATCTCATTTAGGTTTTGGTTTAGTGTGTGTTTCTACTTTCCCTCCCTCATTCACCTTCCTTCACAGCTCTTAACCCCATCTGCTCTCTCATACCCGTGGAATATTCCGGTGCTTCGCTGCTCTCCACAGGGTTAAATCAACCACTCTCATTCCCAGGCTGGGAGACCCGGCAATGAGGACGTTAACATTCCCAACAAAACAAATGGATTTGAGCTGCAGTTTCTCCAGGACAATGGCTCGGCAATTCCCTGTCAGGTTGCATTCGGAAAACCCTCAGTGGCCAAGTCTTTTTTGTCTTGCTGTGGTCCGTAGGTCTTGCTGGAGGAGGGATTCAGTGTGTCTTTGTGGCAGAGCTCTGTAATATGTAACACGCTTGAGTAGCATCACGAGCCTCAAGGTGATCATATGGAAAGTACTGCTTCTGTGAACCGGCCGTAAGCCTAGTGTGTTGACTACAGTTAACAGTTTACATTTAACCATGGGTATTCATATTAGTTTCGAAACCAGTTTCCCAGAATGTCCTCTTTACAACCAATTCTTGATTCACAAACCACACCCAAAGTGGATAGAATGTACCACTTCATTCATAACAGTGCGAGCAGAGGGTAGAATCCAAGCCGTACAAACGCAGGCCAATGTTGTCCCCTAAATAATTGATCTCTGTCGTCACCTGGCTTTACTCCACACATCAAAAATACATTTAGGACAAAAGTAACTTTTGCTAGTGCTACACTCAAAAACCTTTGTTTAGTGATTGACTGTTTTTGGTGGTGGAAAATGTTTTATTTTTTATTTTTACTGAGTAACAGGTGACTGAATAAAATGCGGCACCAGAGGGAAGGGATGGTTATCTTTTCTTCCCTCTCTCTCATGTAGATTTAACCTGGCTTTGATTTCCTGTTTACACATCTTGAACCCCAAGTCTCTACGCAGCACAACCACAGGCCACGGCGGTTATACTGTCCATCAGAGACCACCTCACTGCATTCAGAATAGGTTGGGAATCTTTGTACTTTGGCATCCTTTGTCTCTTCCTTCTTCTCTCTCTCTCTCTCTCTCTCTCTCTCTCCGTCTTTCTTTATCTGATTTTCTTGTCTTCTTGATCTCTCTTTCTCTCGCATCCTCTCCCGGTCGTTGTCTCTCTCACTGTTGACGTCAAATCATTCTCTCATGTTTCACCGACTTCCTCCCTCTTATATCCCACTCAAATCATGACTCATCCACCCCTCCAGGCCACCCCATATGTTTAAACCATACACCCGCCACCTTCCCAACTTTTTCAAATATGCTATATTGTATTTTGAAGATTCATATATTGTATTTATTTCTTTCACGGTCTCAAATGACTTGGAAATGATTCAGTGTCTCGTAGCCCATCTGTTTGATTCATTTAACTAAGATTTGCAGACGCATACATGCTGAGGATGATGGGCTAAAGGACTGACATTTGTTGGATGTTGAATGCTGGAGTTGATCAGTGAGGACACTGCAGACATCCTGCAGTCCCGGTTCGTACCCAGCCAAGTCCAAGGTTAATGATGCTTCGGGGAGACATTTGGAATCGCCAGTCGACACAAATGTACTAAACATGTAACATCAGCTGTGATGCATGTGTGAGGAGTTGCAGGGGATGAGTGTAGAGTTTCCAGAGAGGCTCGTAGAGATGTGAGCTGAGATGAGTTAAGCATATGGCTCTGGGTTTTTTTTCTTCCATGGACTTAATTTGGAGGAATATCGTTGAGCTTTGGTAGTGAGTGCGTGCGTGCGTGCGTGCGTGCGTGCGTGTGTGTGTGTGTTTGGGTGAGCTGTGTGTGTCGGGGGCGGGGCAGGGATCCATTGCCTCCGTAGACATGAGGAATCCACCAATGCCTGTGAGGTTTCCCCCTACCAGGTAATTAGAAAGGCATCCTGCAGGATAGAGAGAGGAGAGCAAGCAGGTGGAAGCCATTATATTTTCTTTATGTGATTTTTGACATCTCCTCTGGTCCCGAGAGAAGGGCATAAAGAGAGGGGGAATGAAAAGGGAGGACGAATGTGGTCGATTTCTTAGAGTTACTGTGCGTCCTTCCCACTCGACACACATTGGTTGAATCCACACTGTTTCTATGTAATTTCAATTCAATTAAGTTGAACTAACGTGGAATAGACATTGAATTAACATCGGTTCCCAGTGGGTTATCATCTTCTAGGTGCTTTAAGATGCCTCCTGGTTGGTATGATGTGCCTTGTGTTGTCCCGGAGGACTGGTTATGGCCCTCCTGAAGGCCTTTTTAAAGCAATTTCAATACTCTGCATGGACTCCAAACTCGTTTAATGCACAGGTGGCCCTTATGTCCTGCTAGGAGGGCCGGAGAGATAACAAGAGGGCACTGGTCTTGAGACATACATATGCACATGCGCGCACACACACATATATACATCCTTGTGTGTGTGTGTGTGTGTGTGTGTGTGTGTGTGTGTGTGTGTGTGTGTGTGTGTGTGTGTGTGTGTGTGTGTGTGTGTGTGTGTGTGTGTGTGTGTGTGTGTGTGTGAGGGCAGTTGGACTGCGGGAGGTGGTTGTGGCCATGGCAGATTAGGTGTGTATAGCGGCTGTGTTAAGCTGTCTCTGCTGTCTGAGCTGAAATAGTTTAGTTGTCCTGAGGAGCTAGCGAGCCTTTTGGGCCCTGGGCTGTTACTCTGTCTGGAATACTTGGGATGGACAGGGATTACGCCGGCAGGATAACAATAAGCTCCAAGGCGGTTTTCTCTTTCCTCGAGAGTCACGCTGACCATATCCTTCAGCAAGGCTGTTCTTATAGAAAAAAAACTCTCCTCTCAACACTGGAGCAGAGGAGGCCAGGGTTAAGGCTATATACCCTAGAGCAAATACACACTGTCCCTTAGACAGACGGACGGAAGGACAATTTGCTCTTCCGGGAGGTAGAGGGAAGAAGGGGTGTAGATTAGCGGGTAGACACTGCCTCCTTTATTTGGGATCCTGCGGGGAGGGACTGTATATGGTGAGGCAGACACATAGACAGGTGGCTGAATGAGGCTATTACCATGTACAGAGGGAATGGTTAGATTTGGGGGGGGGTGCACGTACACATACACATCAGTGTGTGCCGACAGGTAAATCTTAAAATAGAGATGATCAAACTTTTGGAGACGATAGTGTCAGTAGGAGAGGGTCTTCTTTGTGCCTTTTTTGAATCACAATTTCTCATATTGCATTCTACTCTAAACCCAAATGGGATACACAGTCATGCCTCTCAGACAGTCTACTTACTACGTGCCCACTCCCTCCCTGGCCCCTCCCTTTCCTAGCCCAGACCCCCCCCCCCCCCTGCCTGGCCTGGCCCAGTTGGAAGAGAAACGACTGTGAAACAGGCCTTGAAAGTGATGATTCCGCATTACAGCTCCACCGAGTGATGGAGAAAGAGATAATTATGTGGTTACAGGGTCTATAGAAATTCTTTATCCATCACTTTTTACCATTGGATTCATATTACCCCTCTGATCACTAAACAAGCGAAACATGAGTTCCATCTGCAGTATTCTCCTGTCTTCCATGAAATATTAGATTTTTAATTTCCAAGTGGACGTGAGGAACATGAGAGAGAAATGGATGAAAAAAACACATTTCAGACAAAAGGGGGCTGGGATGCTTGACTTTTGTCATGAGTGTGGTAGTTAGTGTTATGCGGATGGTGGTAGTAGTATTAGTAGGTAGTGTTATGAGGTTGGTGGTGGTAGTAATAGTAGTTAGTTTTAAGAAGCTAGTAGTAGTAAGTAGTAGATAATGATTGATGAGAAATAGCTTAGTTCACCTCTACCTCAGTTCCCTAATCTCCCTTCACCCAGCCTCTATTCATCCCTTCTTCCCAAAGTCCAGAGGAAATATCATTTTTATTTTTAGATCAGCTTTAATATTGCAGATTGATTGTGTATTCTATCAATGTAATTGTCTGCATCATTTCCAATCCCTCATACATTCTTTTGTAAATATATATACAGTGGGGAGAACGAGTATTTGATACACTGCCGATTTTGCAGGTTTTCCTACGTACAAAGCATGTAGAGGTCTGTCATTCTTATCATAGGTAGACTTCAACTGTGAGAGACAGAATCTAAAACAAAAATCCAGAAAATAACATTGTATGATTTTTAAGTAATTAATTTGCATTTTATTGCATGACATAAGTATTTGATCACCTACCAACCAGTAAGAATTCCGTCTCTCACAGACCTGTTAGTTTTTCTATAAGAATCCCTCCTGTTCTCCACTCATTACCTGTATTAACTGCACCTGTTTGATCTCATTACCTGTATAAAAGACACCTGTCCACACACTCAATAGAACAGACTACTACCTCTCCACAATGGCCAAGACCAGAGAGCTGTATAAGGACATCAGGGGTATAATTGTAGACCTGCACAGGGCTGGGATGGGCTACAAGCAGCTTGGTGAGAAGGTGTTGTACAACTGTTGGCGCTATTATTAGAAAATGGAAGAAGTTCAAGATGACGGTCAATCACCCTCGGTCTGGGGCTCCATGCAAGATCTCACCTCGTGGGGCATCAATGATCATGAGGAAGGTGAGGGATCAGCCCAGAACTACACGGCAGGACCTCTCAAAGTAAACCATTAGTAACACACTACGCCGTCATGGATTAAAATCCTGCAGCGCAAGCATGGTCCCCCTGCTCAAGCCAGCGCATGTTTTTTATATATATAAATATATTCCTTTTGTTATTTTCTGCTAACCCTGCCACACTAATTGGGGTAAACCAATGGACAACAACACTTAGGCTTCTACTTTTGATTAAATAAAACATTTTCCTCAGCAATCTACAGACAATACCCCATAATGACAAAGCAAAAACAGGTTTTTTGATTTTTTTGCAAATGCATTACAAATAAAAAACAGAAATACCTTATTTACAGAATCCCTTGAGACACGAAATTGAGCTCAGGTGCATCCTGTTTCCATTGATCATCCTTGAGATGTTTTTACAACTTGGAGTCCACCTGTGGTAAATTAAATTGATTGGGCATGATTTGGAAAGGCACACACCTGTCCATATGAGGTCCCACAGTTGACTGTGCATGTCAGAACAAAAACCAAGCCATGAGGCCGAAGGAATTGTCCGTAGAATTCTGAGACAGGATTGTGTCGAGGCACAGATCTGGGAAAAGGTACCAAAAATGTCTGCAGCATTGAAGGTACCCAAAGAACACAGTGGCCTCCATTATTCTTAAATGGAAGAAGTTTGGAACCACAAATACTCTTCCTAGAGCTGGCCACCCGGCCAAACTGAGCAATTGGGGGAGAAGGGCCTTGGTCAGGGAGGTGACCAAGAACCCGATGCTCACTCTAACAGAGCTCCAGAGTTCCTCTGTGGAGATGGGAGAACCTTCCAGAAGGACAACCATCTCTGCAGCACTCCATGATTTAGGCCTTTATGGTAGTGGCCAGACTCATCAGTAAAAGGCAAATGACTGCCTGCTTTAAGTTTGTCAAAAGGCACCTAAAGTACACTCAGACCGTGAGAAATAAGATTCTCTGGTCTAATGAGACCATGATTAAACTCTTTTGCCTGAATGCCAAGTGTCACTTCTGGAAGAATCTTGGCACCATCCCTATGGTGAAGCATAGTGGTGGCAGCATCATGCTGTGGGGATGTTTTTCAGCGGCAGGGACTGGGAGACTAGTCAGGATCGAGGGAAAGATGAACGGAGCGAAGTACAGAGAGATCCTTGATGAATACCTGCTCCAGAGCGCTCAGGACCTCAGACTGGGGCAAAGGATCACCTTCCAATAGGACAATGACCCTAAGAACACGACAAAGCAGGAGTGTCTTCGGGACAAGTCTCTGAAAGTCCTTGAGTGGACCAGCCAGAGCCCGGACCTGAACCCAATCGAACATCTCTGGAAAGACCTGAAAATAGCTGTGCAGCAATGCTCCCCATCCAACCTGACAGAGCTTGCGAGGATCTGCAGAGGTAAATGGGAGAAACTCCACAAATACAGGCGTTTCAAGCTTGTAGCATCATACCCAAGAATACTTGATAATGTAATTGCAGACAAAAGTCTCTTCAACAAAGTACTGAGTAAAGGGTCTGAATACTTATGTAAATGCATTATTTCAATCTTAAACTATTTATAAATTAGAAAACATTTCTAAAAAAAACTGTTTTTGCTTTGTCATTATGGTGTATTGTGTATAGATTGAGGGGAAACAATCAATTTGATACATTTTCTTAGTAAGGTTGGAACTGAATATAATGTTGAGAAAGACAAAGGGTCTGAGCACATTCCAATGGCGCTGTACATTTTACGGACACAGTATATTTGACATTAGTTATCTTTAGTTTGTTTTTAGTCCCTCAACCCCTCCCATCTATCTCTGAACACCATCCAGTTTTGATTTATTTGCCAACTATGTTTCAACTGTGCTGTGATGTTTCAACAAAAGCTCTGAACCTTTTTCTCATAGTTTCTACATATTTGTAAAGTTAAAGATAATAATTTTTGCTCAGGGTGATTATATTATTGATCGATTGCCTACGTCTCTAACTCACTCAGCAGTATTTTTCAGGCATTCCTGAACCTGCTACCAAAAACAAGCTACATATGGACAGTGCCAAAATAAATGATCTAATAATTCTGTGTCTTCACAGCAAAATCTGCAGAGCTGGGATAGTTGTATCTCCCATATAAACTCAGCAAAAAAAGAAATGTTCCTTTTTCAGGACCCTGTCTTTCAAAGATAATTCATAAATCCAAACAACTTCACAGATCTTTATTGTAAAAGGTTTAAAAACTTTCCCATGCTTGTTCAATGAACCATAAACAATTAATGAACATGCACCTGTGGAACAAACATTAACAGCTTACAGACAGTAGACAATTAAGATCACAGTTATGAAAACTTAGGACACTAAAGAAGCCTTTCTAATGACTCTGAAAAACACCAAAAGAAAGATGCCCAAGGTCCCTGCTCATCTGCGTGAACATAACTTAGGCCTGCTGCAAGGAGGCATGAGGACTGCAGATTTGGCCAGGGCAATAAATTGCAATGTCCGTACTGTGAGGCGCCTAAGACAGCGCTACAGGGAGATGGGGAGGACAGCTGATCGTCCTCACAGTGGCAGACCACGTGTAACAACACCTGCACACGATCGGTATATCCGAACATCACAACTGCGGGTCAGGTACAGGATGGTAACAACAACTGCCCGAACTACACCAGGAACGCACAATCCTTCTATCAGTGCTCAGACTGTCGGCAGTAGGCTGAGAGAGGCTGGACTTAGGGCTTGTAGGCCTGTTGTAAGGCAGGTCCTCTCCAGATATCACCGGCAACAACATTGCCAATGGGCACAAACCCACCGTCGCTGGACCAGACAGGGCTGGCAAAAAGTGCTCTTCACTTACAAGTCGCGGTTTTGTCTCATCCGGGGTGAGATGGTCGGATTCGCGTTTATTAACGAAGGAATGAGCGTTACACCGAGGCCTGTACTCCGGAGCGGGATCGATTGGGAGGTGGAGGGTCCATCGTGGTGTGGGGCGGTGTGTCACAGCATCATCGGACTGAGCTTGTTCTCATTGCAGGAAATCTCAAGACATCCTCCTCCCTCATGTGGTACCCTTCCTGAAGGCTCCTCCTGACATGACAATGCCACCAGCCATACTGCTCGTTCTGTGCGTGATTTCCTTTCAAGACAGGAAGTCAGTGTTCTGCCATGGCCAGCGAAGAGCCCGGATCTCAATCCCTTTGAGCATGTCTGGGTCCTGATGGATCAGAGGGTGAGGGCTAGGGCCATTCCCCCTATAAATGTCTGGGAACTTTCAGGTGCCTCGGTGGAAGAGTGTGGTAACATCTCACAGCAAGAACTGGCAAATGTGGTGCAGTCCATGAGGAGGAGATGCACTGCAGTACTTAATGCATCTGGTGGCCACACCAGATACTGACTGTTACTTTTGATTATGACCCCCCCCCCCATACATTATTCCATTTCTGTTAGTCACACGTCTATGGAACTTGTTCAGTTTATGTCTGTTGAATCTTATGTTCATACAAATAATTGCACATGTTAAGTTTGCTGAAAATAAACACAGTTGACAATGAGAGGACATTTCTTTTTTTGCTGAGATATATATATATATATATATATATATATATACACACACACACAGTACCTGTAGAATGTGTGGACACACCTACTTGTTCAATTTTTTCTTGGTGTGTGTTGTGGGTCATTGTCCTCTTAAAAAAACAAATGATAGTCCCATTAAGCGCAAACCAGATGGGGTGGTGTATCACTGCAGAATGATGTGGTAGCCATGCTGGTTAAATGTGCCTTGAATTCTAAATAAATCACATACAGTGTCACCAGCAAAGCACCCCCCACACCATCACACCTCCTCCTCCATGTTTCACGCAGGAAACCACATATGCAGAGTAGGTGAACGGATGATCTCTGCGTCTCACAAAGACACGGCGGTTGGAACCAAAAATCAGACCAGAGGACAGATTTTCAACTGTCTAATGTCCATTGCTCGTGTTTCTTGGCCCAAGCAAGTCTCTTATTATTGGTGACCTTTCGTAGTGGTTTCTTTGCAGCAATTCGACCATGAAGGCCTGATTCACACAGTCTCCTCTGAACAGTTGATGTTGCGATGCGTCTGTTACTTGAACTTTGTGAAGCATTTATTCGGGCTGCAATTTCTGAGGTGCTGTTATCTCTAATGAACTTATCTTCTGCAGCAGACGTAACTCTGGGTCTTCCTTTCCTGTGGCGGTGCTCATGAGAACCAGTTTCATCATAGCCCTTGATGGTTTTTGCGACTGCAATATCAAGTTCTTTAAATTTTCCGGATTGACTGACCTTCATGTCTTAGAGGGGCGGCAGGGTAGCCTAGTGGTTAGAGCATTGGACTAGTAACCGAAAGGTTGCAAGTTCAAATCCCCGAGCTGACAAGGTACAAAATCTGTCGTTCTGCCCTTGAACAGGCAGTTAACCCACTGTTCCTAGGCCGTCATTGAAAATAAGAATTTGTTCTTAACTGACTTGCCTAGTAAAATAAATAAATACATATATTTAAAAAAAAAGGACTGTTATTTCTCTTTGCTTATTTGAGCTGTTTTGCCATAATATGGACTTGGTGTTTTACAAAATAGAGCTATCTTCTGTATACTACCCCTACCTTGTCACAACACAACTGAATGGCTCAAACGCATTAAGAAGGAATGAAATTCCACAAATGAACTTTTAACAAGGCACACCTGTTAATTGAAATGCATTCCAGGTGACTACCTCATGAAGCTGGTTGAGAGAATGCCAAGTGTGTGCAAAGCAGTCGTCAAGGAAAAATGGTGGCTACTTTGAAGAATCTCAAAATATATTGTTTTGTTGAACACTTTTTTTTTGGTTACTACATGATTCCATAAGTGTTATTTTATAGTATTCATGTCTTCACTACTATTCTACAATGTAGAAAATAGTAAAAATAAAGAAAATCCTGCAATCACTGTGTGTCCAAGCCTATGACTGGTACTGTACAACATTCTATTGGTTGCAAAAATGTTGTATAATAATTTAAAGTGTTGAATCCAGTGTCGTTTTGTTTGAGTTCATTATTGTTAAATATAGAGACTTTTCACACACTTTTTGTCCCCCTAATCATCCAGCA
This sequence comes from Oncorhynchus gorbuscha, assembly GCF_021184085.1. NCBI lineage: Eukaryota > Metazoa > Chordata > Actinopteri > Salmoniformes > Salmonidae > Oncorhynchus > Oncorhynchus gorbuscha. The sequence continues at coordinate 65,536,566 of NC_060175.1, read as the reverse complement.
GAAGTGTGTGATCTCTTTGAGAATGTGGGCAGGACAAATCTGAGAGCATTAGAGCTTCATATGTTATTCCTTTTGCAGGGAGACCCTTCATCTTTGTTAAGAGAGGATGAAAAAGAAGAGAGGGGAACCCTAAGAAGAGAGACATCTTCTCCTAACCACTGTGTCCTGAACTGCCTGTGAATGTTCTTCCCATTAACTTCTTAAGTTCAGAGCCAGGGAGCGTATCACACTCTCTCTAAAAGAGGGGAAGCGCAGAGGAAACACAGAGGAGAAATGGAAAGAGAAAAGAGATCTGAAGGAAGTCAACAAACAGAGCCACTGGCAGTGTTCAATAATCAAAAGATAATGATTGGTCCCTATGTCGTGTGGTTAATTCAACGGGCTAAAAGTTAATTCGGGATTAACAAATGGGGATCCCCACTGGAGATCGTTGCTCTTCTGATCCCTCAAGTGCCGTCTGATGTCTCTTGTACAAGATACAGCTTGACCTATTGACTCTGTGATTGATTGGCCTTCCCTGTTAACCAGCGTTTGTGGCTGATGGGTGACGGGTAGGTAGCGGGATTGGTTGACTAGTTGGTGAATTGGTCAGTTGTATAGACATTTAATCACAAGTTGGCGGCACCTTATATTGGGGAGGACATGCTTGTGGCAATGGCTGGGGCGGAATTAGTGGAATGGTATCTAACACATGGTGTTTAATATATAAATTGGGCAGAGGATTGAATGGACCATGGTAGTAGTGGTAGAGGGTAGAGAACCATGGAACTGAGGCTTTTCTCACCATCAGAATAATTCATTCTCAGATCTGACATTTTGGACCTTTTTGATCAAATGGACTAACAGGTGAAAATCATTATGTATTGACATGAATGACCAACACAGTTCATGCGAGAGACACGCCAGATTCATTAATATGGTGTGAATGAGAGCGGACTCTCTGTCCTTTAGTCCCATCATTCAGCTACCCTCAACCCCTCCCATCTATCTCTGAAGACCATCCCGTAACATTTTATCATGGAAATAGCTATTCTGTCATTCAGCCTATAGTAGCACACCCCACAAGACATGCCACCAAAGGTCTCTTCACAATCTCCCGTCTATCTCTGAAGTCCACAGTGCATTCGGGAAGTATTCAGGCCCCTTGACTTTTTTCCACATTTTGTGACTTTACAGCCTTATTCTAAAATGGATTAAATCTGGGGGTTTTCGGCATCAACCTATACACAATACCCCATAATGACAATGCATAAACAGGTTTTTAATTTAAACATGGAAATATCACATTTGCATTAGTATTCAAACCCTTTACTCAGTACTTTGTTGAAGCACCTTTGGCAGTAATTACAGCCTTGAGTCTTGAGTATGACGCTACAAGCTTGGCACACCTGTATTTGGGGAGATCCTCTCAAGCTCTGTCAGGTTGGATGGTGCACAGCTAATTTTAGGTCTCTCTAGAGTTGTTCAATCCGGTTCAAGTCCGGGCTCTGGCTGGGCCACTTAAGGACATTCAGAGACTTGTCCTGAAGCCAGTTGTCTTGGCTGTGTGCTTAGGGTCGTTGTCCTGTTGGAATGTGAACCTTTGCCCCAGTCTGAGGCCCTGAGCACTCTGGAGCAGGTTTTTATCAAGGATCTCTCTGTACTTTGCTCTGTTCATCTTTCCCTTGATCCTGAGTAGTCTCCCATTCCATGCCACTGAAACACATCCCCACAGCATGATGCTGCCACCACCATGATTCACTATAGGGATGGTGCCAGGATTCCTCCAGACGTGGCGCTTGGCATTCAGTTGCCTTTTGGCAACTCTGAGCGGGCTGTCCTGTACATTTTACTGCGGCGTGGCTTCCGTCTGGCCACTCTACCATAAATCCCAGATTTGGTGGAGTGCTGTAGAGATGGTTGTCCTTCTGGAATGTTCTCCCATCTCCACAGAGGAACTCTGGAGCTCTGTTAGAGTGACCATCGGGTTCTTGGTCACCTCCCTGACCAAGGCCCCAATTGCTCAGTTTGGCCGGACGGCCAGCTCTAGGAAGAGTCTTGATGGTTCCAAAGTTTCTTCCATTTAAGAATGATGGAGGCCACTGTGTTCTTTGGGGACCTTCAATGTTGCAGACATTTTTTGGTACCCTTCCCCAGATCTGTGTCCCAACCCAATCCTCTCCCGGAGCTCTACGGATAATTCCCTTGACCTGGCTTGGTTTTTGTTCTGACATGCACTGCGACCTTATATAGACAGGTGTGTGCATTTCCAAATTATGTCCAATAAATTGAATTTACCACTGGTGGACTCCAAGTCGTATAAACATCTCAAGGATGATCAATGGAAACAGTATGCACCTGAGCTCAATTTCGAGTCTCATAGTAAAGAGTCTGAATACTTGTGTAAATAAGATATTTATCTTAAAAATTTGGGGTATTAGGTATCATTAGGGGGTATTGTAAGTAGCTTGATGAGGATAATGTTTTATTTAATCCATTTTAGAATAAGGCTGTAACATAACAGAATGTTGAAAAAGTGAATGTTTTTGAATACTTTCTGAAATGCACTGCATATACCAAAGTATGTGGACACCACTTCAAATTTGTGGCTTCGTCTATTATATATTATAGTAAATTATACTAAATATTTTTACGTGGATGGGTTTATTGGTTTTAAAATACACCAGTTATGCTATTTTGGACAACCAGGCTGGTGATGTCATACTTTTGAATCCTTAAAGAGATGGGTGGGGCTAAGGCTTAAGAGGGCGTGAACGATGCTGAATGGGTGTAGACAAAGAAGAGTCTCTACTTTTATCCAATGTAAAAAACATAATTTAAAATGTTACTAAATGTTACATTCATTAATTAATATGGTGTGAATGAGAGCGATTTCACCTTCTCCACACTCTCCGTTTGTCCTCAAAATGTCACCATTACACTGATCTTATTATGATTCATGATTTTATTAGGATCCCCATTAGCCGACGCCAATGGCAACAGCTAGTCTTCCTGGGGTCCGACACATAACAAGAAAGACATTACAGACAGAAATACTTACATACATTCTTGATCTCGTGGTCACCTTCGAATGGATTCTGTAAGGGCCCCCACTAAAATGGCTTATAATATTATAAAAATATATAGCTGGCTTTCTCTAACGAAAGGAGAGTTAATAAAGAATGGAGAAAGAGACCGAAACAAGGAATAAAACGGGGGGGAAAAAAAGGAGACTCAATATTTAGAAATTTGATTTATGTGCTTCCTCTGTTCGACAGGTTCAACAGAGCTGTCAGTGACAGGCAAGGTGTGACCTGTCCAGTCTCCTGCCAGGTACTGTAGGGCTCAGTAAAAAAAAACATTTTTTAAAAGCTACATTATAAATAAGTTGTGAAGCTAATTGTGCCCATCTTTTGTCTGATCGAAGACTCGTGCAGAGGGACGTAATCCAGAGGGCGAGGGACAAAATAGAAAGGAGGGAAAGAGGAGGAGGCAGCTCCTCTGGGGAGGGTTTCTGTGAAAGAGGACGCCATCGTATCGCTGCTTGATTAAGCCCAGTTAATGAGAAGGCTTTGAGCCTTTGTTTGTAGTTCTAAATCAAATGGCTATGATCCGGGGTCTGGGTGGGTGGAGGGGTTCAGTGCCCTGAAGGGTCTGCTCTCTCTCTTCGCCCTCTGACTGTTAGCTAGCTGCTGTGTTGACCGCACACACAAGTAAACATCCACAATGCTCACTCTCGCTCTCATATTTTCTCTATCTCAAGTGTGTGTATATACTGTACTTTCACACACATGCAAGCACACACACACACACACAAACACTGGCGGACACTCTGCAAAAAGTGCCTGTGTTTGTGTGTGTTTGGCCTTGGGTAACTCTCAGTGGTATGCGGAAAGCCACAAGTCAGATTTAAAACAAATAAAAACCTATTTAACTGAACCTTGAACACAAATGTCTTCCATATCTACAATATCTACATCCCACACACATCTGAAGTGCTAATAGCACCGTTGAAACTGTCAAGGCTAGGAGGTATAGCGTGAATACTTGAACCGTGGAGTTGGTGGCTCAGTACAGTATGTGATTGTATGACCGTGTAGTATTCCATAGCTCTTGGGTTTGCTCAGGTCAACCAGGATGTGTCTAAATGTAGGCTAGTGAACCTCCCTTTCAAGCCCTGGGTCCGACAAGCTTTTAACAGCACACCGGTCACAATCCCTTTCTTCTTCCTCTCCCTCACTCTCTTTCCTTTTTCTCAGACATCAGAGATGGAGAGGGGGGGGGGAATGAAAGGCCTAGCTTTTCCTCCTTTGGGCTTGGGAGCGGAGGGAGAGAATGAGGGAGAAGAGCGGAGGAGAGGAGTTGTCTCGCTCTGTGTCTGAGAATTATTAAAACCAGAGTGAATCCTGAGGCCACTGAGGGAACAAGCCCCTGTGAGGGAGGGAGGAAGGAGAGAGGAGGAATCAGAGATGCCCTCTCAGCACAGACTTTATTTGCTCTTCTGTGCGGCAGCGAGAAAGGGATGGAGGGGTATAAACAGAACAATGAGGAATTTGCTCTTCCGAGAGGTAGAGGGAAGAAGGGGTGTAGATTAACGGGTAGACACTGCCTCCTTTATTTGGGATCCTGTGGGGAGGGACTGTATGTGGTGAGGCAGACATATAGACATGCTGCTGAATGAGGCTATTACCGTGTACAGAGGGAATGGTTAGATTTGTTTTTTTCCCCACATGTGCGCACATGCACTTACACACACTGAAGGCTGCAGAAGGACGACCTGGAGGCAGGAGGCAGGTTCCTGCTCTGGAGGGCAATTTATCCTAAATGCAGGAATGAAAGGATTACAAAGCGACTGTGTAATCCCCAGCTGTCAATCCCACACCTCATTAGCAAACAAAAGGCTGAGAGTGGGAGGGAGAGGGGGAGGAATGGGAGGGGAGGTTGAAGTGAGGGAGAGAAAGATAGAAGGAGAAATAAAGATAGAGAAGGAGGAGAGGTAGCAGCCCCTGGGTTCAGCTCGGGGCTCTGCGGAGAGCTTTTATTAGTTCAACTCTGGTCTGTCTTTGCTCTCCTCTGCGTCTCCTCCACTAACAGCAACAGACAGAGTGGGAGACCAGATCAGTCACGTCTCAAACCCACCACAGCTCAGCTTGTAATTCCCTGATTAATTAAGAACAGTGATTTGTTCGTTTAATTGTAGGTGTTGGGCCGTTTTTCCACTCCCCAACCCCACCCATCGTTCCCTTGCATTCTTCTTCCTCTTGTTCCCACTCTTCCTCGGCAGCAGAGGCTAATTTGCCCTGCAGCTGTAGGGCTGCTGGGAGGGGAAATGAAAAGGTACGGTGGGGAAAGCATTCAAATGGTTTATTAACAATTGATTTGCCACTGCGGCACTGTGCTAAGGCCTGTATATTACTCCAAAGAGCTCAATCCACTGAACTCATAGCAGTGCTTACCTCAACATGAACGGTTATTGTTGGTTTTCCCAACATGACTGACAACACACACACAGTAGGTGAATGAATATATGTTAAACAAGTGCATGTTTACATGCTTTAGGATTCTCACTAATGGCTTTGGGTGGTTATGACAGGGGGTGATACGTTGGAGACAAGCGTAGGCACTACAAGTCAACTAATACGACAGCAGCATCAAAGGCGTTTCCAAACCAAATTCACGTCAGTGTTGTCTGCCTTCACCTGCAGACAGCTTCGTCTTCTCCTCTTCCATTGTGTCTTAGTCTCTGCATTGCTGTGGTGCTCCGACAGTGTCACATCTCTTGCTCAGGCAGATACACACAGTGGACACCATGGCAGGCGTGAGATAGATGCCACATCAGACGCATTAGAGCTTCAAAGCCAAGGGGAGAAAAGTGAGACAGAATCCCTCTAGCCAGCTAGGAGACACTACTAAGGGAAGGAGTGTCTTATCTCTATCTGTTCATCTTCATGCCACGTCTACTCTCTCTCGCTCTCTCTCTCGCTCTCTCTCTCTCTCTCTCTCTCTCTCTCTCTCTCTCTCTCTCTCTCTCTCTCTCTCTCTCTCTCTCTCTCCGTCTCTGTCTGTCTCTCTCTCCCTCTCCCTCTCCCTCTCCGTCTCTGTCTGTCTCTCTCTCCCTCTCCCTCTCCCTCTCCGTCTCCGTCGTCTCTGTCTGTCTCTGTCTGTCTGTCTCTCTCTCTCTCTGTCTCTCTCTGTCTGTCTGTCTGTCTGTCTGTCTGTCTGTCTGTCTGTCTGTCTGTCTGTCTGTCTGTCTGTCTGTCTGTCTGTCTGTCTGTCTGTCTGTCTGTCTGTCTGTCTGTCTGTCTGTCTGTCTGTCTGTCTGTCTGTCTGTCTGTCTGTCTGTCTGTCTGTCTGTCTGTCTGTCTGTCTGTCTGTCTGTCTGTCTGTCTGTCTGTCTGTCTGTCTGTCTGTCTGTCTGTCTGTCTGTCTGTCTGTCTGTCTGTCTGTCTGTCTGTCTGTCTGTCTGTCTGTCTGTCTGTCTGTCTGTCTGTCTGTCTGTCTGTCTGTCTGTCTGTCTGTCTGTCTGTCTGTCTGTCTGTCTGTCTGTCTGTCTGTCTGTCTGTCTGTCTGTCTGTCTGTCTGTCTGTCTGTCTGTCTGTCTGTCTGTCTGTCTGTCTGTCTGTCTGTCTGTCTGTCTGTCTGTCTGTCTGTCTGTCTGTCTGTCTGTCTGTCTGTCTGTCTGTCTGTCTGTCTGTCTGTCTGTCTGTCTGTCTGTCTGTCTGTCTGTCTGTCTGTCTGTCTGTCTGTCTGTCTGTCTGTCTGTCTGTCTGTCTGTCTGTCTGTCTGTCTGTCTGTCTGTCTCTCTGTCTCTCTGTCTCTCTGTCTCTCTGTCTCTCTGTCTCTCTGTCTCTCTGTCTCTCTGTCTCTCTGTCTCTCTGTCTCTCTGTCTCTCTGTCTCTCTGTCTCAACTCATCTCTCCTCCGTTTGTATCCTCTTTCTCTCCCTCTCTGTCTCTTGCTCCCTCTCTCTCTTGCTCCCTCTCTCTCTTGCTCCCTCCCTATGTTGGTCTGACTGAGATCAGATGAGCACCACGAAAGGAAATTGGGAGTCTTGTTGTGGTCTGATTTTCTTGATCCCTCTGCAGTTTTTATGTCACGTCGTCAGATAGTTTGATTTTATTGTAAGTCGCTCTGGATAAGAGCGTCTGCTAAATGACTTAAATGTAAATGTAAATGTAAATTTCTAATCTGCCGATTTGATTGGCCACTGCTGAGTTCCATTTCCTGACTTCACAAAGCGTGGCGTTTCTCATTATCCCTCCCTTTAATTTATGCACACATTACTCATAGTTTAGGTGAATAACAAGTTTGGGTGATGGCATTTGCTGACAGGTTTTCCTATGTGGGCTAGTGGCTGGAAATAGGTTGTGGGAGGAGCTGAGGTTGTTTAAAAAAAATTAATTGTCATCTGCTGGATTCATCACGTATAGATGACTACATAGAAACGACACTGTGAGATAAATAAATAATGTAGATGGATAGAATAGAATCAGTCGGAGGATGGATGACGGTAAGCAGAGCGTGTATCTGATGTCGTTCACCAACAACAGCGAGCTAGATAAAAAGGATTTAGGGAACACAATGAAAACATCTCCCACCACATGACAAGGAACACGTATGAGCCTGCATTGTGTCAGTCACACCAGGCTTTTTCTAGCTTCACAGAGGAATTCTCTCTTCTCTCTGTCCTCTTTCCAGTGTTTGTGATAATATGTACTCTGGATGACAAACAGTAGGCTCATAGACACGCAGCGCATATGTATGTCAATATTATGTAGGTGAAATTAGATATGTAATTTCCTATTTGTTGCCAGAGCTATACGTAAGTAACTCACAATCTCCACACTTTTTCTAAGACTTGTTGAGAGAAAGAATGAGGGTTTTGGTTTGTTGACCAGTGCACCACGACTGGGATGTTCAGACTATGGTGTATATTTTGGACTGGTTCAAATGGAGCCAATAGACATGGTTGCCGTGTTCATGGCACCTAAGCAACTTTGCAGTATTTTGTTTTTTTGTCTTTTTTTCTCATCTTATTAGCTGAGAACATACTTTGCGTTATTACATACAGTCGGATATTAGAGCGGCAGTAACTCACCAGCATTTCGACCAGAAATACGACTTTCCTGAATTGGATCCTTTTTATTCGTACCCCCTTTATTCGTACCCCCTAAAGCAATTCCACTTATCCCAGAGACTGCTCCAAGATGCCGCTGGCGGAGAAGAAGTATTCGGAGTGGACTCGGGAGGCATTCATACCACCCACCGCTTCAGAGTATATTACTCGCTAATGTTCAGTCCCTGGACAATAAAGGACACAAACTCTCTTTCCAGAGACGCACTGTTTCACGGAATCATGGGCCTATGCGGATATACTGTCCCCATCCATACAGCCAGCTGGGTTCTCAGTACATCACGCAGACAGGAATAAAGAACTCTCTGGGAAAAATAAAGGCAGAGATGTATGTTTCATGATTAACTACTCATGTGGTGATTGAGGTAATGTACATGAACTCAAACTCTAGAATACCTCACAATCAAATGCCAACCATATTATCTCCTGAGAGAATTATCTTCGGTCATCGTCACAGCCGTGTATATTCCCCCTCAAGCTGATACCGTGACGGCTCTCAAGGAACTACACTGGACTTTGTGCAAACTGGAAACCGCATATCCTGAGGCCTCATTTATTGCAGCTGGGGACTTTAATAATGCATATCGGAGGAAAACTCTACCGATGTTTTATCACTTGTGCCTCAAAAACTCTCGACCATTGCTACTCTCCCTTCTGGGACGGCTACAAAGCCCTCCCCCACCCTCCCTTTGGCAAATCAGATCACGCCTCCATCCTGCTCCTCCCTTCCTGTAGGCAGAAACTCAATGAGGAAGTACCTGTGGTAAGGATTGTTCAGCGCTGGTCTGACCAATCGGAATCCATGCTTCAAGATTGTTTTGATCATGCGGTCTGGGATATGTTGTTGCCTCTGAGAATACCGTATACACTGACATGGTGACTGAGTTAATCAGGAAGTGTATAGGGAATGTTCCCCACTGTGACAATTTAAAATGTATCCAAACCAAACACCGTGGATAGATTGCAGCAATGTTCCCTCTTTTTTTCGACACTGAACACAGGCTGTACCTGCTTCAAGTTACGTTTTCAACAGTGGCCAAGTAGGCTACTGTGGCTACTGTGGCCTACCTTCAAAAACAATGGAGAAAATGCATCTCATAACAATTTAACATGGAAATAGCTGTTCTATCGTTCAGCCTATAGTAGCACACCCATGCATACCCCACAAGACATGCCACCAAAGGTCTCTTCACAATCCCCAAGTCAAGAACAGACTATGGGAGGTGCACAGTACTATATAGAGCCATGGCTGATGCAAGCAGGAGTATCAGATTTAAAAACCAGATAAAAATACACCTTATGGAACAGTGGGGACTGTAAAGAGGGAAACGGGCACAGACACACATACACATGATAAGACTATTGTAAATATGTGGTGGTGGAGTGGTGGCCTGAGGGGGAACACTGAATGTGTTGGGTAAGGTGTTATGTAATGTCATGTAGTATTTTAAACTGTAAGTACATGTGTTGTGTTGCTGGACCCCAGGAAGAGTAGCTGCTATTTGGGATCCATAATAAATACAAATACAGTAGAGGCCAATGGTGTTCAATGTACATTCCCTGAGACTTTCGAGAGAGAAAAAAACATGCAGGGCTTGATATTAAACTGTTTACCCACTTATCCTTCAAACAAGGAGGTGACTGAAAATGTTGTTGTTGTTTGATGCAAGAAACCACTTTAAAAAATAAAGTGCGTTATTATTTCCATGACATTATTACACAGAATCAGACAAATTATGCTATCCTCTGCCTATTGGCTCTTTAGCTTATTCAAGCCTGTCTCAAAATACAACACTGCCCTTTAAGACAACAAATAGTTATTTACTAGACTGACATTTTGTGCTCTTGTAGAAAGCAATGACTCCCTACCAATTACCTATAACTGGGCTAATAACTCACTAACTAGCAAAGGTTATGATCTAAATAAGCACACGTGGCTAGCATGCAGCTCTTGCTTCGATCTCAAAACAAGTGCATCTATTCATGAGTCACAACCACAGCTGTAAACACAATCCAGTTCTAAGTGGCACAGATCCATATATGGAAATAGTCTATTTGCATATAGGCCTAGTACAGCTCTGATTGGTTATGCTGCACAGGTTTGTGTAGAGTGGGCAGAGTCATGCACAATAGAATCCTACACATGAAGCCTTCTGACCACAACAAAAATGTGCATAGTTTGTTTTGTTTCGCTATGTTCAGTAGTGGAAAAAGTACCCAATTGTCATACTTGAGTAAAAGTAAAGATTCCTTTAATAGAAAATGATCACCCAGTACAAAATACAAAGGTATTTGATTTTTAAAAAATACTTAAGTATCAAAAATAAATGTACTGAAGTCTCAAAAGTAAAAGTACAAGTATAAATAATAAAACATTGCTTATTAAGTAAACCAGATGGCATATTTTTCTTTTTTTAGTTTATGGATAGCTAGGGGAACACTCCACACATCATTTACAAATGAAGCATTTGTCAGAGATGTTCTCTTGAGTGTGTGAATTGGACAATTTGTCTGTCCTGCTAAGCACTCAACATGCAACAAGTACTTTTGGGTGTCAGGGAAAATATATGTAGTAAAAAGTACATAATTTTATTTAGGAATGTAGTGAAGTAAAATATTTGTAGTAAAGTACAGATACCCCAAACAACAACTTGAGTAAAAATACTTGAAAGTACTACTTAAATACTTTACACCACTGGGTATGTTGCATTGAAAGGGGCCAATATTGCATTGATTCGATCACAATTGCCACAGCAAAGGGAAACATTGATAGGGTAAACTAACAGGGAAAACTCTAGAAAGTTGAGTGAAGTTCAATCTTGTGCTTCTCTCAGTGTCTGATAGTTCTTCTGCAAGCTGCGTGGCAGTACTGGTGAGCTGTGAGGCAGTACTGGGGAGCTGCGAGGCAGTCTCAGGCTATTGTGGGCCCACGCATGAGCACAGCTTAGAGGGAACATTGGATGGCAGCATTCACGCAAAACTGAAAGTGCAACCCACCACATTTAACTCACGAAGGGTGACTGGCAATATGGTTGAGTACAGAAAATACAGTTATTCCCTCCGTAAGGCAATAAAACAGGCAAAATGTCAGTACAGAGACAAAGTGGAGTCGCAATTCAACGGCTCAGACACAAGACGCTTCTGGCAGGGACTCCAGACAATCACAGATTATAAAGGGAAAACCAACCACGTCGTGAACACCGACGTCTTGCTCCCGGACAATTTAAACAGCTTCTTTGCCCGCTTCGAGGGAAACACAGTGCTGTTCATTGACTACAGCTCAGCCTTCAACACCATAGTACCCTCCAAGCTCCTCATTAAGCTCAGGGCCCTGGGTCCGATCCCACCCTGTGAAAGTGGGTCCTGGACCTCCTGGCAGATCGTCCCCAGGTGGTGAAGGTAGGCAACAACACCTCCACTATGCTGACCCTCAACACAGGGGCCCCACATAGGTGCAGAACCCGGTCCCTCCTGTACTCCCTGTATGGCCACGCACGTCTCCAACTCAATCATCAAGTTTGCAGACGGCACTACAGTGGTAGGCTTGATTACCAACAATGACGATACAGCCTACAGGGAGGAGTTGAGAGCCCCGGCGGAGTGGCGCCAGGATAATAACCTCTCATTCAAAGTCAACAAACCAAGGGAGCTGATCGTGGACTTCAGGAGACAGCAGTGGGAGCACGTCCACATCGACAGGGCCACAGTGGAGAAGGTGAAAAGCTTCAAGTTCCTCTGCTTACACAAACTTACAATCTGAAATGGTCCACCCACATACAGTGGCTTGCGAGAGTACCCCCCCCCCCCCTTGGCATTTTTCCTATTTTGTTGCCTTACTACCTGGAATTAAAATAGATTTTGGGGGGGTTTGTATCATTTGATTTCCACAACATGCCTGCCACTTTGTAGATACAACATATTTTTTTCTTCTGAAGCAAACAGAACTTGAGCGTGCATAACTATTCACATTTACATTTACATTTAAGTCATTTAGCATTCACCCCTCCCTCCCCAAAGTCTTTGTAGAACCACCTTTTGCAGCAATTACAGCTGCAAGTATCTTGCGGTATGTCTCTATAGCTTGGCACATCCAGCCACTGGGATTTTTCCCCCATTCAAGGCAAAACTGCTGCAGCTCCTTCAAGTTGGATGGGTTCAGCTGGTGTACAGCAATCTTTAAGTAATACCACAGATTCTGAATTGGATTGAGTTCTATTCATTGACTAGGCCATTCCAAGACAAGTGTTGCTTTAGCAGTATGCTTAGTGTCATTGTCCTGCTGGAAGGTGAACCTCTGTCCTTGTCTCAAATCTTTGGAAGAATTTCCCTGTATTTAGCACCATCCATCATTCCTTAAATTCTGACCAGTTTCCCAGTCCCTGCCAATGGAAAAACATCCCCACAGCATGATGCTGCCACCATGCTTCACTGGGGTGATGAGAGGCGCCAGACATAGCGTTTTCCTTGATGGCAAAAAAGCTCAATTCTAGTGTCATCTGACCAGAGTGCCTTCCATATGTTTGGGGAGTTTCCCACATGCCTTTTGGCAAACACCAAACGTGTTTGCTTCTTTTTTTCTTTAAGCAATGTCTTTTTTTTCTGGCCACTCTTCCGTAAAGCCCAGCTCTGTGCATTTTACGGCTTACAGTGGTCCACTGGACAGATACTCCAATCTCCACTGTGGAGCTTTGCAGCTCCTTCAGGGTTATCTTTGGTGTCTTTGTTGCCTCTATGATTAATGCCCTCCTTGCCTGGTCCATGAGTTTTGGTGGGTGGCCCTCTCTTGGCAGGATTGTTGTGGTGCCATATTCTTTCCATTTCTTTTATAATGGATTTAATGGTGCTCCGTGCGATGTTCAAAATTTCGGATATTTTTTATAACCCAACCCTGATCTGTACTTATCCACAACTTTGTCCCTGATCTGTTTAGAGAGCTCCTTGGTCTTCATGGTGCCGCCTGCTTGGTGGTGCCCCTTGCTTAGTGGTGTTGCAGACTCTGGGGCCTTTCAGAACAGGTGTATATATACTGAGATCATGTGACAGATCATGTGACACTTAGATTGCACACAGGTGGACTTTATTTAACTAATTATGTGACTTCTGCACCAGATCTTATTTGGGGGTTTCGTAGGAAAAGGGGGTGAATACATATGCACGCTCCACTTTTCCGTATTTTTTTTTGTTGTTGTTGAAAGAAGTAATTTTTTCCACTTAACCAATTTGGACTATTTTGTGAATGTCCATTACATGAAATAAATTTATGAAATACATTTATTTAAATTATTTAAAATAGTTTTAAATTAAAATTATAATGAAATAAAATAGACAAAACACCAAGGGGAATGACACTTTTGCAAGGCACATGAGACAGTGTGGTGAAGAAGGCACAAAAGCGCTTCTTCAACCTCAGGAAACTTTTACAGATGCACCATTGAGAGCATCCTGTCGGGCTACATCACTGCCTGGTAGGGCAACTGCACCATCCGCAACCGCAGTGCTCTCCAGATTGTGGCACGGTCTGCCCAACGCATCACCGGGGGCACATTGCCTGCATCTACAGCACCCATAATCACAGGAAGGCCAAGAAAATCAAGGACCTCAGCCACCCCGAGCAATGGCCTGTTCACCCCGCTACTATCCAGAAAGCGAGGTCAATACAGGTGGATCAAATCTTCAACTGAGTGACTAAAAAAACAGTTTCTATCTCAAGGCCATAAGACTGTTAAATAGTCACCACTTGCCGACCCCCGCCCAGTATCCTGCCCTGAACTTAAGTCACTGTCACTAGACGGCTACCACCCTGTTACTCTACCATGCATCTTACCATGCATCTTAGAGGCTTCTGCACTATGTACATAGTCATGGAACACTGGTCACTTTAATAATGGCAAACTGGTCACTTTAAATCATGTTTACATGCTGTTTTACACACTTCATATTCATGTAATGTAGTCAAAGCCTATCCTATTTCACTTTCTGTACATATACTATACACATACATACAGTCGAAGTCAGATGTTTACATACACTTAGGTTGGAGTCATCAAAACTTGTTTTTTAAACACTTCACAAATTTCTTGTTAACCAACTATAGTTTTGGCAAGTAGGTTAGGACATCTACTCTGCATGACACAAGTCATTTTTCCAACAATTGTTTACAGACAGGTTATTTCACTTATAATTTACTGTATCACAATTCCAGTGGGTCAGAAGTTTACATACACTAAGTTGACTGCCTTTAAACAGCGTGGAAAATTCAAGAAAATTATGTAATGGCTTTAGAAGCTTCTCATAGGCTAATTGACATCATTTGAGGCAATTTGTTATTGTTGATGTATTTCAAGGCCAACCTTCGAACTCAGTGTCTCTTTGCTTGGCATCATGGGAAAATCAAAAGAAATCAACCAAGACCTCAGAAACAAAATTGTAGACCTCCACAAGTCTGGTTCATCCTTGGGAGCAATTTCCAAACGCCTGAAGGTACCACGTTCATCTGTACAAACAATAGTACGCAAGTATAAACACCATGGGACACACATCCGTCATACCGCTCAGGAAGGAAACACGTTCTGTCTTCTAGAAATGAATGTACTTTTGTGTGAAAAATGCAAATCAATCCCAGAACAACAGCAAAGGACCTTCGAAGATGCTGGAGGAAACGGGTACAAATGTATCTATATCCACAGTAAAATTAGTCCTATATCAACACGACCTGAAAGGCCGTTCAGCAAGGAAGAAGCCACTGGTCCAAAACCACCATAAAAAATACAGACTATGGTTTGCAACTGCACATGGGGACAAAGATCATACTTTTGGTCGCAAATGGGTCTTCCAAATGGACAATGACCCCAAGCATACTTACAAAGTTGTGACAAAATGGCTTAAGGACAACAAAGTCCAGGTATTGGAGTGGCCATCACGAAGCCCTGACCTCAATCCCATAGAAAATTTGTGGGCGGAACTGAAAAAGCGTGTACTAGCAAGAAGGCCTACAAACCTGACTCAGTTGCACCAGCTCTGTCAGGAGGAATGGGCAAAAATTCACCCAACTTATTGCGGGAAGCTTGTGGAAGGATACCTGAAATCTTTGACCCAAGTTAAACAATTTAACGGCAATGCTACCAAATACTAATTGAGTGTATGTAAACTTCTGACCCACTGGGAATGTGATGAAAAAAATAAAATGTGCAGAAAATAATAAAAGCTGAAAAAATAATTCTCTCTACTCTGACGTTTCACATTCTTAAAATAAAGTGGTGATCCTAGCTGACCTAAGACATGGACTTCTTACTAAGATTAAATGTCAGGAATTGTGAAAATTTAAATGTATTTGGCTAAGGTGTATGTAAACTTCCGACTTCAACTGTACATACTTCGGGCTCCGACATTGCTTGTCCTAACATTTCTATATTTCTTAATTCCATTCTTTTACTTTTTAGATTTGTGTGTATTGTGTATTGTCCGACATTACTGCACTGTTGGAGCTAGGTACGCAAGCATTTTGCTAAACTTGCAATAACATCTGCTAAATATGTGTATGCTACCAATAAATTTGGATTTGATTTGATGTTAGGACACCCTCTGCCTCAAAGCCTCACCTCTCCTTGAGTCAATGACGCTTGGGCTGAGGATGTCCTAAAATGGACACTGTAGAGGACCAGCGATATGCCAGCGATATTAGTACTTTTGTCCAGGGCTGCTGCTCCACAGGCGTCCTTGTGCTATCAGGGAAGAGTGTGTGTAGAGGTATGTGTGTGTTGAGTAGACCGTAGAAGTGCTGAGTCGACCAGGGCACCTAGTGGACAGACCAAATAGAGATCGATGATATGCCGCTGAAGGACAGGCCACTCCTCTCTCCTTTTTTAGAGTGAGTAGAGTGGAACATTTATTCTTATATAGTCTGTCAAAGAACAAATTGTCTGTGTGTCTGTGCATGCATATAAACTTCCTTCCTTCTGTAGGATTTACAGGAGATGTCTCTGTTGTGTAGGGCTTTGATGTTTATGGAATTTTAGGTAACAGTTATTTGTGAGGCAAATGTCCACGGTCACTGTTTATAACCGTTCAAATAGCAAAATGAAGGAACTTCTGATTTCCTCTCGGTCTGCTTCACAGCAGCCGTAGCACCACAGAGTTCCTAAACTAAGAGGCGCAACATCGCGAAACGTCCGGGAATGGGAAGCAAACCAGGCCAGGGATTGGGGTTTGAGAAGCCAATGAGAGAAGTGAAAGATTCTTCCTGAATTTTCTCAAAATATAAAGGCACAACCTAAGTTTGAGCCAATGTCTTAAGTAGTTAACGGGAGCACATTTTTAAGGAGAGAGCACACAGAGAAAGGTAGAAAACAATTGTTTACAATTCATTTACAAAACTGCTATGTGGTTTACTGGATATTATTACTTGAAAATACATTTTATAAACAATATTTCCTCAAATTAATATATTAGAATAGTTTGGACAGTTTTTAAACATTTTATTCACGGTATTCATCCATAATTCTTGGTTACACGGTTAGACAATTACCATGCCGGCTCTAATGTTGTGTAATGTTGTGTACTGTGCAGTGAAAGCTCCAGGTAGACCTGTGCCTCTGTGGCCGATGTGAAATCGCTAGCTAGTTAGCGGTGGTGCGCGCTAATAGTGTTACAGTGAGTGACGTCACTCTCTCTGAGACCTAGAAGTAGTTGTTCCCCTTTTTCTGGAAGGGCCGTGGCTTTTGTGGCGTGATGGGTAACGATGCTTCGTGAGTGATTGATGTGTGCAGAGGGTCCCTGGTTCGAGCCCAGGTTGGGGCGAGGAGAGGGACGGAAGCTATACTGTTACACCTCTCCTGTCTGGTGTCGAGTTATAGTCCCCCTCAGCTGTTTGCTGTGGGATCTCACCGTTAGATTGGACTGATCACATGACACCCCAGCCCAATCTCTCAGGCCGCTTGGGAAGCATTTACTAAATATTTAACTTTAATTTAGATCCCAGCGCCTGGGATGTAATTGTATTCCAACGACCTGACCTGAAACTTTGAATAATATAGGCCTTTCAGTTAGCCACTTAGATATTGGTTCATGAATTAATCACCCCTAGGCGGATGACCTTCAGAGGAAGACAGAGGTTGTATATATTATTGCTATCTTTATTAAGCGTTTCCATTATGAGCGTAACGCTTTCATGTTATTATCAAAGAAATATGAAATATTGTCTTAGATTGAGGGGAACGACGTACATTTTCACTCATTCAACGACCTCCATCAACCTCTCTTTCTCTTTGGGTGGAGAGGGGTTAAAAGCAGACCCCCAGATTGATGCATCTCTCCCTGCCACAACCATTCACTATCACCCCCCCCCCCCTTATCACTCCATATTGCCTCGCCTCACTCCTTTACCGCAGGTGGAGCCTCTTGTCATTGATTTTCTCTTTTCTCTCTTCTTTTTCTTCACTCACTGCAGCCCTTCTTCACTTATCTGGCTTTAACACAACAATGCTGCAGAAAGAGGGCACCCAAGGACAGATTAGATTGTTTTGGGGATCTTTAGTCCTTTTCTCGATTTCTTTCACTCTGTATTTTTTTCTGTTGTTGCCCTCTTCCCTTTCTCTATTTATATGGTAGGCCTACGTCTGAATCAACCTCTACCATTTGCCACCACTACTATGCTTGTTATATACTGCAAAACAATAGACTCTCTTTCTTTCTTTCTCTCCCTCTTCCTTGGTCTATGTGTTTTTCTTTCTGTGGTAGTGAAGAATAGACCTCGCCCTGGAAGGATTTCAGGACTGCGTGTGTATTCTCCTAGCGTCTCCGCTGTCTAAGCCATGGTAATTACAGTGCTCCACTGCCTCTGTAGAAGTCAATGAACCTGAACTAATTGTCTCTCTCTACATGGAAGTCAACTATTGTGTCAATTCCCCTGCGACACTGCAACCACTGCTGAACGAGCCCTTGCATCCTTTATCAGTACATATGTGTTTGTTCTCAGTGCACGCCCGCATGTAGGTGTGTGTGTGTGTGCGTTGTGCGTTTTCCACAGTTCTACTACGGTTAATTGAGCGTGGGAATGTTGTTGTTTATTTGGACCTCATCCTTTTCGCGCTTTTAATTTGTAACATATACTTATAGTTAGTAACAGCGTGACATGATCTCTCATTTCAAACTGAAAATAGCTCAGAGTTCTGTGAAATGATAATGGCTTAAACAGCTAACCTATTTCCAAGATGTAATAATGTCTGTTTAAAAAAAAAAAATCTAACTCAAACTGTGTAGGCTCTGTTTAAGCTGTTTTCCCATTGAAATGGCATCCCACACTAAACTCAGACTCCGTCTCAAGGGCAACATGTAGCTAACTGTCTCACAATGTTGCAGAGTCTGTCTTTTTCCTTTTCTGAGGAGAAATGTTATCATTAAGTCTGGTTAGGCTCAAACCACTCTGACCACACTGGCGGTTCATGGGACGATGCCAGCTTAACCCGGACTGCTGAGGCCCCTGGGTAACGTATAACGCTCACATAACATTGCGGAAACTCGTGTAACATGAGCGCTATCTTAGGTTAACTTAGGTTACCCTCAGTGGGAGGGGTGTGGGGTGGGATAGTTGTGTGGAAGGTGCTATGTGCCTGGGTGAACGAGGACCATAGGGAGATTCTGGGTTAGATTTAGCCAGCGGATGCCTGGGTTAGCTAATTGCTGTGTGGGATCTGGGATGGTTTAGCATGGGAGGTTTTGGAACAGAGGGCTGAGATACTGTAGCTAGATCGACTCCAAACTATTCTTACCCCTTGTTCTACTGGGGCTGACTGAGCTACGGTAGGGGAGGTTACAGTCACTGTGGCATCCACATCCTCTGCTAATGCCGTGGTAATATTCCTGCAGGCCTGTCTGTCTGCTTGTAAGGAAAAATAACACAAACAAATAACCATTTAAAAGATCGAAAAAGGGGTCAGGAGAGTGACTGAGGTCAAAAAGGGAAGGAGCCGACACTAGGGCATTCCGAGGCTTTTCGTTAAGACTGAGCTTTTGGCTCCGCTCACCTAAAGGAGCCCTCATTTGACTCCCAAACAGAGTTTTGTTCAGTAGTGCGTAAACATTTTTTGAAAAATATACAAAGTTGCAGACCATTATTTCGGACAGTGAAATACGAGTTTAAGGACATTTTGTTACCTGATGATATCAATTAGATCACATTGCAAAAATGAGCGTGGACCAGAATGAGGCTCTCTTCTCACAACCTATTGTTCCTGCAGCGATGAATTGACCATTTTCAGAGAACGTTTTTATAACTGATCTACAGATAATGGTTGTCTAGAGCTTAAACGGTGGTAGGAGTAGTAATGGTACGCAAATCAGGGAGCCAAGTGAACGGCTATTCCTCAGATGCGGGTCAGTTCCCAACGTTCACTACTGAAAAAGAGCTGTTCGTTCGCGAACGACCCACCACTAGCTGGAACGGGAGAGGGAGGAAAAAGTGTTAGGGAGAGAAAGCGCGGGGTAGATGTAATGGGACAGGTCATTAACGTGATCCTTTTGTTCATTAAATTGGCTCGAGCTTAGTTATTCCCACTAAAACAGCACGCATGCAATTAGCGTGCAGACAGAGAGAAAGAGCCAGTGCTTGGCATGCCAGTCGCGTGCGTTAACAGTCTTTTGGCACTAGTTATATTTGGTTTCCGTGTTTAGAGTGAATAAATTGGGCTACTGTTGTCTGCTGGCTCACACTCTTCCCCCATGGTGTCCAACCTCAGTTCCTCTGTGGTACTGACGTTATCTCCCCTAATAGACCCACTGTGGCCTCTCTCTATTTTAATGTAGTTTGGGTTTTTAGAAATGATTTTTATTTTGGCCAACAAAATGATCTAGAGATGTCTGGAAAGAGGAGTGAGGGTTTGACCTGCACGGTGAAGGAGAGATGGCGTGAAGAAGAAGGGAGTGGTGAGGGCGTGGTGTGGTGAAGGAAGGAAGGAGAGAGGGGGTTTAGATGTAGACTTCTGTCTCCTTGTGGGGATGCTGTTGTTTACTGTGGCCTTTACTGAGAAATGCCACACAGAGCACTGGGGCATATCAGGACACATCCTCAGGGCAGAGCCCGGGGCCACAACTTCTAGGACAAACACACGCTCACCTAACGCACACACATGCGTAATGCACACATGCACACATTAGACTAAACCTACTGAACACACACACACACATACCAGACTTTACTACCACACTTAGGCACAGACACATCAAACAGACGCACACAAAACCAACTTCCTGTGTTTGAACAAATGCCTAGTCTCAAATGTCTAGTCTCTGTATCATATCACATCCTAAATGTAAACTCAGCAAAAAAAAAAGAAAACGTCCCCTTTTCAGGACCCTGTCTTTCAAAGATAATTCGTAAAAATCCAAATAACTTCACAGATCTTCATTGTAAAGGGTTTAAACACTGGTTCCCATGCTTGTTCAATGAACCATAAACAATTAATGAACATGCACCTGTGGAACGGTCGTTAAGACACTAACAGCTTACAGATGGTAGGCAATTAAGGTCACAGTTATGAAAACTTAGGACACTAAAGTGGCCTTTCTACTGACTCTGAATTACACAGAAAGAAAGATGCCCAGGGTCCCTGCTTATCTGCTTGAACGTGCCTAAGGCATGCTGCAAGGAGGCATGAGATACCCCTACAAATCAGCTGGGCTAGACAATCTGGACCCTCTCCTCTCTGTATGTCCCCAGGCACCCTCATTTGTTGACTTCTGTGATCCCTAAGTTTGTTTTACTCACTGCTTTAGCACACTCCGCCAACCCTGATGTCCTTGCCGTGTCTGAATCATGGCTTAGGAAGGCCACCACCAATTCTGAGATTTCCATTCCCAGCTACAACATTTTCCATCAAGATAGAACGGCAAAAGGGGGAGGAGTTGCAATCTACTGCAGAGATAGCCTGCACAGTTCTGTCATACTTTCCAGGTCTATAACAGTTTGAACTTCTAATTTAAAAAATTAACCTCTCCAGAAATAAGTCTCTCACTGTTGCCGCCTGCTATCGACCCCCTCCGCTCCCAGCTGT
Organism: Oncorhynchus gorbuscha; assembly: GCF_021184085.1. Taxonomy (NCBI): domain Eukaryota; kingdom Metazoa; phylum Chordata; class Actinopteri; order Salmoniformes; family Salmonidae; genus Oncorhynchus; species Oncorhynchus gorbuscha. Next base: position 65,515,408 of record NC_060175.1, on the reverse strand, counting down.
GCCCTGGACACCATTTGTGAATTGATCGCCCCCCATCGAGCTTCAGAGTTCATTCTGTTAGGTGACCTAAACTGGGATGTGCTTAACACCCCGGCAGTCCTACAATCTAAGCTAGATGCCCTGAATCTCACACAAATCATCAAGGAACCCACCAGGTACAACCCTAAATCCGTTAACATGTGCACTCTCATTGACATTATCCTGACCAACTTGCACTCCAAATACACCTCAGCTGTTTTCAATTAGGATCTTAGCGATCACTGCTTCATTGCCTGTATCCGCTATGGGTCCGCGGTCAAACGCCCACCACTCATCACTGTCAAACGCTCCCTAAAATACTTCGGCGAGCAGGCCTTTCTAATCGACCTGGCCCGGGTATCCTGGAAGGATATTGACCTCATCCCGTCAGTTTAGGATACCTGGTCATTCTTTAAAAGTAATTTCCTCACCATTTTAGATAAGCATGCCTCGTTCAAAAAATGAAGAACTAAGAACAGATATAGCCCTTGGTTCACTCCAGACCTGACTGCACTTGACCAGCACAAAAACATCCTGTGGCGCACTGCAATAGCATCGAATAGTCCCCACGATATGCAACTGTTCAGGGAAGTCTGGAACCAATACACACAGTCAGTAAGGAAAGCAAAGGCTAGCTTTTTCAAGCAGAAATTCAAATCCTGTAGCTCTAACTCCAACACTGTAAAGTCCATGGAGAACAAGAGCACCTCCTCCCAGCTGCCCACTGCACTGAGGCTAGGTAACACGGCCAGCACTGATAAATCCATGATAATCAAACATTCCAATAAGCATTTCTCAACGGCTGGCCATGCCTTCCTCCTGGCTACTCCAACCCTGGCCAACAGCTCACACCCCCCCCAGCAGATGTTCTGAAAGAGCTGCAAAACCTGGACCCGTACAAATCAGCTGGGCTAGACAATCTGGACCCTCTCTTTCTAAAACTATCCACCGCCATTGTTGCAACCCCCATTACCAGCCTGTTCAACCTCTCTTTCATAGCGTCCGACATCCCTAAAGATTGGAAAGCTGCAGCGGTCATCCACCTCTTCAAAGGGGTTGAGACCCTAGACCCAAACTGTTACAGACCTATATCCATCCTGCCCTGCCTATCTAAAGTCTTCAAACAGATCACTTACCATTTTGAATCCCACCGTACCTTCTCCGCTGTGCAATCCGGCTTCCGAGCCGGTCACGGGTGCACCTCAGCCATGCTCAGGGTATTAAACGATATCATAACCACCATCGATAAAAGACAGTATTGTCCAGCCGTCTTCATCGACCTGGCCAAGGCTTTCGACTGTCAAACACCGTATTCTCATCGGCAGACTCAATAGCCTTGGTTTTTCTAATGACTGCCTCGCCTGGTTCACCAACTACTTTGCAGACAGAGTTCAGTTTGTGAAATTGGAGGGCATGTTGTCTGGACCTCTGGCAGTCTCTATGGGGGTACCACAGGGTTTTATTCTCGGGCTGACTCTTTTGTCTGAATATATCAATGATGTCGCCTATTGCTGCGGGCAATTCCCTGATCCACCTCTACGCAGACAACACCATTCTGTATACGTCTGGCCCTTCCTTGGACAGTGTGCTAACTAACCTCCAAATGACTTTCAATGCCATACAAAACTCATTCCATGGCCTGCAACTGCTCTTAAACGCTAGTAAAACCAAATGCATGCTTTTCAACCGTTCGCTACCCACCCGCCCGACTAACATCAATCATCACGCTGGATGGTTCCGACCTAGAATATGTGGACAACTATAAATACCTAAGTGTCTGGCTAGACCGTAAACTCTCCATCCAGACTCATATTAAACATCTCCAATCAAAAATCAAATCTAGAATCGGCTTTCTATTTCGCAACAAAGCCTCCTTCACTCACGCCACCAAACTTACCCTAGTAAAACTGACTATCCTACCGATCCCCGACTTTTGCGATGTCATCTACAAAATAGCTTTCAACACTCTACTCAGCAAACTGGATGCAGTCTATCACAGTGCCATCTGTTTTGTTACCAAATCACCTTATACCACCCACCACTGCGACCTGTATGCTCTAGTCGGCTGGCCCTCACTACATATTCTTCGCCAGACCCACTGGCTCCAGGTCATCTATAAGTCTTTGCTAGGTAAAGCTCCGCCTTATCTCAGTTCACTGGTCACAATATCAACACCCACTTATAGCACATGTTCCAGCAGGTATATCTCACTTATCATCCCCAAAGCCAACACCTCATTTGTCCGCCTTTCCTTCCAGTTCTCTGCTGCCAGTGACTGGAACGAATTGCAAAAATCACTGAAGTTGGAGACTTTTATTTCCCTCATCAACTTTAAACATCAACTATCTGAGCAGCTAACCGATTGCTGCAGCTGTACATAGTCCATCTGTAAATAGCCCCCCCCCAATCTATCTACCTCATCCCCATACTGTTTTTATTTTATTTACTTTTCTGCTTGTTTGCAATTCAATTGCAATGTACTGTGAGGCGCCTAAGATAGCGCTACAGGGAGACAGGATGGACAGCTGATCGTCCTCGCAGTGGCAGACCACGTGTAACACCTGCACAGGATCGGTACATCCGGACATCACACTTGCGGGACAGGTACAGGATGGCAACAACTGCCCGAGTTACACCAGGAACGCACAATCCCTCCATCAGTGCACAGACTGTCCGCAGTTGGCTGAGAGAGACTGAACTGAGGCCTTGTAGACCTGTTGTAAGGCAGGTTCTCACCAGACATCACCGGCAACAACGTCGCCTGTCAGCACAATCCCACCGTTGCTGGACCAGACAGAACTGGCAAAAAGTGCTTTTCACTGACGAGTCGCTGTTTTGGCTCACCCGGGGTGATGGCCGTATTCGCGTTCATCGTCGAAGGAATGAGCGTTACACAGAGGCCTGTACTCTGGAGGGGGATCGATTGGGAGGTGGAGGGTCGGTCATGGTCTGGGGCGGTGTGTCACAGCATCATCGGACTGAGCTTGTTGTCATTGCAGGCAATCTCAACGCTGTGCGTTAAAGGGAAGACATCCTCCTCCCTCATGTCGTACCCTTCCTGCAGGCTCATCCTGACATGGCTCTCCAGCATGGCAATGCCACCAGCCATACGGCTCATTCTGTGTGTGATTGCCTGCAAGACCGGAATGTCAGTGTTCTGCCATGGCCAGCGAAGAGCCTGGATGTCAATCTAATTTAGCACGCCTGGGACCTGTTGAATCAGAGGGTAAGGGCTAGGGCCATTTCCCCCAGAAATGCCGAGGTGGCTCGGTGGAAGAGTGGGGTAACATCTCACAGCAAGAACTGGTAAATCTGGTGCAGTCCGTGAGGAGGAGATGCACTGCAGTACCTAATGCAGCTGATTTTAACCCCCCCAATTTGTCGAGGGACACATTATTCCATTTCTGTCAGTCACATGTCTGTGGAACTTGTTCAGTTTTATGTCTCAGTTGTTGAATCTTGTTATGTTCTTACATATATTTACACATGTTAAGTTTGCTGAAAATAAACGCAGTTGACAGTGAGAGGACCTTTCTTTTTTTGCCGACGCTATATGAAGAACTAAACCCTTCCAGTAGAGTTGAGAAGCAAAGAGCAGAAGTGTATTCTGTAGGGCTCAACCAGCACTCCAACCTTTTAGATCAAACACAACCTCTCTCCCGCCACTTAAAAGAGCTGCAAAATTAAATGTCCCCAAACTTTTTTAAAACCTACTTCTCGGAAAAACCTTGATGTCTATCTTTGTCCGCTGTCCTCTATTTTGTGTTCTCTCCTTTCTCTGCTGCCGCTGTTGTTGTTGTAAAGAATCACCTGGACCTTTTTGATCCCGGGTTACTTGCTCTGATACAAATATTTCCCTCACCCGTTGGAGAAAAACATGTTAATGCTCAGCATTTGGCCTTTTTCACATCAACACCTTTTGTGATCTCTGCTGGAATGAGTCATTGCCGGTATCAGCCGGAGAGAGGTTGCTTTTGAGGCAAAAAAAAAAAAGGACAAATGCCTATTCTTCTTTTTTTTATAGTCACAGCTGGCATTTGACTCATATCCCCCTGTCTCCGTTGGTGTTTTTACATTGTGTGTCTCTGGGGAGCGAGGGCGGGAATAGCCTGCTGAACTAGGGCAGCAAGACGCTGACATTTACACTCAAAGGCTAATGGGATGCCTGAGTCGGCCTGCGTTAGCCACTTTGTTTGGCCGCTCAGATCAGGGCCGCGCGCTAGCCCACATTCGCTCCAAGCTTTCCGGCTCTCTGGCTCAGTGTCTAAGGCCTGGTGATGTTGACTCTCCAGATAGAAGTGCATTCAAAGACTGGCGGGCTTATTCTCTTATTCTAATGCCCTTTATGTCTGGATGTCGTTAGCTGACTCTGTGCGGCTGCCTGGGTCTCCGGCAGCCAGGGCTGAAGAGTCTGTCAACTCATCTCTACTCCTCTCACACCATGAGAGGTCTGTCGGGAGAGGGCTAAAGAGAATTACATAGATGCTCCCTTTTAATGTAACCAGGGACTCCAGTTTCTGCCCCTTAGAGTTGTAAAAGCAACACATACTTTTTTTTGTAGACCAGTCATATTTTCCGTATCCAAAGGCTATGTTGTGAAAAAATATCCGTAATGGTGATAGTAATACACCCCTTGGGGTTAAGATGTGGAAATGATCTCCGTTCTCCTCTGAGATGCTTCAGCTTGGCCTATCAGCTTGACCTATTCTCTGTCTCCCGGGGGCGAGGGCTGCTGCCTATTGGAGTCTGAAGACTCATTTTACATCACAGCTCAAAGGCTACCATGATCCCTGTGGTGTGTTTGCTGGGCTCAGATTTCCGCATTTTAAAAGATTATCACAGGCGCCTTTTCGACATCCTATGTTATTTCTGGTATTTTATTAGGATCCCCATTAGCTGTTGCGATAGCAGCAGCTACTCTCTGGGGGTCCACACATGGCAATCGAGGAAGAGGATAGATCCTACCCAAGTCATACCCATTCCATTTCAGTTTTAACACATGTCTGTCTGAGGGATTGGTGAGGGAGATGGAGAGGGTTCTTAACTGTCAGTGTGAGCTGTGAGGGTGCTTCATGCTAATGACAACAGCGCATTCCTCTGTAAACGTGAGCCTCTCACAGGCTCCAGTGTTCTTAGAGGGGGAGAAAGAGACCGAGAGCGGGTTTGTTTCGCTCAGGGAAATATCAACGTAATTAGGAGCAGCATATCATTTACAAATCAGGGTTGACATTTAAGAGGCTCGCTAGGAATAACACAACATTTCACTGATGCATGATGGGAAGGATTTCTTCATGCTGGGTAGAGAACGAGTGTGTGTCTTACCAGGTGTTGTAATCAATGTTGCAGTAGCACATACTCTGCTGGGGACAGCAAAATGTGCATACCAAATGGCACCCTATTCCCAACAGTGTGCTACTTTTGTCCAGAGCCTTATCAGTCTGTAGCATTTGCTATGAGCCCTGCATGGTCAAATGTAAGATACTAAATAGGGAATAGGGTGCTATTTAGGATGCAGACTGAGACTACCCCTCTCTGATCAGTGCACCTCTCAGCTAATGGAATCATGACCTATTAGGTTGTTAGGAAAAGGACTGTATCTGTTTATAATCATGTATTTATGACATCAATAGTGTGCTGTTTTAAAAGAGATCAGAGAATGAGATGGGTACACACAGCGCTAGTGTTAGACTCCTGCTCTTCACAGGTGTGTGTGTGTGTGTGTGTGTGTGTGTGTGTGTGTGTGTGTGTGTGTGTGTGTGTGTGTGTGTGTGTGTGTGTGTGTGTGTGTGTGTGTGTGTGTGTGTGTGTGTGTGTGTGTGTGTGTGTGTGTGTGTGTGTGTGTGTGTGTGTGTGTGTGTGTGTGTGTGTGTGTGTGTGTGTCAGTCTGTGTGATGTGAACGTGATGGAAACAGACTTGCAAGTGTCTGCATTACATAACACGTGTCTCCATCTGAACAAAGATGTTACCTTAGATGTCACATGTCTGTGTTTTGAGGGAGAGTGTAAGCCTTTAGCTGTCTCCCTCTTGCGTTGAGTCCTGCTCCAGTGTTTACTCCGGGCCTGTTTGGGACACCACAGTGGCTGTGTGTGATAAAGAACCATCTGTTCTCATGGTATCACTGCATCTATGACCCGCTAGGCTGAGCTGCAGTGAGATGTGCTACTAAGCGATATTGAGTCCCAGAGAGGACAGCGCGTAAACGTAACACTAGTCACTCCTAGACAGCCCTGTTTGTTACTGTATTACTGCATTATATCACTGAGGTAGAAGGGTGTGTGGGGGGGGGTGCTGTCGACTCACACAACTGATACAGTTATTGTTTTCAACGTTTATTCACCCAGGTTAGTCTAACTGAGATTGCATATCTGTCACGAGACACCTAGGCCATAAAGAGCAGCCATCTCAACATGTGCTACAGAAGAATACAGAGTTTCAGTAAGAGCAGCACGCACTGTGAAAAACCTACATGTGAGCGCGAACCCCCAGAAGACCCTAAATCCACTCATTTGCCCCCCCCCCAATCCCCCTACCCTGAAAACAGTGGAGACTCACCATATGAGAGAGAGAGAGAGAGAGAGAGAGATGGATACTCTGAGCCATCTCTCTATCCATCAGGTGTAGATGGGCTTTAAGTGCCGTGGGGAGATGCTGCTAGTCTATGATTTAAAGTGGAGCTAGATGACTCGGGAGACAGATTCCTCCTCCACTTCGCCGTGCGGAGCCTAATAAATAAGCATATCCTCCTACCGGGGGGCACTAAATACACATTAAGTACAATTATTCCTGTGCTTCATAAGTGGTGTTTCAGTGGTATCAGCACGCTGGGCTTTACGCAAGCTCTTTTATTGTTATTGATGATGGCCACAGAGACCAGCTGTGGTTCAGATACTGTAGCTAGCGCGCCGCCAAAAGTGTATATCTTCTCCGTAACTCAGTCGGAGTGTGTTCGTGGGTTGCACGTCGCGTCACAATATTGTTAGGACGATTCGCTTGAGCATTGGTGCCCGACTTAACGTTCTACTTAACAAGGCATCCTCAGTTGGTGCTGATGAACATTTGGTCTGAAGTGCGTTACGGTGGCAGTTCAAATGGAGGCAAGACATTAGCAGGAATGCCTCTTGTCGCTGTTGTGATATCGCCAGGTTGATTTTTTAGATGCATTGTAACGTTAGCATTGCCGGCGATACTGAAAAGATATATACGTGCAACATGCAACCATTTCAAAGATGTTCCCGAGTTACAGTTCATGTAAGGAAATCAGTCAATTGGAATAAATTCATTAGGCCATAATCTATGGATTTCCCCATGACTGGGCAGGGGCGCAGCCACAGGTGGGCCTGGGAGGGCATAGGCCCACCCAATTGAGTGCCAGGCCGCACCAACTGGGGAGCCAGGCCCAGCCAATCAGAATGAGTTTTTTTCCCCACAAAAGGGCTTTATTACTGACAGAAATACTCTTCTGACTATGTTTAGCCTGACTGTGTTTAGCCTGACAGTGTTTGTGGTAAATGCAATACTTTCTTGAGGAATGTAATAACGGCATTGTGTTTGACTGACAGACTGTGATCGGTAATCTCCCAGAGGAATCAGCCATATCTGCTCTTCCTCCTCCTCCTCCTCCTCCTCCCCCTCTATAAGTCATTCTGCAGCAGTAGCTGACTACATACCAGGGCTTTGTGCTTTAGCCTAGAGCCTGTTTCACAGGCCTGCAGTGGAACCCCTTAATGGCCCAGAGCTCAAATCCAGGTCATATGTATACATCAAACACACAGACTCACACTGAATCTCCATTAAGCCCCATTAGAAATAATGACCCATTATTTCTCTGCCATACTTTTGAGCGCGGGAAGGGGGAAACGGATTTCAGTGTTTCTTTTATACATTTCAGGAAATGACTGGCACCACAGAAGTTCTTTAATATCCACATGCCACTCCATCAGCCGGGTGCACGCGCACGCCTGTGTGTGTGTGTGTGTGTGCGCGCGCATGCCTAATTGTGTTTAGCCTGCAATGTGTATGCCTAGTACAGTACCAGTCAAAAGTTTGGACACACCTACTCATTCCAGGGATTTTCTTTGTTTTTTAAACTATTTTCTACTTTGTAGAAATGTGAAATAACACATACAGAACCATGTAGTGACCAAAAAAGTGTTAAACAAATCAAAGTATAAACCCTTGAGTGTGTAGACTTATCCAAACTTTTGACTGGTACTATATGTGTTATGTGGATTTCAGCTGGGGATTGTGTCTGCATGTAATTTATCTGTCCTTATTTTTTATTTAACCTTTATTTAACTAGGCAAGTCAGTTAAGAACCAATTATTATTTACAATGATGGCCAAACCCGGACGATGCTGGGCCAATTGTGCACCTCCCTTTTAGCGGGATAATTTTCATCGAAATCTGGTGATTTGCAGAGCGCCAAATTCAAATTAAATGACAAAAATTTAATTTTCATGAAATCACAAGTGCATAATATCAAAACACAGCTTAACTTGTTGTTAATCCACCTGGCATGTCAGATTTCAAAAAGGCTTTACGGTGAAAGCAAACCTTGCAATTATGTGAGGACAGCTCTCAGCAGACACAACATTACAAACAGCTAGCAGCAAAGTAGGTTGGTCACGAAAGTCAGAAAGCAATAAAATGAATCGCTTACCTTTGATCTTCATATGTTTGCACCCAGTTACACAATACATTTTGGTTTTGTTTGAAAAAGATTCTTTATATATTTTATAAACCTCTATTTGGTTGGCACGTTTTGTTCAGAAATCCACAGGCCCGTGCGGTCACGACGGGCAGACGAAAATTCCAAATAGTATCCGTAAAGTTCGTAGAAACATGACAAACATTTTTTATAATCAATGCTCAGGTTGTTTTTACAATAAATAATACATAATATTTCAACCGGACGGTAGCCTTTTCAATAGAAGAGAAAAAGAAAAGGTCTCGCTCCAGGCGGGCACGCATGCACAAATCTGAGGACATCTGGCTATCCACTGACTGTACACACCTTGTGGAAGCCATAGGGAAAGGAAACTGGAGGATAGATGGAGGATAGACTTCCTGCACTTCCTGGATGTATTTTCCTCAGGTTTTCACCTGCACTATCAGTTCTGTTATATTCACAGACAATATTTTGACAGTTTTGGAAACTTGAGGGACAGCCGGTGAGAAGTATAGTGTGATTATTCAACGTGAGGGGCAGCCAGTGAGAAGTATAGTGTGATTATTCAACGTGAGGGACAGCCAGTGAGAAGTATAGTGTGATTATTCAACGTGAGGGACAGCCAGTGAGAAGTATAGTGTGATTATTCAACGTGAGGGACAGCCAGTGAGAAGTATAGTGGGATTATTCAACGTGAGGGACAGCCAGTGAGTAGTATCGTGTGATTATTCAACGTGAGGGACATCCAGTGAGAAGTATAGTGGGATTATTCATACCGACCAAGATGGTGGTCTTGGCCGAGCCAATTAGCATGGCATAGCCTCACCATACAATTCTATCATGAGCATTAGTGTTGCGCGGCGGCCCGACAGAAGGCTTCCGAATTAGCCTGGCCATTTGTATGCAGCTCACGCCTGGCCTCTGTCTAGTTCAAACAAAAGAGAGAATTATAGATTTCACACTTAAAATTAAATCTGAATGGATGTATTTATTTATTTAGAAAGGCCTCGCATCGATTTCAACGCCCCGATGTACACAATTTCCATCTTATGGCCTCGATTCAATATACACACTAACCAGTAGCAGACCACTATCTGTGCTCCCACACCTATCTTCACTGGGTAGAAAAGTGTTTCCTGAAGGCCTGTGCAAGCTTGTGCGGGTTTTTATTGTGTAACTCCGACGACTGGCATGTGTGTGTGTTCATTATATGTAATTCCACTATGTGTACCTGGTGTTCCGGTGGAGCGTGAGGGTATCGCAGTCAGAGCCCAAGTGTGGCGGTTGGAGCGGTAAACCATGGCCCCCTGGGGTACGTCATGTTAGGCAGACAGGGCTTCCTCCAGAGGTGGTAATGGTTCTTCTAGGGGGATCTACTGTATGTTTGGTACTAAATGGTGAATCGTCTCATCAAGCCCGTCAATTCTCCTTTATTTGTGTGTGTGTGGGTGCGCGTGCGTGTGCTTGCGTGCCATTCTGCTTGGTGTGGGGAGTGCGAGAAGGATTTTCTCTTATCTTCCTACTCAGGTTGTGAAGAGGTATAAACCCCCTCCCACCAACCCAGGGAGATGTGTCTTCCCAGATCTTTTACTCTGCTTCTCCTGACAGGAACACAATGCCCCTATTAGTATTCTCCACGATGGACCCCATCTCCATCATTTGAAGTGCATGCCAGCTACAGCACTTCAAAAGATATCAGCTTGATTTGAATTTGTGAGCGAGACGGACCCATTTGCAGAAGGTGTGTGTACTTACGTCTCCCTTTAGTTGGGTTCTACATGATGATGTTAGTTAGCTTGCAGGCGTGCCACATGAAACACATAGCTGTTATGCCTTTTTGTACTCGAACTATTGTGACTTGAAGTGCCACAGACATGGATCATCCACGTAGCATTGTCACTTAGGATTAGCCATATAGAACCACTACAGTACTAGGAGTTAAAGGGAGTTCTGAGGAGAGTTGCCCCGAGAGCAAACAACAAAACAAAACAAAAAAGAGACCAGAGGAAAGGAACAATGTTTTCCGTTCCCCCGTTTAACTGAGGCGTCACGGCGAAGCTGATAATCTTTTTCGTCGCGAGGAGAGGATCAAAAGGCAGAAAAACGCTGCCAGGGCGTCGCTATCTATCTATCCATCTCTCTGTTGTCTGTCTCTCTCCGCTCCGTCATTGGCTCTAGTCGTGCATATTCCCGCACCTCCTTCCTGGGTGTATCTCTATCTGGCCATCCATCAACATCTCCACGTCCGACGCCGGCATTTGTATTCCGATCCGTGTCCCCCTGCTTTTGTCTTCGCCTCTCTCCCCTCAATCACTCTCTCTTTTTTTTCTCTCTCTCTCTCCCGCTCCCCTACAGCTCTCCTTCTCTTCTCTCCCTCTATTTCTTTCAATTCAGTGGACTTGACATGGCAAGCTAAATGACTTACATTGTCAAAGTATACTTACAACAACAATGGTGGGACCAAGGGAGGTGTGGAAAGGCATCAATAATAACAGCAACTACAACAACAATATTTATGAGAATAACAGTACATTAAAGCAATAGTAGTAGGTCTCTCTCTCTCTCGCAATTTCTCTCTGTCTCTCTCTCGCCTGCATCTCCTATCCATCTGTCTTATCTAGCAGGCCTCCGGGCCTCTTTGTCTATCAGTAGAGATTTCACACTCATATTATTCCCACTCTCACCCCTCCCTCATTCCTTCCATCTCTGTGTGGGCTTGGCTCAGTGCTCTCTCTCTCTCGTATCCCATCACAGTTGCGGAACTCAGATCCTGATGACACATGGTGGTGTCTCAGTGACGGCGACCCTGTCGACCAGGTCACGAGCACCGCCGGTGTGGTGGGAACCCCGCCTTGGCTACATACCTGTCAGGGTGGGCAGAGGGGGGTGACAACCACTGTCATGATCCACACGTGGAGAGCTGTTTTCAAACACAGAGCTGATTATGAGAGAGCGAGGAGAGAGAGAGAGAGAAAATCTCTTCTACCTTGCCTCATCCCTTAGCCTGACAGCTATTGAAAGAGAGGGGTTCAAAGAAAGACTGGGTGGGGGGGAAGACTGTTAGTTTTCCTCTCCATTCCTGTTATTGTACTCTATTAGTTTTCCTCTCCTCCGCTTCCACGTAATTAGCAGGTTGTTTTGATTGGAATGCCTTTAATTAGCAGTTCATTAACGTTGTTTAATTAAACTCTCACCATGTGTTTAATAACTCGGCAGTGGAGCTCTGTTTACTCTTGGCTCCAAGGGACTGGACTGAGTAAACCCGGGGTAAGGGGCCTTGAGTTAGCCTGGGGTAAGGGGCCTTGAGTTAGCCTGGGGTAAGGGGCCTTGAGTTAGCCTGGGGGAAGGGGCCTTGAGTTAGCCTGGGGAAGGGGCCTGGAGTTAGCCTGGGGGAAGGGGCCTGGAGTTAGCCTGGGGGAAGGGGCCTGGAGTTAGCCTGGGGGAAGGGGCCTTGAGTTAGCCTGGGGGAAGGGGCCTTGAGTTAGCCTGGGGGAAGGGGCCTTGAGTTAGCCTGGGGTAAGGGGCCTTGAGTTAGCCTGGGGTAAGGGGCCTGGAGTTAGCCTGGGGGAAGGGGCCTGGAGTTAGCCTGGGGGAAGGGGCCTGGAGTTAGCCTGGGGGAAGGGGCCTGGAGTTAGCCTGGGGGAAGGGGCCTTGAGTTAGCCTGGGGGAAGGGGCCTTGAGTTAGCCTGGGGGAAGGGGCCTTGAGTTAGCCTGGGGAAGGGGCCTGGAGTTAGCCTGGGGGAAGGGGCCTGGAGTTAGCCTGGGGGAAGGGGCCTGGAGTTAGCCTGGGGGAAGGGGCCTGGAGTTAGCCTGGGGGAAGGGGCCTGGAGTTAGCCTGGGGGATGGGGCCTGGAGTTAGCCTGGGGGAAGGGGCCTGGAGTTAGCCTGGGGGAAGGGGCCTGGAGTTAGCCTGGGGGAAGGGGCCTGGAGTTCATCCATGCTGAAGGAAGGCTCCATGGGACTGGGGCCTGATAGAAGGGCTCTGAGACAGGACCCAGAGTAAATCCAGGCAAAGGGTCTAGAGTTAATCCGGGTACAAGGAGGGCTATGGATAGGATAGGTGGGGTTATGTTGGGCTAGGCCTACTGCATATAGTGTAGGGAATCTTTGCTACGGGTATAGTGGGTATTCCTAAATGTGGTTGAAAAGGGATAGGGTTAATAACACGTAAGCCAAGTGGTCTGCATAATATGCATCAAATTCTATTCAAACTCTAGTTGGAACAGCATGAACAGCTTTGGTTAGTGTCAGATGCCTTCCCTCTCCGGACAAAGAATAACAACAGATATCCATGACGGGGCACAGTTCTATTGGGAACGCTTTCTGTGTAGCTGAGAGGAGAGTGGTAAAAGCACTCACCGCTCTCTACCTTGTCAAAAGTTTGTCAGATGGTCACAGAGAGTGAGATAAAGAAAGCAATGGAGAAAGTGTTCCCTCTGTCCCTTAAGTTGTGTTGGAGGATTTTGAATGGTGGAGCTGCACAGTTGACTAGCCGGACATGACACTGTGATAAGACAGCCAGAGGAATGCCAAACCGACAAGATACTGCTCAGCGCTCTCTATCTCTCTCTCTCTCCATTTCACTTTTTTTCTCTCTCATTCTCTTGCCTCCAATCTCTGTTCTCTGACCTCTTCTCTTTCTCTTCTTTTTCTCTTCCTCGCTTTGTGTCATGGTCCACCTTTCATCTCCCCCGCTCCGGCTCTCATGAATTTTTCCCCCCCGTATTCTTTATCCTACCATGTTTTCTCAATTTCTCTTTCAGTGGCTCTCTCTCTCCATTTCTGTTGCTTTATCCACTCCTTTGCTCTCTGAACAATAGCTGACAGACTCTCCCTCTAGCAGGGTAGCTAGAGGGAGAGTCGTGCACCACTCCCTAGCATTCTTCTCGCCAATGTCCAGTCTCTTGACAACAAGGTTGATGAAATCCGAGCAAGGGTAGCATTCCAGAGGGACATCAGAGACTGTAACATTCTTTGCTTCACGGAAACATGGCTCACTGGAGAGACACTATCGGAGGCGGTGCAGCCAGCGGGTTTCTCCACGCATCGCGCCGACAGAAACAAAAATCTTTCTGGTAAGAAGAGGGGCGTGGGCGTATGCCTTATGGCTAACGAGACGTGGTGTGATCAAAGAAACATACAGAAACTCAAATCATTCTGTTCACCTGATTTAGAATTCCTCACAATCAAATGTCGACTGCATTATCTACCAAGAGAATTCTCTTCGATTATAATCACAGCTGTATATATTCCCCCCCAAGCAGACACATCGATGGCTCTGAACGAAGTTTATTTGACTCTTTGCGAACTGGAATCCATACATCCTGAGGCTGCATTCATTGTAGCTGGGGATTTTAATGGCTAATCTGAAAAGGCTAATCTGAAAACTAGACTCCCTAAATTGTATCAGCATATCGATTGCGCAACCAGGGCCGGAAAAACCTTGGATCATTGTTACTCTAACTTCCGCGACGCATATAAGGCCCTGCCCCGCCCTCCTTTCGGAAAAGCTGACCACGACTCCATTTTGTTGATCCCTGCCTACAGACAGAAACTAAAATGGGAGGCTCTCACACTGAGGTCTGTCCGACCAAGCTGATTCCACACTCCAAGACTGTTTCCATCACGTGGACTGGGATATGTTTCGTATTGCGTCAGATAACAACATTGATGAATATGCTGATTCGGTGTGCGAGTTCATTAGAACGTGCGTTGAAGATGTCGTTCCCATAGCAACGATTAAAACATTCCCTAACCAGAAACCGTGGATTGATGGCAGCATCCGCGTGAAACTGAAAGTGCGAACCACTGCTTTTAATCAGGGCAAGGTGACTGGTAACATGACCGAATACAAACAGTGCAGCTATTCCCTCCGCAAGGCTATCAAACAAGCTAAGCGTCAGTATAGAGACAAGGTAGAATCTCAATTCAACGGCTCAGACACAAGAGGTATGTGGCAGGGTCTACAGTCAATCACGGACTACAAGAAGAAAACCAGCCCAGTCACGGACCAGGATGTCTTGCTCCCAGGCAGACTAAATAACCTTTTTGCCCGCTTTGAGGACAATACAGTGACACTGACACGGCCTGCAACGAAAACATGCGGACTCTCCTTCACTGCAGCCGAGGTGAGTAAAACATTTTAACGTGTTAACCCTCGCAAGGCTGCAGGCCCAGACGGCATCCCCAGCCGCGCCCTCAGAGCATGTGCAGACCAGCTGGCCGGTGTGTTTACAGACATATTCAATCAATCCCTATACCAGTCTGCTGTTCCCACATGCTTCAAGAGGGCCACCATTGTTCCTGTTCCCAAGAAAGCTAAGGTAACTGAGCTTAACGACTACCGCCCGTAGCACTCACTTCTGTCATCATGAAGTGCTTTGAGAGACTAGTCAAGGACCATATCACCTCCACCCTACCTGACACCCTAGACCCACTCCAATTTGCTTACCGCCCAAATAGGTCCACAGACGATGCAATCTCAACCACACTGCACACTGCCCTAACCCATCTGGACAAGAGGAATACCTATGTGAGAATGCTGTTCATCGACTACAGCTTAGCATTCAACACCATAGTACCCTCCAAGAGGGAGGCTGGGAGGCTTCCAGGAGGCTGAAGAAATTCGGCTTGTCACCAAAAGCACTCACAAACTTCTACAGATGCACAATCGAGAGCATCCTGGCGGGCTGTATCACCGCCTGGTACGGCAACTGCTCCGCCCACAACCGTAAGGCTCTCCAGAGGGTAGTGAGGTCTGCACAATGCATCACCGGGGGCAAACTACCTTCCCTCCAGGACACCTACACCACCCGATGTTACAGGAAGGCCATAAAGATCATCAAGGACAACAACCACCCGAGCCACTGCCTGTTCACCCCGCTATCATCCAGAAGGCTAGGTCAGTACAGGTGCATCAAAGCTGGGACCGAGAGACTGAAAAACAGCTTCTATCTCAAGGCCATCAGACTGTTAAACAGCCACCACTAACATTGAGTGGCTGCTGCCAACACACTGACACTGACTCAACTCCAGCCACTTTAATAATGGGAATTGATGGGAAATGATGTAAAATATATCACTAGCCACTTTAAACAATGCTACTTAATATAATGTTTACATACCCTACATTATTAATCTAATACGCATACGTATATACTGTACTCTATATCATCTACTGCATCCTTATGTAATACATGTATCACTAGCCACTTTAAACTATGCCACTTTGTTTACCTACTCATCTCATATGTATATACTGTACTCTATATCATCTACTGTATCTTCATGTAATACATGTATCACTAGCCACTTTAACTATGCCACTTTGTTTACATACTTATCTCATATGTATATACTGCACTCAATACCATCTACTGTATCTTGCCTATGCTGCTCTGTACCATCACTCATTCATATATCTTTATGTACATATTCTTTATCCCCTTACACTGTGTATAAGACAGTAGTTTTGGAATTGTTAGTTAGATTACTTGTTGGTTATTATTGCATTGTCGGAACTAGAAGCACAAGCATTTCGCTACACTCGCATTAACATCTGCTCACCATGTCTATGTGACAAATACAATTTGTTTTGATTTGATTGAGGAGTGTGTGAGCGTGCGTGAGCGTGTGTGTGAGCACTACGTAGGCTGTGATTGAGGAGTGTGTGAGCGTGCGTGAGCATGTGTGAGCACTACGTAGGCTGTGATTGAGGAGTGTGTGAGTGAGCGTGTGTGAGCACTACGTAGGCTGTGATTGAGGAGTGTGTGAGTGTGTGTGTGTGAGCACTACGTAGGCTGTGATTGAGGGTGTCTGATTTTGTTTTCCTGGCACGTCGTGGCAGAGGGTAACAGGGAACAAAGTGTCAGTGTGTGACTGGGGGTGTGGAGATGGAAAGACAGAAACTGAGATGAAGAGCCAGTGGGAAGCCGTCCAGCATGTCATGACATGCCCCAGATTTGACACAATGGCCTATAAGAGTGTACAAAACATTAAGGACACCGTCGTAATATTTAGTTGCCCTCAGAACAGCCTCGGAGCACCTGTCCCTGACTGAGTCTGTAATGCCAACATGTTTTAAGCAGACCACCATAGCCCCTGTGCCCAAGAACACCAAGGGAACCAACCGGCCTAAATGACTACAGACCCGTAGCACTCACGTCTGTAGCCATGAAGTGCTTTGAAAGGCTGGTCATGGCTCACATCAACACCATTATCCCAGAAACCCTAGACCCACTCCAATTCCCATACCGCCCCAACAGATCCACAGATGATGCAATTTCTATTGCACTCCACACTGCCCTTTCCCACCTGGACAAAAGGAACACCTACGTGAGAATACTATTCATTTAACCATGCTTCTACATCTGCATTGCTTGCTGTTTGGGGTTTTAGGCTGGGTTTCTGTACAGCACTTTGAGATAACAGCTGATGTACGAAGGGCTATATAAATCCATTTGATTTGATTTGAACTACAGCTCAGCGTTCAACACCATAGTGCCCTCAAAGCTCATCACTAAGCTAAGGACCCTGGGACTAAACACCTCCCTATGTACCTGGATCCTAGACTTCCTGACGAGCCACCCCCAGGTGATAAGGGTAGGGAACAACACATCTGCCATGCTGATCCTCAATACTGTTTGCCGATGACACAACAGTGCCTGATCACTGACAATAATGAGACAGCCTATAGGGAGGAGGTCAGAGACCTCTAAATTGCACACAATCCGTGTCTCAATTGTCTGGTGGAAAAAGTATTAAATATTCATACAAAGTAAAGACACCTGAATAGAAAATGATTCAAGTAAAGTGAAAGTCACCCAGTAAAATACTACTTGTGTAGAAGTCTAGAGGTATTTGGTTTAAAATATACTTAAGTATCAAAAGTAAACGTAGTTTCTGAAATATACTTAAGTATCAAAAGTAAAAGAAAGAAGAATTTAAAAAAAATCCTTATATTAAGCAAACCAGATGGCACAATTTGCTTTTCTTTTTTTCTATATGGATTGCAAGGGTCACAATCCAACACTCAGACATCATTTCAAAACAAAGCATTTGTGTTTAGTGAGTCCGCCAGATCACAGGCAGTAGGGATGACCAGGGATGTTCTCTTGAGAAGTGTGTGAATTGAACCATTTCCTGTCCTGCTAAACGTTCAACATGTAACGAATACTTTTGGGCGTCTGGGAAAATGTACGGAGTAAAAATTACATCACTTTTCTTCATTATCCATAATGTAGTGAATTGAAAGTTGTCAAAAATAGAAATAGTAAGGTACAGTTACCCCAAAAAACTACTTAAGAAGTACTTTAAAATATTTTTACTTAAGTACTTTACACCACTGTTCTTTAACCTGTCTCCTCCCCTTCATCTCCACTGATTTGAAGTGGATTTTACAGGTGACATCATTAAGGGATCATAGCTTTCACCTGGATTCACCTGGTCAGTCTATGTCACGGAAAGAGCAGACACACACACTTGTACCCACTTTATGGAAATACGTTGTCAAATGTACAATGTTAAACCATTCCGTCGGCGTTATTCTCGGAAAGGACACTCTTTGACTTTTGGCTAAACTAAAAGGACAAAGCTCCAAATGCCTCTTGCTGTGAAATAGAGGGCTTTTGATGCTCTGCAGTCTTGTATTTAGCCTCTTTTTCCTTTAGGCTTCTCTCTTGTTTGGTTTAGCCTTTGATAAACAAGGTCTTCTATTAGCAGAATGCAATGTGTGTGTGTGTGTGTGTGTGTGTGTGTGTGTGTGTGTGTGTGTGTGTGTGTGTGTGTGTGTGTGTGTGTGTGTGTGTGTGTGTGTGTGTGTGTGTGTGTGTGTGTGTGTGTGTGTGTGTGCGTGCGTGCGTGCGTGCGTGTGTTTTAGCGCTCAGCACCCATTTGTTCTGGAAGTCAATAGAAGACGTCCGGCCAAAGCTGCGATGGCTGTGTTTCTCTGCCCCTTGCCGTGAACAATCAGCCTCCTTTCAACCCCAGAAGGGACCAAACAAACAGAGAACTGCCCTTTCTCTCTATACACCGGGCGTCACTACTGTGGCTGTGATGTGTTGCATTATGTCTGCTCTCGGTGAGGGGTACGATGATCCCACCTCTGCCTCTTGTCTCTCCCTCCTCCTCATCCCTCTCCTCATGCCACATTGATATACGGTAAGCCTCCATCTCCACAGAGTTGAATAAAATATGTGTTCAATTCCATCACTCACTCACTCACACTCACTCACTCACTCACTCACTCACTCACTCACTCACTCACTCACTCTCTCTCTTCCTCCTCTATTCCCCTGCGGTTGTTACCGCTTTCCGCTGCCTGGAGGAGTGGGCCCGGAAGCTTCCCGCCTTCCCAACGTTACCCAGATATCCCAGGGAAAGGGATTGTTTGGTAGTGGTGTAAGGAGGGTAATTCTCTCTCCCTGTGTGTGTGATGCAGAAACAGTCATTAGGGTGTAGTGGAAAGGTTTAGTATGCGGAAGGGTCTGAGTGTTGGCAGCAGTTAAGTGTCCTCTGGTCCTTTGGTCATAGCAACGTGATAGTCTTACATAGGCACGCTCGAGCAGACGCATACACCCACACGCTGGCACGCTCTTATCCACGTAGGGGTACACACACTGAACTTAATGGAGTGAGCTAGACCCTCCGCTCCTCTCAAAGTCAGCTGAGCAGGAGAGAGGGAAAGGTGATGTATACCAAGGGGTGGGGGGAAAAAAATCTATGAAATAACGTGTTTGGTTGGAAAATCCCAGAGTTGTCGCTGGTGACCTTCAGGAGCCCCGGACTCTCTCTTTTCATGTGCTGAGCAGATCGGAGAGCGATTTCCAACTGGAAAAATGAACTCACTGATGCGTTGCTGGAATTTCATTTAACATTTAAAGAAATGTGAAGTACTGGTCCCAGAGCCTAGCCATGGGCAGGGTGGAAAGAGGGGAGGAGAGGTGGCTGATGGGTAGAGTGGAACATGTTTGAGTCAGCAGTTTGTGTTGAATGGAGAGAGAATGAGAGATAAAGCCAGGGGCCATCAATTCATTGCTCTCTACATATTACTCATTTTCACTACTCTCTCTCTCTCTCGCTCTTCTCTCAATTCAATTTAAATTTCAATTTAAGGTCTTTATTGGCATGGGAAACATATGTTAACCTTTGCCAAAGCAAGTGAAGTAGATAAACAAAACTGAAATAAACAATATTTATCTTGCTTTCTCTCTTTTTTGTCTCTCTCTCGTTCAATCTACCTCTGTCAGATTGTTCCCTCTTCCATTCTCTTTTTCTATTTGTCTCCTTTCCCGACACCGTTCTGAGGGTTTTGATAATGATGCGCTTGTCTCTCTTTCTCAATCGCGCGTGTGTGTGTGCAATATTTTTAAGTTTAAAAAAAAACAAAGCAAAATGGAGGTGCAAGCGTGCGCGCCCGTCCACAAACTTGTGTGTGTCAGCCAGAGTTCAAAAGGCCATGCTCACAAAGCCAAGGGAGCACGGCGACAGTTAGTTTCCCCCCTCCATCAGCAGAGCTGCATGGGGGCCGTGGCCGAGTCGAGATGCTTTCTCAGTCTCAGCGCTTTCAGCTCCGCAAAGAGCCCGAGAGTGACGATGGCCGTGTTCCCTGACTCCTTCTAATCCTATTACCGGAGAGGCTCTCAGAGTGGTGCTCTGCTTCGCTCTACTATTAAAGGACTCTCAACCTCTTATTTTATTGGAAATCCTTTGGGGTTGTAAAGCTTTGTAAAGCCTTTGGCTAGGGCTATTGCCTCTATAGATCTAGTCACGGGCCGCAGGGGGATTCCTTCATGTTTGTATTAGTGTGTCATGTTTTTGCTACGGGCTAGAAGATCATTACGCTCATATAAAGGCACGCAAAACACACCTGCTGGTGCACATAAGCAGACACAAAAACACGCACAAACACACTCGCGCATGACCACACACACACACATTCTGCCGTTGTCTTATAAAGTAGCAGTCAGTCCGCCTGTGTCCATTACCACGTCCACCGTGTCGTCCTGGCCAAAGCTAACAGCACAGGCGAATGAAAACAAATGGCCGTCGTCCGCAACGATACTAATTTCCTCCCGAGCTGATCTCTAAGTTGTCGTGCATTGTCACTGCCACCATAGCGCAGTGTAAATTCACTCCTTCACCTCGCAGTGCATCCTCCCTCTTGTCCTCTATTTCATCTCATTTCCGCCCGCTGGTTCTCCCTCTCTCTGGCTCTTTGGTGGAACTCCACAGCTCAGTGTCGTTGCTGCTCCGTATTCCGGGGCAGTCGTGTCTCCGGTGGAGAGTGATTGTGCCTGTGGCAGGGAGGTCAATTGGAAGAAATTGCGTTGGCAGCCACCGTGGAGGCTCAGGCGAGGGGGAACAAACTGGATATTAGCCCAATCCATGTAGGCTGCCGTGTTTACACGTCTACCACACACCACTACCCCCACGCACGGCGCACAACGTGAGGCTTGGGGCTTCTCATACACACACAGGGCTCTATTTTAACAAACCTAACATAATGGTAAATATTAGTGCTGGCAGTAGCACTATAGGTTCGGGGGTGTGTCCAGAAGTATTTTAGCAATTTTCACAACCGGAATTATGGGCGCAGTAGCTGGCGGTAGGAGTGTGAACATTTAAACATTTACATTTTATTTTTTATTTATCTGTTATTTTACCAGATAAATTGACTGAGAACACATTCTCATTTACAGCAACGACCTGGGGAATAGTTACAGGGTAGAGGAGGGGGATTATTAGGTGACCGTGATGGTTTGAGGGCCAGATTGGGAATTTAGCCAGGACACCAGGATTAACACCCATACTCTTAAAATAAGTGCCATGGGATCTTTAATGACCTCAGAGAGTCAGGACACCTGTTTAACGTCCCAACCGAAAGACAGCACCCTACACAGGGCAGTGTCCTGGGGCACTGCCCTGGGGCATTGTGATATTCTTTAGACCAGAGGAAAGAGTGCCTCCTACTGGCCCTCCAACACCACTTCCAAATGACATTAGGATCGTTACAAAAATCACAAAACTACCTTTAACAGGTCCCGATCTTCAAGGGACATAAATTCCCAAATATCTAACGCAACAATGCTGTAATCTTAGTAGGAGGAGATATGCCTCTTTTTTAAATTCCCTTCCCTGTCTTTTTATAAAGCACGCCATCGTCGTTAACAGTTGGAAAAATGGCAGCGAGTGAGACAGGTAAGCGACAGCAGCAAAGTCCTGTATGGCAATACTTTGAGAAGGTGGTTAAATAAATGCAAACTTTGTAGCTCAATTCCACCTTACAGTGGGTAGTACAGTTGCAATGCTGAAACGGAGTCACACCCAACATGTTGCTGGCAGCAGTGTGATAAGGGATGGTGTGAGAGAATCACAGCACTGATTACAGAAATGATTGCAGTTGATATGCCGCCATTGTCAATGGCAGAGGATGTCAGCTTCGCTGCCCTGATGGTATATCTAGAACCAGACAACAAGATACCATGTTGAACAACCGTAACAGCCTGGATGTGCAATAATTGTTCTGCAAGTACAAAGCTCTCAAACACCATACGTGGCATTAAAAGAGCCACTGAACACGCCGATTGGCACGCGTGTTTTGCTGTTGCTCATTAGATGGTTAATGATGTTTGTCCCCCATGAGACACTGTAGACACGCGGTAGCCTATTTTAGTTCCTCAATATCCCCAGAATGAATCCAAGAACTCAAGAAATCTGTCATTTGGATGTTTTTGCCAAGGATGTTTTAGTTGCACAATTTTACATCTAACTAAGGTGTTTGGTGCAGTATTTCTCTAGTAAAAAAAGAAAAAAAATGTCTGCTGGGCAGGTCTGTCTTACTGTCTATGCTAGTGGATAGAGAGCAACACCGCAGCTGTTCACCCCATGTTAGTGGGCAAATGTACATTGTCAAATCAAAACCGAACCTCATTTACCCATTGTGATCCATGGCTTTTCCAAACTCCATTTTAAATGGGACTGACTTTGACTCAGATGATCCTTTACACTCTGTAGTCAATTTTGACACTAGAATAACTGTTTCTGACTCATATCAATGCCACATAGGCCTTCAAAGGGGTTTGTTTGTTTTTAAGGCAGTTTTTCTTTAACAACAAATGGTTGGATGTCTATGAACACGCTGTCGTACATCACTGCAACAAACCGTCACATCGATGAGAAGTGAGACATAAGGTCCCACATACTGACGACTGAGAACATGGAGGAGAACGACACAGCAGAGAATCTAAAACCGCATTAACTACCATCATTGCTGAGTGTGTGGGGGACAGCAGTAAGGTGAGCGCTGTCTGTTAGGTAGCCAGGACTGCGGTAGATTCAACTGCCTCCTAGCAGTCATACTAATGGTTTATATAAATCATTGGGCCAAACACAGAGCCATGTCTGAATTGTGAAGTTGCGTCACTTTATGTTTGTTTTTCCTTCTTATCGTTTAAACAATAAAACAAAATGCAGTTCTAAATGTTAAGAACAATTGGACATTTGTCACAAGTTGCCTGAAAGGGCTGGGGTTTTAATTATTAACAAACAAGTTGTGGGCGTGTCAAGGCGTGACACCTCACTGGCCAATCAGAACGTGCTCCATGGCTAAATATGTGGTTGCTACAGGTTGTGCATTTTTGCGTATTTTGTGTTTTGCATCGTGTTCAATTTGAATGTTATTCCGTTTATAGCCTAGTTCGTTAAATAGCCTGCCCCCATATGGGCTAAATACGGTGAACATGTTTGCAGTCCACATCGTTCTAATTGCCTTGCTTCAGCATGGTATAGGGGCTAGGCCTACTGTGAATTGCGGACTGGACATGGACATGTCAAAATGTAGTCGAAAAGCAGGATTCAATTCACTAAGCTATTGATAGGGCCTAAAAAAAAGACTGTATAATTCGAATCAAATTCGAATAGAAATGAAACGACAACTTGTTTTTTCGAAAGGCTGTGTCTAAATACAGTTACAGGGACAAGGATTGCTCCCCGTGGGCGTGTAATATAGGCTGAAGGCAACTTAGAATATGGAGGGTTTTACGAGATGGTGTAACGGCGTTCGTCTGTTGTAAGAAGAGAGTCGGACCGAAATGCAGCGTAGTGGTTACTCATGACTTTAATGAAGGAAAACGGAACGATACATGAAATAACTCATAAGTACAAAAACAACAAAACGGAACGTGAAACCTATTACAGCCTATCTGGTGAACACTACGCAGAGATAGGAACAAACACCCACAAAATACAAAGCGAAACTCAGGCTGCCTAAATACGGTTCCCAATCAGAGACAACGATAAGCACCTGACTCCAATTGGGAATCGCCTCAGGCAGCCAAGCCTAACAACACCCCTAATCAGCCGCGATCCCAAATATTACAAACCCCAATACGAAACACAACATATAAACCCATGTCACACCCTGGCCTACCCAAACATAACAAAAACACAAAATACAATGACCAAGGCGTGACAGATGGAGGGTTCAAACTTCTACAAAGATACAATATAAAGACAAAGGGGAAATTTCCACTAACCCTTATACTGTTCCCAAATGTAATGTGACTTCTCCAGAAATAGCAGACGAAATTGCACTGCATTCGAGCCATGTACATTCTCAACATAAACCCATGGACAGTGAATTGTTCAAAATAGTTTGACTGTTTTTGAATCAAATTAAACGGAAAAACAATCTGTTTTTAAAAAACAACAACTGTATTTCTAAATAGGATCAGGACAGAAGCATGATATCAGAAATCGCATCTCTCGTTCCGTGAGCATAAGGCAACGTGTGCACACTTTGGTGTAAGGGCTCTTCGGCAGGAGGCATGAATGTTTTCCCTATCCATTGAAGATAGTTTATTAAATATTATAAGCTGTGTGGTTCCAGCCCTGAATGCTGCTTGGCTGACAGCCGTAGTATATCAGACCGTGTACCACTGGTATGACAAAACATTTATTTCTACTGCTCTAATTACCCTGATAATCAATTTATTATAGCAAAAAGGCACCTCAGGGGTTTACGGTATATGGCCAATATACCACCGCTAAGGATTGTGTCCAGGCACTCCGCGTTGTGTCATGCAGTGGTATTTTGGCCATATCCCTGAGGTGCCTTATTGCTTAATTATACAGTAACCCTACAATAGACCTAGTTATAACAAATTGAGTATTTTTAATTGCCGTAAACAAGGAAATATTTGTCTAAACACATTGCATTCACATTTTTTATTTTTATTTAACTAGGCAAGATCAGTTAAGAACTAATTCTTATTTTAAAAGACAGCCTAGGAACAGTGGGTTAACTGCCTGTTCAGGGGCAGAATGACAGATTTGTACCTTGTCAGCTCAGGGGTTTGAACTTGCAACCTTCCTGTTACTAGTCCAACGCTCTAACCACTAGGCTACCCTGCCGCCCCATCGACAGACAATTGGACATTGCCCAAACATTCTAATAAGATTAGCCTACCATCGTCGTTGATTTGGCCTCGTATTGAGTTATCCGCAACAGCCCGTTGGTGACTTTGCAACCTGAAAGGTAAACAAACGAAGTGGCAAATAGCCTAGGCTACAAGCTGATTCCAAACCAAGGACGGCGATCGGAATTCCTGTGATTTGACAGTTAGACCCAACAGATGAAAGTGGAAGATACCATTTTAAAAAAAATGTATTATGAAGGAAAAACAATAATAATTTGATGTTCCTGAACAGACTTTATAGAGTCACTACCACCTTTCATTAAATGGGGATCACACATAGGTCTAATTTTATTTTAATTTGTTTTATGTAACCTTATTAACTAGGCAAGTCAGTTAATTAAGAACAAATTCTTATTTACAATGACGGCCTAGTAACAGTGGGATAACTGCCTTGTTCAGGGGCAGAACGACAGATTTGAATGAATCCAAACTTTTCACAGAAGCTGCATGGATAAAAATAAGGTCCAATATCAAGAAAGAATGGGAATGTCTGACTGTTTTGCTTCTCGTGATATTTTCATAAAAACATTGGTTATAGGCTAGTGATTAGGCTAGTGATTAGGCTACTGTGCGCCTCTGCTGACAAAATCGATGCCATAACCAATTGCTTTACCGCTAAAACCAGCTTTTTGGTCAGCCTTAAACACCACCAGTAGCTCTGCTTGAAATTAGCACATTGGCGCATGCATTTAAAGGACACACCTCAAATATTTGCAGCCCTCCTACCTTAGCGTAAATGAGCTGATATAAAGCGGGTAAATGACCAAACCTGGCTCCAGGGTTGGAAAATAGCAGAGTGCTGGCTTTTACAAGTCGACATTGCCAAAGAGTGTGCCTTAACGGCAGCCGAAAATAGAGCCCGTAGTCACATAGTGAACACAGTAGGCCTAACGTATTACTTTGTACACACACACACACACACACACACACACACACACACACACACACACACACACACACACACACACACACACACACACACACACACACACACACACACACACACACACACACACACACACACACACACACACACACACACACACACACACACACTAAACGTAAACTGAGTAGACAATATGGGTTGACACGGTGCGTCCCTCTAACACATCCCCCCTGTAGAGCAGCCAGACCCAGCAGAGTGAAACAAAGGCACACAGCCCAGGGTTCCTCCTCTTCACAGTTTAGCGCTGGATGAAACCGTGTAAATGAAAGCTTCTCGTGGCAAAACTCCTGCTGCTTCCCCACTTTGTTCTCTCAGCGTGTAGAAAGCAGCGCTGTTCAAAAAGCAGGTTGTCACCACTCTGGCGTTCTCCTGTGTCTGCCGTTTAATGTTGTGGCAGGATGATGCGTCAGAGAGCGAGAGCGAGGAAGGATCTAAACTGAGTGGCAGACTGACATTGAGGTTTGAGCACTATCAGCGGACGCAGTAACATATCAGACCCGTCACGATCACAACGCTTTGGGGATGTCAGGACCCCCCCCACGGTGAAGGCGCGCAGCTATGTTTTGCCGTTGTGGAACCTGATTTTATTTTTATTTTACCTTTATTTTACTAGGCAAGTCAGTTAAGAACAAATTCTTATTTTCAATGACGGCCTAGGAACAGTGGGTTAACTGCCTGTTCAGGGGCAGAACGACAGATTTGTACCTTGTCAGCTCGGGGATTCGAACTTGCAACCTTTCGGTTACTAGTCCAACACTCTAACCATTAGGCTACCAATAAGCGTTACAGCAATGACTCATGTTGTGTTTTCTGTACAAGGTGGTGTGAAGAGGAAAACGTAGCGGTTCGAGCACTGCGGCCAGTAACCAAAGAAGTCGAAGTCTGGTTTGAATCCCTGAGTCAACGAGGTGAAAAATCTGTCGGTGCCCTTGAGCACGGCGCTTAATCTTAATTCTGAGGGGCGCTGTACTACTGTGGTTGACCCTGTAAAACAACACATTTCACTGCACCTGGTGTATGTGACAACACCTTAATATGTAATGTAATAGAACTGTGCATGTTTTGTTGTTGTTCCCAATTTCTGTATATTTTTTAAACTTTACTTAAGGACTACTTATTAAGGCTAAGGACTTTACTTAAGGACTACTTATTAAGGCTAAGGACTTTGCTTAAGGACTACTTATTAAGGCTAAGGACTTTACTTAAGGACTACTTATTAAGGCTAAGGACTTTACTTAAGGCTATTTAAAAAAAATCCTAATCAATACGGACGTGATTGAATCACCACCATTTTGCTTCACACTCAAACTCAACAGACTCCCAAGATTCACCCGTCAAGAGAGCGCTGCATGTTAAATAACCACGCCGTGCTCCTCACAGACGTGGAGCACGTTTGTTTGTCACACGTATATTATGTGTCTTGTCCTTTTTAATTTCCTCATGTGACAAGGTCTCTAATCCAGACAGTGAATACATCAGAAGTCTCCATCAAGGCCTTTTGTCCGCCTCTTCCTCTCAATGGGAGGTCCGGAGAGCGGGCGTGCGTCTGATCTGATAGCCTCATACACATGCAAATGGGGGGTTGGTGTGGGTCATGTCAGATTGATACCATTGTTGTTGCAACAAGTAATTAACAATGGCCTACAAAGATGTTGCTGTGAATATTTAACCGCGACAAAGCGGGGGAGTGATGGAAATATAACTGCTGTTTAATTTATGGGCCGCCACAGACGATGGTGTGAACATTTCTCTCTCGCTCTCTTTGTCTGTCTTTCCATTTTCTCTTTCTATTTTCCCTTTCATTTTCCCTCTGCCACTCTCTACACTCCCTCTCTATCTATTTCACTCTGCCCCCCCCCTGCGCTCCATCTCCCTCCCTTCTCTCTCCCTCCCCCTCTCTCTCTTGCTCTTTCTCTTTGTCCTGGTTGGTTTACGGGGACGTATCTCATTAGGAGATTTATTCCTCGTAATGAATTACTTTAATGTACTGCGCTGGGCTCGGGCCTGGGTGTAACATATTCTATAATGTTCCTGGGATGGATTATTTCAGCATGCCTTTGATTTAGTTTCAATTACGTGCCTCGTCATAATATAAAGTGTGACCTCTAATGTCGGGTTTGGCCGTCCTCCGCTGAGGTCTGTAAGCTGGCCCAGTGGATATGAGTGAAGAGCTAGGCCTGGATCAGATTTCTGTATCCTTTTATATTAGGTTGAGATGAAGGTTTATGGGTTGGCTAATCTGATCCTAGATCTGTGGTTACAGGGACAACCGCTGTCAGGTGTAGCAGTGCTCTTTCGCTCCGTCTCTGTCTCTCTCTCTCTCTCTCTCTCTTTTTAGCCCTCGTCTTTCCATTACTTGCTCTGACTGCTAGCCTGGCTTCACTTCCCTTATCTTCCTGGCCCTGCCTCTGTCCTGGAGTACACACATTTACACTTTCTGGTTCCTCTCCCCACACCTCCCCTGCATCCATCCACACACATAATATCCCCTCCGGGCAGAAAGTCACCTGTGTCCACAGCCAACCCTGCCTCACCTGATGTGGGTCCCAGCGAGTCCCACATAGCACATGCAGCCCCGTGGAGGAAGATGGATGGAGTGAGTTCAGATACTTTCCTTGTAGCGCCAGCTTTTCCCCCCTAGAAATTGATTGCCTTGTTACTCAACATTTCTCTCTCTCTCTCTCTCTCTCTCTCTCTCTCTCTCTCTCTCTCTCTCTCTCTCTCTCTCTCTCTCTCTCTCTCTCTCTCTCTCTCTCTCTCTCTCTCTCTCTCTCTCTCTCTCTCTCTCTCTCTCTCTCTCTCTCTCTCTCTCTCTCTCTCTCTCTCTTTCTCTCTCTCTCTTTCTTTCCCTCTCTCCTGTCCCCAGCCAGTCAGAGGGAGTAAATAACTATTGATCTGGCCCAACTGAAGCATGCTAAGCGATGTAGCGCTGCTAACTGCTTGGCCGTGTCTGTAGTTGTTATGACCGGAGTGGGTTGAGTGTGTTCATGTCGACTATAGGGACGTTGATGCGCAGTTTTACCGCCGGGGCACTGGCAACAGTAACGGCAGATGGCGGAATGACAGGGAGAGAAGTGACAAGGAAGTGACGTTGAACTCACGTGGAATAGACGTTGAATTTGCTCCTTACCGTTTTAAACCAGAGCCTTCAGTCTCCTGAACTTGGGCTCATAATCTTAGCATGACGACCGAGAGAAACGCTTACTTCAACAATCTGGGATCCCCAGTCCTATCCTCCAGTGTCTGCTTGGCTTCGGGTTGCTGGGACCTTACAGGAATCCAGCTGGATGGGGCTCCCATTGATTCCCATTTCAGTCTGACGGAGAAGGATCCCTCTCCCTTTCTCCCAACGACAGAACAGAAATCAGCAGGAGAACATTGCGGTGAATCTGCTGATGCACTTAATGTGCTCATTAAATCATCAGACAGACACACGTGTCTGCTCACCGCAACTCATATGAGAGAGGGAGAGAAATGGAAAACGAGGCTGGTAATGTGCGAAGAAAGTGGCTGATTTACAGAAAGCGAGAGAACAGCAAGGTACTTGGTGTACAGTGAAGCCCCCCCCCAGACAGATCATGACAACAAGAGCTGATCATAGGGAGTTGTGTGTGTTTATCATCCCATTGAGCTAATGCTAGTCACCCTCCTCCTTGTCACCTCCGCTCTGATTCAGTCACGTTACAAACCACCTCTGGAGGGACGTGTGTGTGTGTGTGTGTGTGTGTGTGTGTGTGTGTGTGTGTGTGTGTGTGTGTGTGTGTGTGTGTGTGTGTGTGTGTGTGTGTGTGTGTGTGTGTGTGTGTGTGTGTGTGTGTGTGTGTGTGTGTGTGTGTGTGTGTGTGTGTGTGTGTGTGTGTGTGTGACCTGACGCTGGTCCCAGTGACACACTCATGATTGAGGCAACAAGACACAGGAACAGTAGGTCAGCCCTGGGGTCATGTGTTGCCTCTCTTCAGGAGTTAAACTCTGTCATTAGAAAGTGAGTCACTTTGTCATGTTTACTCTGAATGCCACAGAGGGAAAAAAGCTGCTCTCTCTCTCTCTCGCTCTATCTCGCACTACCATATCCCTCAGGTATCAGCCGTAGTGTAAAGTACTTAAGTAAAAATACTTTAAAGTACTACTTAAGTCGTTTTTGGGGTATCTGTACTTTACTATTTATAATTTTGTCAACTTTTACTTCACTACATTCCTGAAGAACATTATGTACTTTTTACTCCGTATGTTTTCCTGTGCACCCAAAAGTATTTGTTACGTTTTGAATGCTTTGCAGGACAGAAAATGGCCCAATGCGCACACTATCTTTACTTTTACTCAAGTAGTATTTCACTGGGTGACTCACTTATTTGAGTCATTTTCTGTTAAGGTATCTTTACTTTTACTCAAGTAGTATTTCACTGGGTGACTCACTTATTTGAGTCATTTTCTGTTAAGGTATCTTTACTTTTACTCAAGTAGTATTTCACTGGGTGACTCAATTTGAGTCATTTTCTGTTAAGGTATCTTTACTTTTACTCAAGTAGTATTTCACTGGGTGACTCACTTATTTGAGTCATTTTCTGTTAAGGTATCTTTACTTTTACTCAAAGTATTTCACTGGGTGACTCACTTATTTGAGTCATTTTCTGTTAAGGTATCTTTACTTTTACTCAAGTAGTATTTCACTGGGTGACTCACTTATTTGAGTCATTTTCTGTTAAGGTATCTTTACTTTTACTCAAGTAGTATTTCACTGGGTGACTCACTTATTTGAGTCATTTTCTGTTAAGGTATCTTTACTTTTACTCAAGTAGTATTTCACTGGGTGACTCAATTATTTGAGTCATTTTCTGTTAAGGTATCTTTACTTTTACTCAAGTAGTATTTCACTCGGTGACTTTCACTTTTATTTGAGTCATTTTCTGTTAAGGTATCTTTACTTTTACTCAAGTAGTATTTCACTGGGTGACTCACTTTTATTTGAGTCATTTTCTGTTAAGGTATCTTTACTCAAGTATGATAATGGAGTCCTTTCTCCACCACTGGGTATCATAGTCTGTAAAGGTGGTTTGGCTGGTTTGTCTCACAGCTTACAACTGCTGTAGAGAGCAAGAGATGGAGGGAAAGGAGAGACTTCATTCTATTTTTTTTTTTTTTTGCTGACGTGTGTTTGTTTACATGTGTGTGTGTATATGAGGGACTGTATAATATGCGGGTGTGTGGTGATTTGTATAATACATCCATGTCTGAGTTTGTGTGCATTAGGCTAATACCGGGGTGAGGATGAATTGGTTCTCTCTGCTGGGGTGTGTGTGTGTTTGTTTATCTCTGTGGCTCAGTTGCCCAGTGCAGGCCTGAGTAATGTTCTCTCTGCTTGGCTGCCGCTGCACTGCTCTCAGAGTACCCAAACACGGACATATTTCACAAACAAGTGCTGGCTGGCTCAGTGCTCAGCTCCAGCCCTACCACAGATCAACAATATTAATGCACTCCAAATATTAGTTTTCTCCCTCATCCCTCCATGCATGAACCCACACTCTTCCAGGGTGGAGATGGCAGTGTGTGCGTTTGGCTCCGAAGGGCTGATTGCATGTAATCCTAGCATGTTGTATTACAGTAGCAGTAGAGTTTAAGATGTGTGTGTGTGTGTCCTGTTTTGCATGTACCATGTGGTGTAGGTGTATATATTGCTTATGGTGTGTTGAAGGTCACGAGGTGTTGATGCTGACTGAAATTCCATCTGTTGCTGCTGAAAACCAACCCCCCCCCAAAAAAACATTTTTAAAGAAGCACCGTCCACTGAAAAGTAAATGCATTTGAGACAACCTCACCAAAAGAGAGTTCCTGTCTCACGTAATCCTGAACGAGCGGAGAAAGTGGAGTGGCAAACAGAGTGAGAAAGGAGACGTGTCCATCGTGACATCTCCATCTGCTTCCAGGCAGAGCACTTTGACACACTCAATCTTTTCTCCTCCTCTCCTCTCTCTCTCTCTCCTTTTATTTCCTTTCTCCCTGTTGTTCTTTTCACAGTCCCGGCTCCTCCTGGAGTGAGACTTTGTTGTGTGTACTCCAGTTCCAGTCTGTTTGTCTAGGAAGACATATGCTCAGTTCCTCCACCCCCCCCCCCGTTGTTCCCTAAATCACCACCACTTTGATTTGATTCTTTGTAACTTTTACAGGAAGTTTCATGCATAACTCACAGCCATATATAAGGGATGTCAGTGCCACCTGTTCTGTGGGGGCTTCCATTTTTTTTCCTGCCGACAGAATGCTAAACTGAGCAAGTAAACATGATTGTTTCCAATCCATGTATTCCAGCCTACAGTAATTACAGAGTACAGTAGTGTGGGTGTGTCTTTTCTCTCACAGAGATAAACCATGGAAAACCAAAGTGTATTGTCCTGTGAGGATGTTTTGAGATGGGAAACAGAGTTACTGTTCTGGATATGACCACTTCCTGTGGGGATATGGCGAGATTGGTTGGTTTCTGCGCTCTAAATGTGACAGAATATCTTCTACAGTGCGATATGAGGCTCAGTGCTGTCAGATATAGCCCTGGCGTCTAACCAATCACAGCCTGGCAGGAAATCCACCATGAGAACACGGTTGCCAGGTCAGGAAAAACAACATATCTCTTCAATTGTATAAAGGAGAGCTAAACAGTGAAACATACTGTATGTGTGCACCCACAATGCACTATTGGTCTCTTCCTTCATCTTGCATGCTATCTCTGTTATTCTCTCTCCATCTTTATGTTCCCTCTTGCTCTCCCTTTCTTCAAGAATGCTGATTTTTAGCTGTGGTCACATCAGTGCTTGGGAAATGGCCAGTTTTCAAAACCATAAAACTGTTTTGGCTCAAACTGTGTTTTTGGCTTGAGTTAGTGTTTGTCAGAGGAAGAACATGCACTACCTCACTGGCTCGAAGTCTTCTTCGGATGTGTTGAACTTAGGGTGAACCTTGGAGGAAGAAGAGAATGACCACTCTCTGTGTAGTTGTGCTGTGTGTGAATGGAAGAGCACCAAGGCCTCAGTTTGATTGGGTTTGTCTTTGTCAGGTGTTGTTGTTGTTGTATTGTTTGTCGCGATCTGGCTGGTTAAAAAAAGGAGAGCATGCCTCCAGGTCGAGGACAGTTAAGTACCCTGCAGTGGTGCACCATTTGTCAATGTGCTCGTAGAAAAAATATATATAATTGCAACGCGTTTTAATTAAATATGAATTTGTTTGTCAGTTTGAAGTGAATTTCCCAGGCAGGCAACTCAACCTCAGTCAGTCAGTGTTAGAAATGTCACGGTGTTCCAACACGCGGAGCTACGTTTACTGGCTAAACGTCAAGTTGAGGCGAAAAATAATGATTTCAAAGTGTTTGCGGCCTCCTACTGCTTCAAGTTTGTCATTTCGATTAAAGTCCTGTTGAGTCAAATTGCATCCAAGCGTTTTTACACACACACACACACACACACACACACACATATATATATATATGAGAGAGAGAAAATATGAGAGAGAGAGGGAGAATATATATATATATATATATATATATATATATATATATATATATATATATATATATATATATATATATATATATATGAGAGAGCGAGCTGGTGTCATAGCAAGGTGAAGCGAAATCTAATTTGACCTATATAGAATATTCCTGGTGATATGTTCTCTCTCTCTGTGTCTCTCTCTCTCTCTCTCTCTCTCTCTCTCTCTCTCTCTCTCTCTCTCTCTCTCTCTCTCTCTCTGTCTCTCTCTCTGTCTCTCTCTCTGTCTCTCTATGTCTCTCTCTCTCTCTCTGTCTCTCTCTCTGTCTCTCTCTCTGTCTCTCTCTCTGTCTCTCTCTCTCTCTCTCTGTCTCTCTCTCTGTCTCTCTCTCTGTCTCTCTCTCTCTCTGTCTCTCTCTCTGTCTCTCTCTCTGTCTCTCTCTCTGTCTCTCTCTCTGTCTCTCTCTCTGTCTCTCTCTGTCTCTCTCTCTGTCTCTCTCTCTGTGTCTCTCTCTGTCTCTCTCTCTGTGTCTCTCTTTCTGCCAAACTTAACGCAGTTGTGTGGTTAATGAAAGCTCCCCTTTCTTTGCTTGTCAATGTCATTAACAGTCGAGGGCTCTTTCTGGAAAGAGGAGCGAGGGAGGGAGGGAGGGGAGGGGAGGGATTGAGGGATTGAGGGATATGGGGTGAGAGGAGGGGTGCGTACCTGCTAATAGGGTCACTGCGCCCGGTCCTCAAAGCCGGCCCACTCACTCAATTTTATTTTCGTTTATATATAGTCATGTGTACTTTCTATTTTTAGCAGCGGACATGCAGGTACGGAGGGAGGGGTGGCGTGCGTGTGTCTGTTTGAGCGTGTGCGCGCGCGTCTGCTTTTGTATGACACGTTTGTGTGAATGTGTGTGGTGAAAACATTTTTTTGGTGTCATATAACCCAGCCCAGTGTTTGAGGGATGTGTGCTGGAGGGGATGTGTCTGAAATCTAGCACTGTCTGATTCATTGGCAGTGACAGGATGCATCTCTCCACCCTTCACACCTTTGACTTAAGCTTTGCACCATGCTTTACACTGAGGAGGGAGGGAGAGAGGGAGGGAGGGAGGGATATCAAAGCAGAGGCCTTGTATGTACAGTTATACGCAGAGGATACATGTAATGACACCTACCAATAACGCTGGACTAAACACACACTCGCATGCACGCACAAGCTCACGTACACTGCGTGTGTCACAATGGGGGCATCGCTGCAGGAGGCTGGAGAACTGGCCTCTCTGCACCTATGGTTCTACCGTCGCCCATGGCGATGAGAATGGGGGGGTGAAGGGTGGGAAGGAGGGCGAGAGGACGACGCTGATGAGCTCTGAAAGGCTGAAGCATCGCCGCATGGTTCCTGCCAGGCACCACCAACCCCCTCTCCCCTGCTCCACCTGCCCCAGGGAGACTAGGGGAGCCTGGGTCAGCCAGGCAGAGAAATGGGGATCCTGGTGTGGAGGAATATTACTATATACTGGTTTTTAGTCTGGCATAATGGGTACCTACTGCATTAGTAAGAAACCTCATGCAATAATAGATTTTAGAAAGCCAAGAATGAGAGGGAAGATGACATAATGACCCCCCACCCCCACCCCGGCTCACTTTCCTCTCATCACACAAATAGGATTGTTTACTGAAAGTCCCCATCTGTCCTAATCCCTCTGCCCCCCCTGGCCTGCTGTGCGGAGTTAAGCAGGAAGTGACTGCATTTGGCTGACAGCACATCACTCATTGCCGCCTACTGTTTCCTTCCTGTGTGTCAGAAACATGGCAGTGGCTGGCATCGGGACTAGGTCCAGTGGTCCTCATTGTGTGCCATCCCCGAGAGGGAGTTCTCCGTCTTGTGCACCTTTTGAATGTATAATGGCCTCTGGCATGTTCTTGGCGTGTGTGTCAGAGGCTTTCCAGACTTCACACGCTACATTTGACATTATGTATTAATACTACACTTCGTTGTTCATTACCACTCCTCACTAGTCCCACTGGACCACTGTCCTTTAATTTTACACATTACCACTCCTCACTAGTCCCACTGGACCACTGTCCTTTACTTTTACACATTACCACTCCTCACTATCTCATTGACACATTACCACTCCTCACTATCTCATTGACACATTACCACTCCTCACTATCTCATTGACACATTACCACTCCTCACTATCTCATTTACACATTACCACTCCTCACTATCTCATTGACACATTACCACTCCTCACTATCTCATTGACACATTACCACTCCTCACTATCTCATTGACACATTACCACTCCTCACGATCTCATTGACACATTACCACTCCTCACTATCTCATTGACACATTACCACTCCTCACTATCTCATTGACACATTACCACTCCTCACTATCTCATTGACACATTACCACTCCTCACTATCTCATTTACATATTACCACTCCTCACTATCTCATTTACATTTTAGTCATTTAGCAGACACTCTTATCTAGAGAGACTTAGTTAGTGCATTCGTCTTGATATACAAAAGTATGTGGACACCTCTTCAAATGAGTGGATTTGGACATTTCAGGCGCACACATTGCTGACAGGTGTATAAAATCGAGCCCACAGCCATGCAATCTCCATACACAAACATTGGAAGTAGAATGGCCCGTACTGAAGAGATCAGTGACATTAAACGTGGCACGGTCATAGAACTCCACATTTGCAACAAGTCAGTTTGTCAAATTTCTAACCTGCTAGAGCTGCCCCGGTCAACTGTAAGTGCTGTTATTGTGAAGTGGAAACATCTAGGAGCAACAATGGCTCAGCCGCGAAGTGGTAGGCCATACAAGTTCACAGAACGGGACCGCCTGAGTATGTAACACATACAAATTGTATGTCCTCGGTTGCAACACTCACTACCGAGTTCCAAACGGCCTCTGGAAGCAACATCAGCACAATAACTGTTCGTCGGGAGCTTCATGAAATGGGTTTCCATGGCCTAGCAGCCACACACAAGACTAAGAACACCATGCACAATGCCAAGCGTCAGCTGGAGTGGTGTAAAGGTCGCGGCCATTGGACTCTGGAGCAGTGGAAAGGCTGTATCTGGAGTGATGAATCATGCTTCACCATCTGGTTGTCCGACGGATGAATCTGGGTTTGGCGGATGCAGGGAGAACGCTACCTGCCCCAATGCATAGTGCCAACTGTAAAGTTTGGTGGAGAAGGATTAATGGTCTGGGGCTGTTGTTCATGGTTCGGGCTAGGCCCCTTCATTTCAATGAAGGGAAATCTTAACGCTACAGTATACAATGACATTCTCGACAAATCTGTGATTCCAACTTTGTGGCAACAGTTTGGGGAAGGCCCTTTCCTGTTTCAGCACGAAAATTCCCTCCTGCACAAAGCAAGGTCCATTCAGAAATTGTCAAGATCATTGTGGAAGTACTTGACTGGCCTGCACAGAACCCTGACCTCAACCCCATCGAACACCTTTGGGATGAATTGGAACGCCGACTCCGAGCCAGGCCTCATCGCCCAACATCAGTGCCCGACCTCATTAATGCTCTCGTGGCTGAATGGAAGCCAGTCCCCGCAGCAATGTTCCAACATCTAGTAGAATAACAACGATGAGTAAAAAAAATTACATGGCTATATACAGGGAGTACAAGTACTGAGTCGATGTGTACGACGTAATTGAGGTAGCTATGTACTGTACATATATTTGTTACAAGGCAACATGATAGATAACAGGGTAGCCTGGTGGTTAGAGAGTTGGACTAGTAACCGGAAGGTTGCGAGTTCAAACCCCCGAGCTGACAAGGTACAAATCTGTCGTTCTGCCCCTGAACAGGCAATTAACCCACTGTTCCCAGGCCGTCATTGAAAATAAGGATGTGTTCTTAACTGACTTGCCTGGTTAAATAAAGGTAAAATAAAAATAAAAAAACAGTGTGTGTGGGTGGTGTGAGTGTGTATGCATAGAGTCGGTACAAAAAAAGGGTCAATGTAGGTACTCCGGGTAGCCATTTTGTTAGCTATTTAGTGGTCTTGTTTAGAAGTCTTGGCTTGGGGGTAGAAGCTGTTCAGGGTCCTGCTGTTTCCAGACTTGGTGCATCGGTACCGCTTGCTGTGTGGTCGCAGAGAGAACATCCTAAGGGTCCTTAGAACATTTCATTCCTCTGTTCCTTTGTTCTGTGTGACGGCAGGGTAGCCTAGTGGTTAGAGCGGTGGACTAGTAACCGAAAGGTTGTTAGTTCATATCCCCGAGCTGACAAGGTACAAATCTGTCGTTCTGCCCCTGAACAGGCAGTTCAGCCCTCTGTTCCTAGGCCGTTATTGAAAATAAGAATTTGTTCTTAGCTGACGGAGTTAAATAAAGGTTAAATAAATAAAAATCTGAGGCCCGTGGCCAGAATCGTGAGTAGGTCAGTCAAAGTGGGTGCAGGCTGACAGAAAATGCCACCTTTTTATGTCATTCAGGTGGAGGGCAGGGGGGCTGTGCCACCAGCGCTGACCCTGGCCAGCCGTAATGTTAGGGAGTGAAAGGTCAGGGAAGGCTGTCTGGCCTGCAAGCTGTAGGACACAAGCTACAGAAATACTGGAGCCGGAATAAAGACATTCACCACTATTTAAATCAATGGGCGAGTGTTCAACTGTTTCTTTTTTTCCACATTAAGCTATAACCTCTCTGATAAGTGCTTTGCAGGTTTAACTCTCGTTAAGATTTCCATAATCTTTGTGTGTGTGTGTGTGTGTGTGTGTGTGTGTGTGTGTGTGTGTGTGTGTGTGTGTGTGTGTGTGTGTGTGTGTGTGTGTGTGTGTGTGTGTGTGTGTGTGTGTGTGTGTGTGTGTGTGTGTGTGTGTGTGTGTGTGTGTGTGTGTGTGTGTTTGTGCGCAGTGCAGGACTAGGCCCCGAGAGAGACAATAAAATAAGGAAGCTCATCAAACCTCTGCAGACTGAGAGGAGCTCTTCCCTCTCTCGTCTGTCTGTCTCTCACTCTCTCTCTCTCTCTTCTCTCTCTTCCTTTATGTCACTCCCTGCCCCTATGCTCCCATTCTCATGTTCTCCATCTGATTCAAGGCTTTCCATTTACACGCATCAGCCTCCACTGCCAGCTAATCTATTCTCTCAGTCTCACGGCAGAATTAGACTTCAAACTGCGATGTTGTTTAAGTTCAGGCATGAACTCCAAACGCTTAAGGTTTGGCATTAACTCTGAATGGTCAAGGTAAGGGATAAGGTTTGGGATAGGCTAAAAAAAAATCTAAAATCTTGAAAAACAAGTTTCTATCGCCGGGTTTGAACTTGCAACTTTTGGAATCGGAGGCAGATGCTGACGCCCATCCGCCATCCCCGACGTCCTCAGGCGGCCCGGCTGACCGGGCTGAATCTGTCTGTGCTCTATTGGTCAACTCAAGCTCTTGATTCGGATTCTAGGTTTAACTCTGAAACTGTGTCCTCATTGGTTGCCGCTGCTGGCGACAGTAACACTGTCGGACTTTTGAATGTCGTAGTGAGTGCATGTGAAATGTGCCATATTGTCGGGTGAGGGCAGGGAGATGGTAGCTTTTAGTCAGGGGAAGATGAAAGTGTCAGAGGCCTACAAACGGTGGTGGCCCGCACCTCATTATCGGCCGGCCGAGAGGAGACGACGCGCTTCTCTCTCTTCATCTGGGTGATAAATAATTCAAAACATGCTCTAAACAAATGAGATTCCTCCCCTCTCTCTCGCTCTCTCTCGCTCTTTCTTGCTCTCTCTCGCTCTCTCTCGCTCTCTCAGAAGCCGGGTCAGGGTGCCAGGGTGAGTCGTGTCAGGCTTTAAATAAAGGACAGCTTGGTGTCAGCTCACTAATGACTTGCCCGGCCTTTATTAGCCAAACTTTTAATGGACTTCCTCTTAATAAGGCGCCACATCTCAGCTCTGTCTGCTCAGAGACGGGTCCTGGTGTTGCTTCATCCAATCAGAGAAAAGGGTTTCTCTGATTCTGGCTTGGTGTCTCAGCTCTCTCTCTCTCGCGGGCCATTCTCTATCTCTGGTTCCACAATGAGAGCCATTGCAGTTGCACAGCTTTTTTCTCATCCTCTCTTTTTTTTCTCCCCCCCCCCCCCCAAGCTGATCTTCTCTCTTTCTGTCCCTCTGTCCTGTTTCCTCACCGTCTAAAAGTACATTAAAAAATGACAGGGGGAGAGAGAGAAGGCGTGATGGTAGAGAGGGAGGGGAGGTGTGAGGCGCAGAGAAGGTAAAGCCTAAGCGATGCTGACAAGGACACATTTGCTCCAGAGCCGTGGAATTGTGTTGTGTGAAATTGAAACGGCGGAGCATCAGGAGCAGTTATTTGCAATACATTTCAACCGACACACTTGGAAAGCTCCCCCCTCCAACTCTTCTCTTCCATCCCTTCGGCATCGTCTCTCTCTCCCTCCATCATGCCCTCATTCCTTCTCACCCTCTCTCACCCTCTCTCACACCCTCATTCCTTCTCTCCCTCTCTCACCCCACTCAGCGAATCTCAGTTCAGCTGCAGCAACAGGAGGAGCCATGGCACTCATCAGGCTGTCAGCCAGTCAAAGAGCAGAATGAATTAGCTTACATTTCATACTGTACCTTTTCATTCAGCCATCGCCCAGGCCAGGGCAACAGGATATCAAAACATCTAATACATTTCACACGTTGGCTATTTGGAGGAGCAGTGCCCTGTGAAAGAGGGAGGGGGGGGGGGGCAGCGGGAGGCAAAAGGAGAGGGTGGGGACAGAGAACATTAGCACCTTTCATAGATTTAATTTATTTATATCAGGACATAATGGAGTGTTGCTAATAAAAAAGGCAATTTCCCGAATAATTTTAGCCAACTGATTATACGACTCCATTTGAGCTCTAGAGGCCTTATGATAACATCGCCCACAAGCCTGTTATGGGGGAAATGGGAAGTGACATAAAGTTTAGTGCCGTGACCTCATCTGAGCCTGTCAGGTTTTTAAGGAGCTCGCCTGAGCTGCGATGGAATTATTAATTACTCTGGGTCCTCCTCACTGTGTGTGTCATTTTGTGTGTGTCATTTTGTGTGTGTGTGCGTGCGTGCGTGCGCCGCATGCTCTGCAGTCCGCCAAGAGCTGATGGGTCTCCTGCTGCCAAATGGTTGATCATTAAGAAGCCCTTGATGGATTCAAGCCTAACGTGTATCCAGCATATATATCACTAATGTTCTCCCATCCTGCTAGAACACAGCAGGCCCCAGACTCATTGCCGCGTTCATCTATTTGGAGCTTTGCGGCTGTTTTCCTGTCGTTTTCCTTTCGTTTTTTTTTTTTGCTGACTTTGATTGCCCAAGTTGCGAGTCTGTTGGTTTTAATATGTCAGCGTCAGGGAGCTGTCATTTCCCTGTGGAACGCCAACGTGACGGCGCTACTTCACTCCTCAATCACACGTGATCACTGTGGGGAAAATGTTGTGATTGACCTTTTTGATGTAATGGATGTGGTTTTCTTTCCCTGTGTGTGTGGGAATGTTTTACGTTTGAGGAAATAAACAGGACAACATATGCATATTTGTTTAATCAAATATTCATGATGTTTTGGTGGACTTTACCAGTGTCAGTGTGTTGATAGATATCATAGGGCAAGTGTTTTTACAGCTCTGGTTTAGTGGAGGCTGTTGCAAGTTTCAGCTGTTGCAAATGAAATGAGTGACTAAATTATACTGAACAAAAATATAAAAGCAGCACGCAGCAACTTCAACGATTTTACGTTCATATAAGGATATAAGTCAATTGAAATAAATTCATTAGGCACCAATCTATGGATTTCACATGACTGGGCAGGGGAGCAGCTATGGGTGGGCCTGGGACGGCATAGGCCCGTCCACTGGGGAGCCAGGCCCGGACATTCAGAATGAGTTTTTCCGCAACAAAAAAGGCTTTATTATAGACAGAAATACTTCTCAGTTTCATCAGCTGTCCGGATGGCTGGTCTCAGGCGATCGCACACGTGAAGAGGCTGTATGTGAAGGTCCTGGGCTGGCGTGATTACACGTGATCTGCGGTTGTGAGGCCGGTTCGACGTACTGCCAAATTCTCTAAAACGACGATGGAGGCGGCTTACGTTCCTGCTTTCAGCATACCAATTGCACGCTCCCTCAAAACTGCACATTTTAGACTGGCCTATTATTGTCCCCACCACAAGGTGCACCTGTGTAATGATTGTACTTTTTAATCGGCTTCTTGATATGCCACACCTGTCAGGTGGGTGGATTATCTTGGCAAAGCAGAAATGTTCATTAACAGGGATGTAAAGAAATGTGTGCAATTTTTGTTGTCGTTGAGGAATAAGCTTTTTTTTGGGGGGGGGGGTCTTTTATTTCAGCTCATGGAACATGGGACCAACACTTGTAGCGTTTACATTTTTGTTCAAGTATATATGAAAATAATCAGGCATTGGACATGCGCCTGTATGTTTGCATTTATAATATAATATAATAATAATATATGCCATTTAGCAGACGCTTTTATCCAAAGCGACTTACAGTCATGTGTACATACATTCTACGTATGGGTGGTCCCGGGGATCGAACCCACTACCCTGGCGTTACAAGCGCCATGCTCTACCAACTGAGCTATAGCATTTCAGAGAGAAGCTCTTTGTGTGTGAAACAAAAGGTTATTGACTGTGTCTCTGTGTGCAGGCTACACGTGTTTCTCTGCCTCCCCACAGCCCAAAACAATCTGAGCCTGCTGCACACCCCATGGTGACGTTTCACACAGTCTGAAAGAGAGGGGCCCTGGGAGTTGGGAAGGTGTGAAAAACTAATGAGTAAAATGGCCTTTAAGTCCGGTAAAAACAACAACCATTCAACTCCAATCAATTCTCATCAGCAGCACCGCCCCAATGCACCCGGAGTAGAGCCAGCCTGCATGCTACTAAATTCCAGTCTCCCCATGTGAATTTATGGACTTCAAGAGGGGCTAGGTAGACAGTGCATTTGCCTGTTGGACACAATGACACATTTTAATAAAATGTAGTAAATTAGATCTATATTCATGTTGGTAGCTGCATTTCAGTTCTGTGGGATGGTTGGGAGGTACAAATGACAATCTCCAGTGGAGGGCCCCAGTGCTCTCAATTTCAGACGGGGTGGACCGTAGTGCGCTGTGAAGCAGGCAGGGGGAGGAGAGGGGATAGAGAGAAGCCTCAGCCCCAGTGCTCTCAATTTCAGACGGGGTGGACCGTAGTGCGCTGTGAAGCAGGCAGGGGGAGGAGAGGGGATAGAGAGAAGCCTCAGCCCCAGTGCTCTCAATTTCAGACGGGGTGGACCGTAGTGCGCTGTGAAGCAGGCAGGGGGAGGAGAGGGGATAGAGAGAAGCCTCAGCCCCAGTGCTCTCAATTTCAGACGGGGTGGACCGTAGTGCGCTGTGAAGCAGGCAGGGCGAGGAGAGGGGATAGAGAGAAGCCTCAGCCCCAGTGCTCTCAATTTCAGACGGGGTGGACCGTAGTGCGCTGTGAAGCAGGCAGGGCGAGGAGAGGGGATAGAGAGAAGCCTCAGCCCCAGTGCTCTCAATTTCAGACGGGGTGGACCGTAGTGCGCTGTGAAGCAGGCAGGGGAGGGGAGGGGATAGAGAGAAGCCTCAGCCCCAGTGCTCTCAATTTCAGACGGGGTGGACCGTAGTGCGCTGTGAAGCAGGCAGGGGAGGAGAGGGGATAGAGAGAAGCCTCAGCCCCAGTGCTCTCAATTTCAGACGGGGTGGACCGTAGTGCGCTGTGAAGCAGGCAGGGCGAGGAGAGGGGATAGAGAGAAGCCTCAGCCCCAGTGCTCTCAATTTCAGACGGGGTGGACCGTAGTGCGCTGTGAAGCAGGCAGGGGGAGGGGAGGGGATAGAGAGAAGCCTCAGCCCCAGTGCTCTCAATTTCAGACGGGGTGGACCGTAGTGCGCTGTGAAGCAGGCAGGGGGAGGAGAGGGGATAGATAGAAGCCTCAGCCCCAGTGCTCTCAATTCCAGACTGGGTGGACCGTAGTGCGCTCTGAAGCAGGCTGGGGGAGGAGAGGGGATAGAGAGAAGCCTCAGCCCCAGTGACTGGAGTATAGGCATGGTAGATGGGGTTATTTTCGGATAGATATCTCATTATATCGGATAGCTAGATATGAAAGGGAAGGGAAAGGGGAATACCTAGTCAGTTTCACAACTGAATGCATTTCGCCCAACTCCTCTGTTACTGTACGTGGGTGTTTGCTGCAAGTTGAGGCATGCCTTACAAAAATGAAATGAATTGAAACGTGGAACATGTTTCCATTCACTGCGAGGTAGGTTGTTTCGCAGATTTTGATTGAATAATGTTCAAAGGCTGAGTTTCTGAGTAGCCTATACACCATTCTAATCTTATACTGGTTACACACCATGTCCATGCTGGGAACCAGTGCCTGTACATGTGTCTTACTGGGAAGTGAACCGGCGTTTGTACTCTACCAGTCCCAGGGCCTCCTGGGAAGAGAGTTAACATGAAATATAAATTACAGTCCTCTTCATTAATTATATCAGACCACAAACCCACATGTATCAGCAGGCATTAAACCAGTGTTAATCAATGCTCTTTTTTTTGTATGAATATTGATGTGTTCATAAAAGCCTGCACTCTGATTGGGAGGACCTCGACTCC
This sequence comes from Oncorhynchus gorbuscha, assembly GCF_021184085.1. Taxonomy (NCBI): domain Eukaryota; kingdom Metazoa; phylum Chordata; class Actinopteri; order Salmoniformes; family Salmonidae; genus Oncorhynchus; species Oncorhynchus gorbuscha. The sequence goes on along the minus strand of NC_060175.1, from coordinate 65,471,190 downwards.
TTTCATGCAGGGCTGTAGGGATTATTAAAAAATGCATGAAACATAAAAGTAATATGCAAAGTTTATTAACTTTAAAATTCCCCTGCGCCAGGCACTATGTGATTACACAGCGCTAATTTAAAAAAACTACCACGCTGAATGCATGTCTCCATTTTACACACTGTGTGTGCGTGCGTGCGTGTGTGTGTGTGTGTGCGTGTGGCGATGACCTGTTAATAAGTGGAGGCATCCGAGAATACACTCTTCTAAACTGCCCCCCCCTAATTTAAATAGCTTCAGTAGTATCTCCCTGTTTCACTGACACACAGGTGAGATAGTTTGTGCTTACACTTTCCAGAGTGTGGCATGATGCACTAAGCAGAGACGGAGTGTACAGAGACTATTGTGCGGTGGTAGTGGGGAAAAAGGCCTGATAGACAGATCTTAGCGTTACTCTTCGGACGCTCTTCCCGGTGGCATCCCGTAGCGTCTGCAGCAGGTTAGGAGTGTGGCAGTGCTCTGGATCAATTTGCGGTGCTAATGCGTTTGACCTGCCTCTCAAAGGAAGTGACATCGTAGTGCATCCTGGCGCCCGCCAAATGAATGAATCGGCGTGTTTGAAATAGCGCCTCATCGCTCTTACCGTTTTTGCCCTCTTCTTTTTTCTGCTGGGCCACGTCAGACAGGCATCCAGTTGAGATCGGACAGTGTAGCCTCTCTCTCCCTCACCTCCTCTCCCCTCTTACCTTCAATATGACAGGTCTTTGTGAATGTGATGGGGGGGGGGGGTGTTGGTGGTATTCACAGAGTTACCGATTCCCCCCCCACCACACACACGCGCAAGTACACAAACATCCATTCAGTACATGCCTTCCCCATAGGTAGCTGTGAACTCTTTCTCTCTCCCCTCATCCTCCAGTCGTATCTCTCCTGCGTTAGAGGCAGCTGTTTTAATGCCTCCGCCTACCATCTGGATGTTACGATATTCAGAACGGCTCCGTTTTATTCTCAGCACCTGCTCGCATTGTGACAATAAGAGTTCATGAAACGCTAACTTCCCCCGACACACACTCTAAGCTCAGGCTTCCTTCTGTTTCTCTCTCTCCTTCCCTCGCTCTGCTTCCTCGCTCTCTATCTAAATAATTAATCGCCCCCCCCCCTCTCTCCCTATCCGTCTCGCTATTTCTCAGAAAGATTCTTGCTTTCTCTCTATCCGCTGTCCCTATCTCAACTGCAATTCTTTCTATTCCCCTTCATTTTCATACATATTACATATTCGTCCCAATCTTCCTCTGCTATCCAGTTCTGCTCGCTCAGCGGCTTTCTGATTCACTCCAGACAATAACAGGTAGATAGCTGGGGGAGAAAACAAGACCGCTAAAGCCAAATCGACTGACCCATAGGAGAGGTAAATTAATATACACATACAGACACACACGTGTGGGCACACAAACACCCTCCTACACACACGTCCTCAAAGCAAAAGTAAATGTCAAAGATGTGTAAAGGTTTGGGTAAAAAGTATTTATTGGTAAGTGGACAGTCCAGTACTCACCGTTCGCCTGCCCGACAGCTGGCAGCGAGGGAGATGGCGGTTGCCAGTCTTAAATAAAGTCACGTCATGTAGAGCTCCTGTATGCTGCCTCTGACTGGTCTTAACTGTCTTCGAACCCTCCAAACGGTCTTCCAACTTGGGAAATTGTTTGAGGTGCAGTATAGTGTCCATCAGTCAGGTTCTTTTTGCCAGCTTCGTTCAGTTAAAGGGATGCGAGCGCCAAATGATGTAGACACGCCCAAATGTGCAGAGCATAACCCCAGGCAATGACCACGCGTGTTTACACGGGCGCAAAATATGAACTCGTCTTAATGCCACGAATGAAGCTCATTCAGGCTTGACAGATGTTGGCCCTGTCTGTTAACAGTCACTGGAGTAAGGAGTGGATACAGCGTAAACGATTTGAATTTGAGGATTTGATGCAGTTTTAGGAAATGTTGAGGTTTTGAGCATAAATGCCACCAGAAATATTGCGAAAAAAAACACAATATTATTTTTAAATAATTGTATTTTCTTCTCTTTTATTTTGGATTTACGTAACAGATTTTACAATTTTTTAGTAAGATTATCAATTACAATTATCACATGGTAAGCACAGCCTACCTGACTGCATGACACACACACACACACACACACACACACACACACACACACACACACACACACACACACACACACACACACACACACACACACACACACACACACACACACACACACACACACACACACACACACACACACACACACACACACACACACACACACACACACACACACACACAGCTCAGGGCTCAAACACTTTTCATTCATCCACCACCGACTCCTTTCTCTCTTCTGTGCATCTCCATAGCGACTTTAACCTAAAGGATCTTGTGTTGTGTCTTGGTATATTGATTATGGAGGCAAAGAGTATTAACTGTGGCGAGGTTACCTTTCAAGTTGGTTCCCCAGGGTCAGGTTTTCACAACACCCTACACACCCTACACAATACCACTGCCCTTTTTGCTTGTCTATTCACAAATGCTGGTATACTGCAGGGTTCTTTGCCATAGATGGAATTATCTTGGGTTCCTTGCCACTGAACACCTACTGTGACGAGTAGAATGGTACGAAGGTTCAAGGTTAAGGTGCGTCTCTCTCTCTCTCTCTCCCACTCACTCACTTACACACACACACATTATGTGTAGTTTAGGCTCTGATCCCAGACTGACCTGGATTCTAGATCGCTCTGTCCTGTTTCCACGGTGATGAATGTTCCTGGTCAGTGCTCAGGTTAAGTGATCAGGCTCGGAAAACTTGGCTGAGGAGCCAGTCACCATTAATTTGTGTTGCAGAGAGAAACACAATTACTGCCTACTGGACTGGTTTTAACACACATAGGTTTTTGGCCAGGTAAGTGGGCTCATCCCCCTGCAGCAGTGGCTGAGAGACTGCTCAGTGGACAGTGAAATGGGGTGGTGCTTTAGTTCAGTCTGAGCCCCCTCCTCTGCTCCTAATTCCACAAATATGGATACTGCACTCCACAGCCTTACTTATCCCACTCCAACAAACTACTCCACCTGAAGACTACTCCACCTGTGTATCTACTCCAAGTCACGTACCATTCTTTACCTACTCCACATACAACCCAATCCAGCCTGTGTGATTTAGAGCGTGAACGTCTGTGTGTATCAGTACGGCTGTTGCTTTGGTCTGAAGCAGAGGGAGGTCTCAGTTATAGTCTGGGACAGAACAGGGATGGAAAGGTCAGCTTCTACTGCAGAGAAACAAAGAGAGATATGAACACACACACACACACAGACAAAAGTAAGCACACAAAAAATATATATTCATGGGAAACATGACTGTTGTGGAAAGGTCAGGAATGACACTGGGGATTCACAACCATACAGCTGTGTGTGTGTGTGTGTGTGTGTGTGTGTGTGTGTGTGTGTGTGTGTGTGTGTGTGTGTGTGTGTGTGTGTGTGTGTGTGTGTGTGTGTGTGTGTGTGTGTGTGTGTGTGTGTGTGTGTGTGTGTGTGTGTGTGTGTGTGTTCTCTCTGAGTCTTGAGATGGCACACAGGGGAGGCAGAACAGAAAAACAATGCTACTGCACAGTCAGGAGAGGGAGGAGAGAGAGAGAGCAAGGGAATGTGAGAAAAACAGAGCCCAGAGAGTTTGTGTGAATTTCCTTAAAGTGCTCCGTTTGGTGAGTCATTACTTTCACTTAAGCCGCAAAGTGCATTCTGGTCCCCAAAGGACTCCCCTCTTCTCTCCTCCTCCTCTTCTTCTTTAGATGGCCAAACATTTGATTTTTTTCCCCCTCGCGCAGCTCTGCATGAGTCAACTGATTATTGCACAATAGCAGAGAATTTCAATGTGTGTGCTGTGTGCACTGGCAGGTAGCCTAGCAGCTAAGAGTGTTAGGCCGGTGACTGAAAGGTCGCTGGTTGGAATCCCTGAGCCGACTAGTGTAAAAATCTGTCGAAATGCCTTTTGAGCAAGGCGCTTAACCTGACTTTCTCCTGTAGCTTCTGCTAAGTGACAAATATGTTAATGTAATGCACAGTACAAGTATGCATGTTTCTTACAGTAACGACAGAGATAAGATAATTGAAACAGACAGCTGAACTGAACTCCTTCTGACACCTGCTCTCATGACTTCACCTCCTACACAACCCTTCAGGGAAAACTTTGCAATAGCAAAAGTTACTTATATCATTACCTGTGTGTCTATTCCATTGAAACAAAAACGTATGTTTTCGTCAGAAGCACATTTGCTCCCTGTTCATGCTGCTCCTATTCATGTCTATGGTTTCATACTCCAAACTTCTTTGATCCAAGTGCAAAGGAAGTGTTTGTGTGGTGGAGTTGCATACATGGGTCAGCTGACAACGTCACAGAAACGATTCGCACGCTTCAATGGGGCAGAAGTCTGAGCTGTTGCGAGTCTGGATGGTCAGAATGCTACTAACAACGACAATAAACTGCCTTGTGGGTAATCGATAAGGAAGTGACTCGCCTCAGCTAGTTCTACCTTGTTGTTGATAACATGTCGTGTTTTGAGGTGTTTGAACCGTTTTCATGTCAATGCTAATATGGCTACATTTCGCTAGCTAGCTGCCCAGCAACTGTAATGATATTTGAGAGACAACGAGTGCTCATTGTGCAAATGTATTTATGTTTTCATCAAACATTAGAGACTAAATAGAGTTTTACGTGTTGCAAACAATCTAAGCCAACCCTGTCTCTTTTGCCCCATAGTTGCGCACCTGTCGGTTTTGTTGCAAAAAAAAAAAGACCCGTCTATTGCTTATGCATGCATATCTGTTGTGTCTGTGATTGTGTCCTCTCTGCCGGCTCTGGCCAGAACCACACGTTCCCAGTCAGTCTGGTGTGATGAATAAGAGAACAAGCCTCACCTTCGGTAGAAATTAACATCTATACTCTGGACCTGGAGGCTAACAGAGGCCTTCGTCTGCAAACACACACACACACACACACACAGACACACACCCCATCTTTTCTCATCCTCCTTCCCATACAGTTGCTCAGAAGGTTACTTTCTCCTGCATAATATTTCTTCAAATGCCTTGGTTCCCTGTGGACATTGGTTTGTCTTTGGACCAGACAAAGGAGACTAAATCCACACAAAGGTGCAGGAAATGGCATCAGGGCCGGGAGGAAGAAGAGACCGTACACAGTGGAACCTCAATAGCTTGCCTTGAAAGCCTGCAAATGCCACTTCCCTTTGCCAACTACAAAGGGATGTAGATTGGTGCAGGACACGATTTAATGTCTCTACTCCTGGGGTTTGCTCTATTATCATAAGTCTCCATAACTGGTTTTATCTAGATGTTTATCTAGATTTACCTAGGTGGTTTAGATCCTATTTTGGTATTCTCAACCCTGATATGTTTCTCCCCTCATTAAATAGCGATAAACCTCATTCACTCCATCGTGACTTAAACAATAAACCAATCATTCTGGGTTTCGCTGTCTTCCATGTTTTTATCCCGTGCCCAGGGTTACTGAACAGATAGATGGATTTAGACACAGGGACAATATGGGCAACAACAGAGGTGTATCCGCTAACTGTGCAACCGTTGCGGGGCTCTTAATGTGAATCACAAAATGGATGTGGACTGAAAAGCTGACGTGACGGCTGTGACAACGCTCAGTGGAGGGCTGATGCGGCGCCTGATACATGTTAATGGTGAAGGACCACCGGAGCCACCGTGTCACTGACGGCACCATGATTACCACCTGAGCACAAGGTGATTGGCCAAATGGCAGGTTGCGACAATACACACGTAGGGTGCATTCAGAAAAGTGTTCCGTTTTCAAAACGTTGTTACAGCCTTTTTCTAAAACAATTTAATTGTTTGTTTTCCTCATCATTTCGACACACAATACCCCATTATGGCAAAGCAAAAATATATATTTGTTTAGATTTTTTGCAAATGTATAAAGAAATCAATGAATGAAATATCACATTTACATGAGTATTCAGACCCTTTACTCAGTACTTTGTTGACGCACCTTTGGCAGCGATTACAGCCTTGAGTTTTGACACTACAAGCTTGGCACACCTGTATTTGAAGAGTTTCTCCCATTCTTCGCTGAAGATCCTCTCAAGCTCTGTCAGGTTGGATGGAGAGTGTCGCTGCACAGCTATTTTCAGGTCTCTCCAGATATATTCAATCGGGTTCAACTCCTGGCTCTCTCTGGGCCACTCAAGGACATTCAGAGACTTGTCCCAAAGACACTCCTGCGTTGTCTTGGCTGTGTGCTTATGGCCGTTGTCCTATTGGAAGGTGAACCTTCTCCCCAGTCTGAGGTCCTGAACGCTCTGGAGCAGGTTTTCATCAAGGATCTCTCTGTACTTCGCTCCATTCATCGTTCCCTCGATCCTGACTAGTCTCCCAGTCCCTGCTGCTGAAAATCATCCCCACAGCATGATGCTGCCACCACCATGCTTCAACGTAGGGATGCTGCCAGTTGTCCTCCAGACCTAATGCTTGGCATTCAGGCCAAAGTGTTCAATCTTGGTTTCATCAGACCAGAGAGTCTTGTTTCTAATGGTCTTGGTGTCCTTTAGGTGCATTTTGGCAAACTTCCAGCGGGCTGTCGTGTCTTTTAGTGAGGAGTGGCTTCCATTTGGCCACTCTACCATAAAGGCCTGATTTGGTGGAGTGCTGCAGAGATGGTTGTCCTTCTGGAAGGTCCTCCCATCTCCACAGAGCAACTCTAAAGCTCTGTCTGAGTGATCATCGGGTTCTTGGTCACCTTCCTGACCAAGGCCCTTCTCCCCCGATTGCTCAGTTTGGCCGGACGGCCAACTCTAGGAATAGTTTTGGTGCCTTGACAAAATCCTGTCTCGGAGCTCTACGGACAAATTCCTTCGACCTCATTGCTTGGTTTTTGCTCTGATATGCACTGTCAACTGTGGGACCTTATATAGACAGGTGTGTGCCTTTCCAAATCATGTCCAATCTATTGATTTTACTACAGGTGGACTCCAATCAAGTTTTAGAAGCATCTCAAGGACAATCAATGGAAACAGGATGCACCTGAGCTTAATTTCGAGTCTCATAGCAAAGGGTCTGAATACTTATGTAAATAAGGTATCTGTTTTTAAACATTTTAAATCAATTTGCAGAAATTAAAAAAAAAATGTAAATTCATTATGGAGTATTGTGTTGATGAGTATTGATGAGGATAAACATTTTTCCCCCATCAATTTTATAATAAGGCTGTAACGTAGCAAAATGTGGAAAAAAGTGAAGCGGTTGGAATGCTTTCCGAATGCATTCTACACGCACATTCACAAACCCTGTGAATACTACAATTGGAAGCAAACCGTGTTAGTGATATGTGCATTGACAAGTTTGACTAGTCCGGTGTGTTACTACCTTTCTGGGCTCTGTTATGGGTCTAATGGGAGTACGGGATGCATCCAATCCTCTCGGGCTTGCATTCCAAGTATCATTTAATGCATAGAGGGAAAGGCATAAAAAGAGGATGGTAGCCACCCAATGTTATGCCCAGGTTCATTTAGTTGTTCACGAGTGGATTAGACTTCACTTTCATTTGGATATAAAAGCTTGTCGAAATTTAATTAAAAGATAAGTTGGATGGGGGGAAAAATGCATCAATACTTTGGCAGCAGAGCTTGGCTTTGATAAAGTCTGATGAACTGAACTGAATTTAAAATGAAATGTGTTTGAAATTGGCCTTGTCCCCAAATCATGAGCAAATCAAACTGTAGATTTGAAAAATCTCAATAACACTTTACAGTAAAATGGACACAACGAAGTAAAATATACTGCATACGGTGACCTATGAAATGACCTACTACTGTACACACACACACATTAACTATGTGCTCCTGTTGAACACTATACAATCTGACTTGTCCACTGTAGCAGAGAGAGATAGGAGACTGCTCTCTGCCTCGCCTCAGAAGTGTTCTCTCTCTCAAACACACGTTATCTCTGTCCACATTCACTCGCTCTCTCTCACACACACACACACGCACGCACGCACGCACACGCACGCACACACACCAGCTCTGCATGCCTTATCGACACACAGACACAGAGTTTCCCATCGACTGCAGAGGGGGGCGAATATCGCCGTTTGACATGACCTCTTTCACTTCGACACAAATAGAGTTCCCCCCCCCCCCCCCCAACCAACTCTTCTCTTTGAAGGATGCCATTGGCTAAGCCGGGCACGTCTGTATTGATGCGCTGTAGTTGGCAGTCTGCAGGCGAGACCCACAGCCGGCCAATAGTCGAGGCTAGAAAATCAATGGCTCCCATCGCTGCTCACCCCAGGCCGCTCCCCCAGCAGGAGACTGGCCTGTTTATGACTTAATCATGGCTCCACCTGAATTATTAAGGCAGGCCCACCTTTATAATTCACTCTGCCTCTCTCAGAAGAATGTGTTATTATGTAGAGTTGATTTTAGTATAAGCTACAGTGCCACAGTGCTACAGTTGATTCTCCAGTCGGTTGTGAATCATGTCAAAGGTAAGGAGGTAGGCTTGGGCGGTACCACGGGATGGTTTTTCAATAGCGTTGAAACTATTTATTTGACGTTTTGAACTGAATGTTTGTTTGTTGCTACTTTTTAAGTCAACACAGTACCTGCAGTCAACTTGTGCAATATGTCAGGATATAAAGCGGATCGTGCTCTTCATTTCACCTGTCACATCATTTTACATTAGGAAGCTAACTATCGTTCCCCATAACAGTTGAGCCAGTCACGTGTTTGTTTGTAAATATCACAACGGGATGAAGAAGGGAGCTGGTGAGTCCAGCTGTGTATTGACAGGGGTTGCGTTTTATATTGAAAGTCAACTGTGTTTTTTTGCTTCAACATAGAGTGATCATGGACGTGCAACTGTAGTTTTCCTTCACACAAAAAATACATTAGTGCAACAGATTCACCAGAACATAGCTTCATTTTCATCAGATGACAACAGAAGTGCAATGCTCTTTGGCTGTCAGCCACATCTTGACCCACCGTCTGGATTCGGTCCTATGTAGCAACATTTGAAATTGTCATTTTTTACATTGGATAAAAGTAGAGACACAGAGCTAGAAAATGGTATATCATACACTGCAGTTGAGGAATGATGGGGAAGTATTTCTGCTTTGAAAAATGATAAATGTCTAACCCCACTTTTGAGAAAATGGCCCGTGAATGTTTTGGTACACCTACTGGAGAGCACTTCCTTGTCTACACATATTCAACTTTGTTCACGCTGTCTTAAGCCTTAGCCCCACCCATCTCTTTAATGGTTTACAGTGTAGTAAACAACCAAATATTTCAAGACTAAAAGTGGTGAAAGTTGCAGTAGAAATACACTATCTAGTTCTTGGGCTGTATCCTAATTTGACTTTGGTGCAGGTCATGTTTTCTTCACATTACCGGCTCTGGTAAACACACAATATATCAAATAAAATATGTTTATTTGTCACATGCACAGGATATAGAAGGTGTAAGCGATACTATGAAATGGGTACTTGCATAGTGAAGTTTTTTTTATACATGTAGTTAGCTAGCTAAACGATTAACCATGATCCCAATTCTAGTGCCGCAACTGGGAACCCTGAAACAATTAACTTCGGCTGGGAAATATCTATTCTAACTCGGGAACTTGGGCCTCTTTTCTAGAGCTCCGACTTTCCGACCTGAAGAGTTCCCAGTTGTCTTGAACACTGTAATAGTACCATGCATGAATCTGCATGTAGCTAAAGCTAACCAATTAGGTTCAATTTTAGCTAGCTAGCTAACATTAGGATATAACTAGCAATGCAAATGGATTTCTGAGATATGAATAATCTTACTACACAAATCATGGCTAGCGGGAAAGTTCCTGTATTTTTCAGTGGCTAAACAAACTAGGCTCATAATTTAACTAACTATAATTTAACTATTACACATGGCATGCAAGTTTGTCATTAAGGCACATGAATGTTCCAGAAGGCATTTCGTTAAGTTTTTAAAAATGTAAACGTTCAAATGCCTCTCCTGTGAAGCAGTGACATACACCGAGTGTTATGCAGGTGAATGAGAACCCAAAAGCGACTTTACAGAAACAGAGTTTATTCCAAGTCAAAACAGGAATACTGAAACCCTCTAGTCAGTAGAGGGGAACAACTGAAGATGCGACCACAGATTGCAGGTCGCTTCGGGAAGGCGCAGGCCGTAGCTGATCTAGACACCTGCTCACACGCAGCATCTGAAGAAGGCAAAAAACATGACAGGACGGAACGAGGACAAGAACAGCGAACATCAAACAAGGATCCGACAAGGACAGAAGCGGAAAACAGAGGGAGAAATAGGGACTCTAATCAGAGGGCAAAATAGGGGACAGGTGTGAAAGAGTAAATGAGGTAGTTAGGAGAATGAGGAACAGCTGGGAGCAGGAACGATAGAGAGAGGGAGAGAGGGAGGGGGAGAGAGAGGGATAGAAAGAGGGAAAGAACCTAATAAGACCAGCAGAGGGAAACGAATAGAAGGGGAAGCACAGGGACAAGACATGATAATCAATGACAAAACATGACAGTACCCCCCCACTCACCGAGCGCCTCCTGGCGCACTCGAGGAGGAACCCTGGCGGCAACAGAGGAAATCATCAATCAATGAACGGTCCAGCACGTCCCGAGATGGAACCCAACTCCTCTCCTCAGGACCGTAACCCTCCCAATCCACTAAGTACTGGTGACCACGTCCCCGAGAACGCATGTCCATGATCTTCCGTACCTTGTAAATAGGAGCGCCCTCGACAAGGACGGGGGGGAAGACGAACGGGGAGCGAAGAAAAGGCTTGACACAGGAGACATGGAAGACAGGGTGGACGCGACGAAGATGTCGCGGAAGAAGCAGTCGCACAGCGACAGGATTGACGACCTGAGAGACACGGAACGGACCAATGAACCGCGGAGTCAACTTGCGAGAAGCTGTCGTAAGGGGAAGGTTACGAGTGGAAAGCCACACTCTCTGACCGCGACAATACCTAGGACTCTTAATCCTACGTTTATTGGCGGCTCTCACAGTCTGCGCCCTGTAACGGCAAAGTGCAGACCTGACCCTCCTCCAGGTGCGCTCACAACGTTGGACAAAAGCCTGAGCGGAGGGAACGCTGGACTCGGCGAGCTGGGATGAGAACAGAGGAGGCTGGTACCCAAGACTACTCTGAAAAGGAGATAGCCCGGTAGCAGACGAAGGAAGCGAGTTGTGAGCGTATTCTGCCCAGGGGAGCTGTTCTGCCCAAGACGCAGGGTTTCGAAAAGAAAGGCTGCGTAATATGCGACCAATCGTCTGATTGGCCCTTTCTGCTTGACCGTTAGACTGGGGATGAAAACCGGAAGAGAGACTGACGGAAGCACCAATCAAACGACAGAACTCCCTCCAAAACTGTGACGTGAATTGCGGGCCTCTGTCTGAAACGGCGTCTAACGGGAGGCCATGAATTCTGAACACATTCTCAATGATGATTTGTGCCGTCTCCTTAGCGGAAGGAAGCTTAGCGAGGGGAATGAAATGTGCCGCCTTAGAGAACCTATCGACAACCGTAAGAATCACCGTCTTCCCCGCAGACGAAGGTAGACCGGTAATAAAGTCTAAGGCGATGTGAGACCATGGTCGAGAAGGAATGGGAAGCGGTCTGAGACGACCGGCAGGAGGAGAGTTACCTGACTTAGTCTGCGCGCAGTCCGAACAAGCTACCACGAAACGACGCGTGTCACGCTCCTGAGTAGGCCACCAAAACCGCTGGCGAATAGAAGCAAGCGTACCCCGAACGCCGGGGTGGCCAGCTAACTTGGCAGAGTGAGCCCACTGAAGAACAGCCAGACGAGTAGAGACAGGAACGAAAAGAAGGTTACTAGGACAAGCGCGCGGCGACGGAGTGTGAGTGAGTGCTTGCTTTACCTGTCTCTCAATTCCCCAGACAGTCAACCCGACAACACGCCCTTCAGGGAGAATCCCCTCGGGGTCGGTAGAAGCCACAGAAGAACTAAAGAGACGGGATAAGGCATCAGGCTTGGTGTTCTTATTTCCCGGGCGATAAGAAATCACGAACTCGAAACGAGCGAAAAACAACGCCCAACGAGCTTGACGTGCATTGAGTCGTTTGGCAGAACGGATGTACTCAAGGTTCTTATGGTCAGTCCAAACGACAAAAGGGACGGTCGCCCCCTCCAACCACTGTCGCCATTCGCCTAGGGCTAAGCGGATGGCGAGCAGTTCGCGGTTACCCACATCATAGTTGCGTTCCGATGGCGACAGGCGATGAGAAAAATAAGCGCAAGGATGGACCTTATCGTCAGAATGGAAGCGCTGGGACAGAATGGCTCCCACGCCCACCTCTGAAGCGTCAACCTCGACAATGAATTGTTTAGTGACGTCAGGAGTAACAAGGATAGGAGCGGATGTAAAACGCTTCTTGAGGAGATCAAAAGCTCCCTGGGCGGAACCGGACCACTTAAAGCACGTCTTGACAGAAGTAAGAGCTGTGAGAGGGGTAGCCACTTGACCGAAATTACGAATGAAACGCCGATAGAAATTAGCGAAACCGAGAAAGCGCTGCAACTCGACACGTGACTTAGAACGGGCCAATCGCTGACAGCCTGGACCTTAGCGGGATCCATCTGAATGCCTTCAGCGGAAATAACAGAACCGAGAAATGTGACAGAGGAGACATGAAAGGCGCACTTCTCAGCCTTCACGTAGAGACAATTCTCTAAAAGGCGCTGGAGTACACGTCGAACGTGCTGAACATGAATCTCGAGTGACGGAGAAAAAATCAGGATATCGTCAAGGTAAACGAAAACAAAGATGTTCAGCATGTCTCTCAGTACATCATTAACTAATGCCTGAAAGACAGCTGGAGCATTAGCGAGACCGAACGGCAGAACCCGGTATTCAAAATGCCCTAACGGAGTGTTAAACGCCGTTTTCCACTCGTCCCCCTCTCTGATGCGCACGAGATGGTAAGCGTTACGAAGGTCCAACTTAGTAAAGAACCTGGCTCCCTGCAGAATCTCGAAAGCTGACGACATAAGGGGAAGCGGATAACGATTCTTAACCGTTATGTCATTCAGCCCTCGATAATCCACGCAGGGGCGCAGAGTACCGTCCTTCTTCTTAACAAAAAAAAACCCCGCTCCGGCGGGAGAGGAAGAAGGCACCACGGTACCGGCGTCGAGAGAAACAGACAGATAATCCTCGAGAGCCTTACGTTCGGGAGCCGACAGAGAGTATAGTCTACCCCGAGGGGGAGTGGTCCCCGAAAGGAGATCAATACAACAATCATACGACCGGTGAGGAGGAAGGGAGTTGGCTCTGGACCGACTGAAGACCGTGCGCAAATCATGATATTCCTCCGGCACTCCTGTCAAATCACCAGGTTCCTCCTGAGAAGAGGGGACAGAAGAAACAGGAGGGATAGCAGACATTAAACACTTCACATGACAAGAAACGTTCCAGGATAGGATAGAATTACTAGACCAATTAATAGAAGGATTATGACATACTAGCCAGGGATGACCCAAAACAACAGGTGTAAAAGGTGAACGAAAAATCTAAAAGGAAATGGTCTCACTGTGGTTACCAGATACTGTGAGGTTTAAAGGTAATGTCTCACATCTGATACTGGCGAGAAGACTACCATCTAAGGCGAACATGGGCGTGGGCTCCCCTAACTGTCTGAGAGGAATGTCATGTTTCCGAGCCCATGCTTCGTCCATAAAACAACCCTCAGCCCCAGAGTCTATCAAGGCACTGCAGGAAGCTGCCGAACCGGTCCAGCGTAGATGGACCGACAAGGTAGTACAGGATCTTGATGGAGAGACCTGAGTAGTAGCGCTCACCAGTAGCCCTCCGCTTACTGATGAGCTCTGGCCTTTAACTGGACATGAAATGACAAAATGTCCAGCAGAACCGCAATAGAGGCAAAGGCGGTTGGTGATTCTCCGTTCCCTCTCCTTAGTCGAGATGCGAATACCTCCCAGCTGCATGGGCTCAGTCTCTGAACCGGTGGGAGGAGATAGTTGAGATGCGGAGAGGGGGAACACCGTTAACGCGAGCTCTCTTCCACGAGCTCGGTGACGAAGATCTACCCGTCGTTCTATGCGGATGGCGAGTGCAATCAAAGAGTCCACGCTGGAAGGAACCTCCCGGGAGAGAATCTCATCTTTAACCTCAGCGTGGAGTCCCTCCAGAAAACGAGCGAGCAACGCCGGCTCGCTCCAGTCACTGGAGGCAGCAAGAGTGCGAAACTCTATAGAGTAATCCGTTATGGATCGATCACCTTGACATAGGGAAGCCAGGGCCCTGGAAGCCTCCTTCCCAAAAACTGAACGATCAAAAACCCGTATCATCTCCTCTTTAAAGTTCTGATAATCGTTAGTACACTCAGCCCTTGCCTCCCAGATCGCTGTGCCCCACTCCCGAGCCCGACCAGTAAGGAGTGATATGACGTAGGCGATCCGAGCTCTCTCTCTAGAGTATGTGTTGGGCTGGAGAGAGAACACAATATCACACTGGGTGAGAAAGGAGCGGCACTCAGTGGGCTGCCCAGAGTAACATGGTGGGTTATTAACCCTAGGTTCCGGAGACTCGGAAGACCAGGAAGTAGCTGGTGGCACGAGACGAAGACTCTGAAACTGTCCTGAGAGGTCGGAGACCTGAGCGGCCAGGGTCTCAACGGCATGACGAGCAGCAGACAATTCCTGCTCGTGTCTGCTGAGCATAGTTCCCTGGATCTCGACGGCAGTGTTGCGAGAATCCGTAGTCGCTGGGTCCATTCTTGGTCGGATCCTTCTGTTATGCAGGTGAATGAGGACCCAAAAGCGACTTTACAGAAACAGAGTTTATTCCAAGTCAAAACAGGAATACTGAAACCCTCTAGTCAGTAGAGGGGAACAACTGAAGATGCGACCACAGACTGCAGGTCGCTTCGGGAAGGCGCAGGCCGTAGCTGATCTAGACACCTGCTCACACGCAGCATCTGAAGAAGGCAAAAAACATGACAGGATGGAACGAGGACAAGAACAGCGAACATCAAACAAGGATCCGACAAGGACAGAAGCGGAAAACAGAGGGAGAAATAGGGACTCTAATCAGAGGGCAAAATAGGGGACAGGTGTGAAAGAGTAAATGAGGTAGTTAGGAGAATGAGGAACAGCTGGGAGCAGGAACGATAGAGAGAGAGAGCGAGAGAGGGAGAGAGGGAGGGGGAGAGAGAGGGATAGAAAGAGGGAAAGAACCTAATAAGACCAGCAGAGGGAAACGAATAGAAGGGGAAGCACAGGGACAAGACATGATAATCAATGACAAAACATGACACCGAGCTTCTTGAAACGGATCACAAATGAGCTTATAGTGAAAAGGCAAGTTATTTTCTGCAGAAACGATACACATGGCCATCCTTTTCTAATGTTTATTCCTAATGTTTGTATAAAGTTCCTCGTGAATTTTTACCGGAGAAAAGTAGGCGGGCCACGCCACGAAAAGTAAAAGCGACTCCCCATTCAGAGCCCTGTCTGCTGACAGAAAGCCCATTCCTGAAGTGCAACTGAAACGCAAAAGGAGTCTGATGCCAAAGCAGAAATGACAATAAGAAGCGTTTTTAGATCTGCGTTTTACAAAAGGCAGCAAGAGATGTGTTTTTTATATTTATTTCCTCTGTGTGAAAAATGAAGAATTCTGCGTTAACGCGACCCCTTTCTATCAGCCCATTCTGTTATTACTGAATGAATAAGGTGGCGGGGCACCGTATTGTGTGCGTTTTCTGCCGTGTTTGAGATGTCAAAGCCCTTTTTGGATGAGTTATCTATACAGCTGCCACTGTTTATCTTTTGATTTCCTGGAATATTTTCTCCTCCGTTCTTAGCCGTCTGCTCCTCCCCCATATTCTCCGAGCAGAGCAGGCGGGTTCTTTACCCAAGCGACTCCAGAAAGACACAGCGTGTACACATGCTGCTTCAGAGCAGACAAGCATGCATCAAAACTTTGTTCATTTGCACAATGTCTCTCGTTCACATTTGCTTGTAAATGTCCAAACTCACCAAACATGTCATTGGGTATAGGCCTACCTATATAAATCAAATCAAATCAAATCAAATCAAATCAAATTTTATTTGTCACATACACATGGTTAGCAGATGTTAATGCGAGTGTAGCGAAATGCTTGTGCTTCTAGTTCCGACAATGCAGTGATAACCAACAAGTAATCTAACTAACAATTCCAAAAAAAACTACTGTCTTATACACAGTGTAAGGGGATAAGGAACATGTACATAAGGATATATGAATGAGTGATGGTACAGAGCAGCATACAGTAGATGGTATCGAGTACAGTATATACATATGAGATGAGTGTGTAGACAAAGTAAACAAAGTGGCATAGTTAAAGTGGCTAGTGATACATGTGTTACATAAGGATGCAGTCGATGTTGTAGAGTACAGTATATACATATGCATATGAGATGAATAATGTAGGGTAAGTAACATTATATAAGGTAGCATTGTTTAAAGTGGCTAGTGATATATTTACATCATTTCCATCAATTACCATTATTAAAATGGCTGGAGTTGGGTCAGTGTCAATGACAGTGTGTTGGCAGCAGCCACTCAATGTTAGTGGTGGCTATTTAACAGTCTGATGGCCTTGAGATAGAAGCTGTTTTTCAGTCTCTCGGTCCCAGCTTTGATGCACCTGTACTGACCTCGCCTTCTGGATGATAGCGGGGTGAACAGGCAGTGGTTCGGGTGGTTGATGTCCTTGATGATCTTTATGGCCTTCCTGTAACAACGGGTGGTGTAGGTGTCCTGGAGGGCAGGTAGTTTGCCCCCGGTGATGCGTTGTGCAGTCCTCACTACCCTCTGGAGAGCCTTACGGTTGAGGGCGGAGCAGTTGCCGTACCAGGCGGTGATACAGCCCGCCAGGATGCTCTCGATTGTGCATCTGTAGAAGTTTGTGAGTGCTTTTGGTGACAAGCCGAATTTTTTCAGCCTCCTGAGGTTGAATAGGCGCTGCTGCGCCTTCTTCACGACGCTGTCAGTGTGAGTGGACCAATTCAGTTTGTCTGTGATGTGTATGCCGAGGAACTTAAAACTAGCTACCCTCTCCACTACTGTTCCATCGATGTGGATAGGGGGTGTTCCCTCTGCTGTTTCCTGAAGTCCACAATCATCTCCTTAGTTTTGTTGACGTTGAGTGTGAGGTTATTTTCCTGACACCACACTCCAAGGGCCCTCACCTCCTCCCTGTAGGCCGTCTCGTCGTTGTTGGTAATCAAGCCTACCACTGTTGTGTCGTCCGCAAACTTGATGATTGAGTTGGAGGCGTGCGTGGCCACGCAGTCGTGGGTGAACAGGGAGTACAGGAGAGGGCTCAGAACGCACCCTTGTGGGGCCCCGTGTTGAGGATCAGCGGGGAGGAGATGTTGTTGCCTACCCTCACCACCTGGGGGCGGCCCGTCAGGAAGTCCAGTACCCAGTTGCACAGGGCGGGGTCGAGACCCAGGGTCTCGAGCTTGATGACGAGCTTGGAGGGTACTATGGTGTTGAATGCCGAGCTGTAGTCGATGAACAGCATTCTCACATAGGTATTCCTCTTGTCCAGGTGGGTTAGGGCAGTGTGCAGTGTGGTTGAGATTGCATCGTCTGTGGACCTATTTGGGCGGTAAGCAAATTGGAGTGGGTCTAGGGTGTCAGGTAGGGTGGAGGTGATATGGTCCTTGACTAGTCTCTCAAAGCACTTCATGATGACGGAAGTGAGTGCTACGGGGCGGTAGTCGTTTAGCTCAGTTACCTTAGCTTTCTTGGGAACAGGAACAATGGTGGCCCTCTTGAAGCATGTGGGAACAGCAGACTGGTATAGGGATTGATTGAATATGTCCGTAAACACACCGGCCAGCTGGTCTGCGCATGCTCGGAGGGCGCGGCTGGGGATGCCGTCTGGGCCTGCAGCCTTGCGAGGGTTAACACGTTTAAATGTCTTACTCACCTCGGCTGCAGTGAAGGAGAGACTGCATGTTTCCGTTGCAGGCCGTGTCAGTGGCACTGTATTGTCCTCAAAGCGGGCAAAAAAGTTATTTAGTCTGCCTGGGAGCAAGACATCCTGGTCCGTGACTGGGCTGGATTTCATCTTGTAGTCCGTGATTGACTGTAGACCCTGCCACATGCCTCTTGTGTCTGAGCCATTGAATTGAGATTCCACTTTGTCTCTGTACTGACGCTTAGCTTGTTTGATAGCCTTACGGAGGGAATAGCTGCACTGTTTGTATTCAGTCATGTTGCCAGACACCTTGCCCTGATTAAAAGCAGTGGTTCGCGCTTTCAGTTTCACGCGAATGCTGCCATCAATCCACGGTTTCTGGTTAGGGAATGTTTTTATCGTTGCTATGGGAACGACATCTTCGACGCACGTTCTAATGAACTCGCACACTGAATCAGCGTATTCGTCAATATTCCCATCTGACGCAATACGAAACATGTCCCAGTCCACGTGATGGAAGCAGTCTTGGAGTGTAGAGTCAGCTTGTTCTGACCAGCGTTGGACAGACCTCAGCGTGGGAGCCTCTTGTTTTAATTTCTGTCTGTAGGCAGGGATCAGCAAAATGGAGTCGTGGTCAGCTTTTCCGAAAGGGGGGCGGGGCAGGGCCTTATATGCGTCGCGGAAGTTAGAGTAACAATGATCCAAGGTTTTACCACCCCTGGTTGCGCAATCGATATGCTGATAAAATTTAGGGAGTCTTGTTTTCAGATTGGCTTTGTTAAAATCCCCAGCTACAATGAATGCAGCCTCCGGATAAATGTTTTCCAGTTTGCAAAGAGTTAAATAAAGTTCGTTCAGAGCCATCGATGTGTCTGCTTGGGGGGGGGATATATACGGCTGTGATTATAATCGAAGAGAATTCTCTTGGAAGATAATGCGGTCTACATTTGATTGTGAGGAATTCTAAATCAGGTGAACAGAAGGATTTGAGTTCCTGTATGTTTTCTTCATCACACCATAGGCATATGAACTATTTTATGAGCTGAATTGCCGGTCTTTGCAATTTTGTCTATTTTTGTTTGCGCTCGTTAGCATATTTAGCTAGTAGCCTCCATGTAAATGTGCTGTTACTTGTACTAATTTTGATAGCATTCTGATAAGATTCCCAATGGGAAAAATATATATATATACTTGTACTAAACCGGTAATACCGTAAATCCCAGAATGAGAGAAGGCACGTTATTACGATACGAAAATCTAGAAACCGCCCAACCTTTAGTAGGAGGGTTATTGCTGAAGTGGAAGTCATCGAGTGCAACTTTTGTTGTCAAGGTCTGTGATTATGTTTTGAGAGGGAGGTCGGAAGGATCTCTGAAGGTGCGAGGAGAGCGATTTGATATTGCACACAGACAGCCAACTTATTTCTGTAAATAAGGGATGTTTCATAGTGTAGGTTCAATTGCGTCTGGTTAATTGAATAGTATGCCACAACATAAAAATGACCCGAGGGGTAATGCAAAAGGAAACTACAAAATCAGATCACTATTACGTACATGTAACAACTTGTTACTAGTGGTCATATAAGTGGCATGAACCATCACAGGTGGCTGTATAATCCACATGCATGGACATGTTATTATAGATATTTATATAATCACCGCCCCTTGTGAAGATAGACTGGAGCGTTTAAAGCTGTAATATGCAACTTTTTGGGTGACCCGACCAAATGTACATAGACATTTGTTATAGATGTCACTCATTGAAAGCAAGTTTAAGAAGGGATCAGTTCTATGTGCACTATTTCTATGCTTCCCATTGTTTTAGCATCTTTTACTTTCAGATTTGTAACACCAGCTTCAAACAGCTGAAAATACAATCTTTTTGGTTATGGAAAATATTTCACAGCGGATTAGATGGAACAATGATTCTCTACTCCACACATAAACTGAAATTAGGCAAACCAGTAGAATTTTAGAAACCAGGAAATGGCGGAGCAATTTCTGCATATTGCACCTTTTAAGTATAAGGATGTAAAACGTTGTGTTTATTGACTCAAATGAAGATGTGGCCACACTGCAATTAGCAGTTGCAATAGATGTCACTTGCCTATTAAATGCAAGCATACATTACACACACACATAAACCTGCTGTTTTGAGAGACAGTTGAGGTGTCAACGAGAGAGAGAATGTACAGTATGTTCCTGCCTTCCCGCAAGCTGTCAGTTCTACCCTGCTATAACCAGGAGAGGCAGGCTAATTGAATCCTAAACTGTTTTCTCCTTCTGCTCATTGCTCTCCTTCTCTACACCCACCCCCCTTCTCTTTTTATTACCCTCTCTACATCCCGCTCTTCTCTCTAAATGCCACTTTTTCTTTCCTTCCCTTGTGTCTTTTGGAATTCCAGTCTGAATGTCTTCAAGATTCCATAAGGTCACACTTGGCTGGAGAAGAACCCTTGAGTGGGAGGAGCGATAGTAAAATGTTGACGACATTGATCGCGTTTTATCGTTTTCCTCTGTCCCTGCCAGGTTCTTTTATTAATGAAGTGTAATGCACAAACTGATTACATTCACTTACACTGTATATTATATAGTGTTGATGTAGCAATCTGTGGAGCTCCCATGACTCAGCATCAGCCTAACTTGACTAAAAGGTCAAAGCACTAACCCAAACAGAATAATGGCTTTCACAATCAAATAAAGCCCAGGAATAAATCAAATCAACGGTAGTAATTGCATGTCCGTTTCCTGGTATCGCAACAATCAAGTTCAGAGCATTAAGGGCACTTTCCCCAGTCGTGGCCTTTGCTCAATGCAGACAAATAAAGCTGATTAAAAAGGGAGCTCTATGAATACCAAGTGCACTTTTGAGTTAGGTCTTGGTCCTGGACCCTGTGTGAAAGTGGAACACCACCATGATAACTGCCAGGACTAATCCTCTGGCTCAGATCACACTGACTTGGTAATGTGGTGTGTGTGTGTGCTGGCCTTTGTGCACACCAAATCAAATCAAAGCCTTGATCAGTCCTTACTTCATATTTGGATGATTCTTAAAAAAAAAAAATAAACTTAGGACCTTTCAACACCGTCTAACTGGTACCTGGAGGAGCCCACTGAACAGGACTTGTTCGCTCTGGCCCATGGGTCAACCTATAAGTAATGAGATGAAATATGAGAGAGGGCTGGGGCTCTATGTCCCTTAGCCTGTTAGTTAGTCAGTCTCTTTCTCACACACACACACACACACACACACACACACACACACACACACACACACACACACACACACACACACACACACACACACACACACACACACACACACACACACACACACACACACACAGTGATGGTAATGTGCTCTGATGGACAGGGGTGTGTCCTGGGATAAATAATTCAGAGGTCAGTGGTGGAGCTGTCAGTCACGCTGTGGCTCACCTGTCATCTAACTGGGTTCTCGCTCTTTGTCATTTAAATTCAATTTCAATTTAAGAGGTTTCCCATGCCAATGAAGCCAGGTTAACATTGCTGAAGCAAGTGAAGTAGATAATAAACAAGAGTGAAACAAATAAAAATGACACTCACGAAAGTTCCAAAAGCATGAAGACATTTTTAAATGTCATTATGTGCAAATAGTTCAAGTACAAAAGGGGGAATTAAATAAACAGAAATATGGGTTCTTCACTGGTTGACCTTTTCTTGTGGCAACATGCCACACATCTTGCTGCTGTGATGTGGTATTTCACCCAGTAGATATGGGAGTTTATCAAAATGGGATTTGTTTTCAAATTATTTGTGGAGCTGTGTAATCTGAGGGAAATATGTGTCTCTAATATGGTCACACATTTGGCAGGAGGTTAGGAAGTGCAGCTCAGTTTCCACCTCATTTTGTGGGCAGTGTGCACATAGGCAGACCTGGCTGTCAAGAGAGGCTATGACGGCCTTTCTCAATATCAAGGCTATGCTCACTGAGTCTGTACATAGTCAAAGCTTTCCTTAAGTTTGGGGTCAGTCACAGTAGTCAGGTATTTTTTTGCTCGCTCTCTCTCACTTGAGGGTCCAATCCATTCACATCCCCACCTGGTCTCCCCCTCTCTCTCTATCACTCCCCTCCCTCTCAGGATGCCTGAAAGCTATCGTCCTGGAGCCTGTGGACGCTTTGAAGGGTTGAGATGAGACCAGTGGATGATGCTTTTATCCTCCCTCTCCGTCAACTCGTCTCCTCCATTCCTCCCTCGTTGCTTGACCCGAGGGTCCAGTGTCTCTCGCGCGGTGTAAACACTTAATGGCTACAACTGGAGGTCATTCAATATGTAAAGAACATTTCATTAAACACACTCTCCACGTGCCCAGTGAGAGAGAGAGAGAGAGAGAGAGTACTGTTGCGATAGATTAGGATGAATTATTAACAAACTACATGGTGGCAGCTTGTCGCGTGCCGACAAAACACTCAAAAACGCTCTCGCACACACCCACCACTACACTGAGAAACACTTTTTTACATTTTATTTTTATCAAATAGGTTTTCAGTAATTACAGTTGTCATGGGCTTTTCCTTCACTTATTTTCAGACTTGTAGGTTTAAGCGACTGTTCCTTGGAACGAGACGAGCCGTGCTCCGTAATGAAGTGTTTAATATTTGATGCCATTGGATAAATAAAATGCTGTATACGTGGCTCCATTAGGCTGTTGTCACCAGAGGAGAGGGAGAGAGAATACTATGGCTGCACAGTGTTAATCCCAGTCTGTCCCCAGCGTGTTCTATTCGTAACAGGGACACCGCCAGAGAACACCCGGGCACCGAGGGGAAACGTACAAAAACAACAAAAAAATGCCACTTCATCGTGGAAAGCATAGTGGTGTTATGAACCTGGTGGCGCGGTTGCTGCAACAACACTTTAGTCTACAGTGCAACACCTCCATCGACATGAACAAACCTGTGCTGCTTCATGTTAACTTAAGCACAGGTTGCTATGTACAGACAGCACCTTATACCTATTTATCCCACATTTGCATTGCTGCTCTAACCCTTGTTGGAAAGATGGAATAGGTTGGGGAGGAGAGCGATTCTGATGGGGATGAAGGTGTCGAGGAATGGAGGGGTTGTTGAATGGCTGTATTAGGGGCACAGCTTTTGGTGTGTGAGAGAGAGTTCTTCCTCAGTAAATGTCTGATATACTGTGAACACTGTATCTGTATAGCGTCGTAGATACCCTGTAGCACTGAGAAGGACCAGGATTACCCCGCAAAGCAATTCTCTCTCCGACTCCAGGGCTCTCAGGTTAATGCAAATGATTAGCTGTTCTACACCCAGCTAATAAAGAAATACATGCATGCAAACGCTAGAAAGCACTCCAATTAAAATAGTGGAGGCATGAGTTTAGGCGATCATAGGACATGCTAAGTGGGTTCATGAATTTATGTATTTATTTATGAATTCAGTGTTTTTCTAACCAACCCTTTTCTCATGTATTTTCCTCTTTGCTGGATTGTTCCAAACCAGGTACGAGTTGATTTGTCCATGTGTTAGAAGACGTTGCCTGCTGTAGTTCCCTCCTTTTCTCCCTCTAGCCCTAATCTTTCAGTCCGGTCTGCAGAAGGGGCTAAGAGAGTGAGGGGCTTGATATCACGTGCCCAGTGAAAGGAGTCACGGCAGTAAAGGGCTATTGATTCCTCGAATGAGAGCGACCGTGAAAAGAGAGGTGGGGGAGTGGGTCCAGCACATTTGTGCGCTCTGCTAGTTCCCTATGTATGGGCTGTATCATACTGTGGAGGGAGACTACGAATAAGGTGTTTCATCTAAACGAATATGGTATTTAAACATCCATAATGAATGCATCAGAGAGGTCTTTAATCAGCCAGGACGAGGCTCATACCAGACTGTGTGCTCTGCTCCTAGCCCCGATAGGCCCCGACTTGCGGGCTCCCAACTTATTTGCCTTGCTTCAGTTACTGGCTGGATGGAATGTTCAGCAATGTATTGCTTACTATGACATGGTTCAGTGCTGTGTGGGTGATGGTACTGTAGTATTGATTGCTCTGTAAATGTCATGTATAACAGGGAACCACTAACGGAGCATTTGTGTCTAAACACACACACAGGCACTTGAGCAAAGAATCAAAAGGAGCAGCTGCAGCCCTACTTTCAAAATAGGGTTGCAAACGTTTCTCTCCAGGAAAGTATCATGATCCATTGGATAATTTGAGCTAGTCTGTACTAAAATAAAAAGGTCCATTTTATATGATATAATAATTAACAGATAGCTTTTTGTACCTCTTCCCCCCTCAAGATGAACGGTTTTGCCCACTGGAATGTGTTACTTCCACCCCAAGATTCTCTGGGAGAATCTTAATTGCTCTGGTCCGCGCTCCTTATAACGGTCACAGGGGAGGGACCTTTGGCTTCCTCATCCAATGGGTTTTGAGAAGGAGAGATGCCGCGAGACATACGCAATTGAGATCCTCACACAGGCAGCCTTCCAAAGGTTGCAACAACAAACAAAAAAACTGAACGTCCAGTAGCTTGAGGCTGTCAGTGAGTAGCTTGCACGTAGATAGTGAGAATTAAATCAGTAGGTCTAGTATTAAATAGTATTAAAAATATTTTGCTCCAAGCTGTTTGCAGGTGTTTAACACCATTCTGCATTTTTACCTGACATTGATTGGTTTAGTCAAATCGTTAAAATGTTTTCATTCCGTAACAGTCCTAGCTGAGCCCTCTGTGGCCACGTCGCAGTTAATGTTGCCAAGCGGCGTGTATACACCAAATCAAAAAAGCGCAGGATATTTTAACCCCGAGCAAACCGATCTGCAGTAAACCAGATAGGCCATTTCGACCCTTGTTGCAGTAAATGTGTGCTGGGGGGACAATTTCATGGTGACATTTTTTATCCATGTGAGGTAGAGATTTTTTTTTTAACCTTTATTTAACTCGGCAAGTCAGTTAAGAACAAATTCTTATTTTCAATGACGGCCTAGATAGGAATGGAGATAAAATGATATCTGGTTAAAGAGCATGTTTTACATCTACTGTAAAACTATATGCTGGAATGTGCTTTGAATTTTTTTTTTTACGTCGTCTTGAAGACCAAGTTAATTTGCTTTGACTGTGTTCCATTGGCCTACATGTGCCTTGGCGGAGCACTAGAAAATAAAACCAAGCATCACGCAGTTGCTTGTCCCTAAATTCCCTTTCCCACCCCCTCATCTTACGCAATTGCGTTCTGACCGCTCCCGCTACACACACACACACACACACACACACACACACACACACACACACACACACACACACACACACACACACACACACACACACACACACACGTCCTGAGTGTGTGTGCACAAGCGCCCGTTAAGCCAAAATAAATACATGCCATTATAAAAAAAAGATGGGATACACAAGCGACATTCCTTCCCTAATGACGACAGTTGTCAAATTCAAAGTGGACTGCTTGACTGAATTACGATGTGTTCCAACAACAAGCTGCTGTTTTTAAACAATTGTGTCCCCTCCATTTTCCACTTAGGCTACTTTGCAAACTGCTAGTGTCATTTAGAATTGGTTAGCCTAGGGCAGGGTTTCCCCAAAGAGTACACATTTTGGTTTTTGCCTTAGCACTACATAGCTGATTCAAATAATCAACCAAACATGCCCCCCTTGGGGTCTGGAGGACTGAGTTTAGGAATACGCTGGCCTAGGGCTAGTCTTTAACCCCCCCCCCCTAAACATGGACAGGTTCCACACTGAAAATATGCAAACACATTAGTTTGATAAAGAGTGAGCATATTCATCAGCATCATTCTGTTTAGGCCTACTCACCAAATAGATGTTAGGGCCTTCATTCATCACCAAGCAGTGTACAACGTGAAATTGTCCATTTAGAAAATTCCAATGAACAGGCAGAATAAACTAAATTGGAAGTTTGTATATAGTAAAGACACATTTTGTTTTGTAATCCTACGTTTTTCAAAATCGCCAAATTGGGACGTTTCAAATTCACTGAGAATAACTGTTCAAGACACGAGATAAGTACCGACAGAGTTTACATTTTGAAAAATATTCTGTTCCATTTTATTCTTAGATTACATGTTTACCATGTTACATTCCCCAGCAAGAAAACCAAAAGTCCCTCAAACAGAACAGGGAACTAACCAACAAAAACAAGTGGGGTTCTAGGAGGGATTCTGAAAGACACTCATGGGGGTGTCAGCTGAAAGTTGACAAGCAACACCTTCAACTTAAAAGCCATCCACCATGAGCGCCCACAAGAAATTTACAAAAGAAAAACTCACAAACTTAAACCGGAAGTGGAGCAAAACAGAAGCAGATAAAGGATTGTCTGTCTAGACCTCAAACTAGAGGTGTTAACCAATCGCATCTATCAAGACAGCTGGAGCACAGGGCCTGCCACTCTAAATAGCACCTGGGCCAGCACAGGTGAAACACCTTCCCACTAATGAGACGGCAACCAGGTGTAACACATACTGACTAACGAGGTGACACCAATTGGTGCACCCTACATGCTAACCAGGGTTGGGTAACTTACTTTCTAAATGTAATCCGTTACAGTTACTAGTTACCTGTCCAAAATTGTAATCAGTAACGTAACTTTTGGATTACCCAAACTCAGTAACGTAATCTGATTACACTCAGTTACTTTAAGATGACTTTCCCCTTAAGAGGCATTAGAAGAAGAGACAAATGAATGTTACCAACTGAACTATTGCTATATCTATTGCAGGATAAACCAATGTTGAAGTTTGCCTAGCTGGCCATATATGGATATCAATTTTACTTTATGGGTTGGTTATGTAGCTAACCCATCGCTTTCTACTACATATAATAATACGATTACATTATATATTTACAAGTCTATCAGAATACCAGGCAATCCAATACATGTTATACCCCTTGATCCTCAAGAATAGGACTTGAAAAATATGGAAGTATAGATTAGAGCATAGCCCAAAAAACGGAGAACTTCTTAGCCAGCCTTACTCCGTTGTTTATGATTTTGTTGTCATGGAGGACTGATTGGGCTCATTGATTCAAGTTGAAAAATAAATGCTGTTCTCATGGAATGGCATGCTTTAAACACTACTGAAAAGTGGTATTTACACATGAAACATGAATGCCATATGCTGCATTTGCTATAGGCCTATTTTAAAAAAAAACGTTTTTGTTGTTGACACTTTGATATCTTGATCATATGTGGCTGTTTAAAGGGCAAATCCACAGATGAAACAATAACAAAACGGACACCCTGTCTCAGTTTTGGTAAAAAGCTGAGGGATGGGCCTGGAGAAACGTACTCCACTCTCAGATTAATAGACAGAGCTATGGATGTAAGGACTGACCATCCATGATATCAAAAGGATTGTTTTAACCGTGTTATGAGGCTATAAGGTGTTTGTTTACATTTACAATGTTTACAAACATTGGTGTGAAACAAGCTTATATTTTGGGTTCTCATGGAGTGTGACAGTTGAACTAAGCTCATGAAGGATTTATAAGTTATATTCTTCAAGAATCAATGGATATATGTATACAGTACAAGTCAAACGTTTGGACACCTACTCATTCAAGGCTTTTTCTTTATTTTGACAATTTTCTACATTGTAGAATAATAGTGAAAACATCAAAACTAGGAAATAACTCATATGGAATCATGTAGTCACCAATGTACAGTGGGGGAAAGAAGTATTTAGTCAGCCACCAATTGTGCAAGTTCTCCCACTTAAAAAGATTAGAGGCCTGTAATTTTCACCATAGGTACACTTCAACTATGACGGACGAAATGAGAAAACAAAATCCAGAAAATCCCATTGTAGGATTTTTTATGAATTTATTTGCAAATTATGGTGGAAATAATTTGCAAATTATGGTGGACAGCTTTGCACACCCTTGGCATGCCCATCATTATCATATTTCCCAGCATGCTCTATTGCAGGTAGATGTTTAGAATTATTTGTTTCAATATCTATGTTTTTGCATGCACATTGGTTAATTAATGCTACTCAAATATAAATAACATATTTTTCTAATCCAATCTGTTACTTGGATTTATTGCATCCATGACTGAAAAGTTTTCTCCAGTTTACATTAGTCTCATATCTTACTCTTTCTGAATGCAAGTTGTGGGTGAATAAAAATGCCAAATGTCTCCCCACTGGCTGGATTTCACTACGAATTATAGATCAATATGAAAGCAAGCATAAAGTGATTTGCAGTCCTGATGTGGCCTGTTAACCACAAGTTTCATGCCAGTGTATTAAGGTAAAGCTCTCAAAATAAGGCCTTATGAAATATATGTATAGTGTTAAATCATTTTATTTGAATGGTAACATATTAGGTTCTCACTTGAAGGCACAGGACTGGAAATGGATGAATGAAACAACCATGTCTCTGTCGCTAACAAATACAGTCATGGATGGTAACTCTACAATTCACTCGGCAAGGCACTGTGGGAAATATACAAATAAGGCTTTACGCTAAGCTAATGTTAATTTAACACTGAAAAGTGTGGACCCTTATAGACACTGGACCAGTGTTAAATGTAACACTCTCAGTGTTGATTTAACACTGGGGAATTTGCTGTGTCGTAGTGTTCCCCATTCTATTACGGAGATATTGGAAGCCTTATTCACTGGCTGTTATAACTATTATTTAGGAAGGTATAAAGGTGAGCAGGGATGTTCATCATCGTCTCAGTAATTAGCCTGGGACACAGGGACATTAATGTAGTACTCCCTCACACACATACACACGCACAAACACACACACACCACACACGGTGGCACAGACACACGGAGGCAAGCGCACATGGACGCACAGCATGCTCGCGCACACACCACACACACGCACGCACAGAGTGAACATGTTTCTCCACCTAGGTAATTGGACTGTTGAAGAGTCTGTAGCACTGTAGCCTGAAAGTTAATATGCTCTGCAGTGGAGGGCTGCTCCATTAGGCATCTTTCTGAATCAGTCTAGTCTATAGTATCACAGTAAACTCACATTCCAACCATTCAAGCTTGCTGTACTTTAAGATTCTATTGACAGCGATGATGTGGCCAGACGGACAACATTATGGTGTGCATCCGTGAGTGTCAGTGTGTTACAGTGTTAAGGTGTGACATTGCGTGCATTTTAGGAGTAGCACCTCTCAAATCTGTCATGGAGGAAAAGAGGGAACTAATAGGCGTGAGTCATCGTCTGCATGGCGTAATGTCTCTACCTCTCTTTTTCTTTTTTTCTCTCTATTTCGGTCAATCCCTCTTCCTCCTTACCTCTCGCTTTTCTGTTCTCTCTCTTTTGCCAAATTTTCCCCTCTCTCTCTCTCTCTCTCTCTCTCTCTCTCTCTCTCTCTCTCTCTCTCTCTCTCTCTCTCTCTCTCTCTCTCTCTCTCTCTCTCTCTCTCTCTCTCTCTCTCTCTCTCTCTGTCTTTCCCTTTCTCTCTCTTTTACTCTTCTCTTTCTCCTCCCTCCCTTGTTTCTCACTATGAGCTGTGTTTTATTTGGAGCCTGTGACATCTTGTCTGTGAGAATGAGGCTGTCTGTGGACACAGGGCTGCACAGAGACACATTACCACAAAACATGGGGGAGTAGGCAGACAGGCTGCTTGGATGACAATGGGTAATATCTATTGCCTGCATTTGGGTAAAGGGTTTGAATGGGGTTTATATCTCCCGTCATATGTAATGGGAAGGGATGTGGGTTTTTAGGTGGGGGTGGGGGCATTGTGTGTTAAATGGCTCATCCTTCCTCCAGTGTGGGAAACAGTGAATACAGACAGAGGTTCCACATCTTGACCTGTGGAAAAAACAGATGGAGACCAAAACCAAACATGTGTCACCACCAGTGTGACAGTGACATGGGCAGTGGGGACGTGCCTGCACACACTAAATACCCAAATACAGTATAATTGAGAGAATGTGTGTGTGTGTGTGTGTGACACACAGAGAGTGAGAGTTGACATTTTCACTCGTCTAGTGACAGGATATTTACGGTGTTATCTCCCACACAGTGGACACAGTGACATCATGGTCCAATATCAGTGTCCAGAAAGGAAGCACATGGTGAGAGTCGACCTCTCTTCCCACAGGCCTTGGTAAACTTTCCCTTTCCAGGGGAATATGGATTCTTCTTACTGTTACTCGCAAAAACGGACCAAACGGATAATCAAACCCGTATATTGTTTTGTCTTTATTTAGTATGGTCAGGGCGTGAGTTGGGGTGGGAAGTCTGTTTGTTTTTCTATGTTTGGTTTCTGTTTCGGCCTAGTATGGTTCTCAGTCAGACGCAGGTGTCGTTAGTTGTCTCTGATTGGGAATCATACTTAGGTAGCCTGGGTTTCACTGTTGGTTTGTGGGTGTTTGTTTTCCGAGTCAGCGTTTATCACCACGCGGAACTGTTTCGTTGATGCACGTTATTTTTGTTTTGTTCGAGTGTTCAGTTGTTTTCGTAATAAATAATTATGAACATTATGAACTCTCTCTCTCTCTCTCTCTCTCTCTCTCTCTCTCTCTCTCTCTCTCTCTCTCTCTCTGAATATGCAGTTCTCCCACAGCGAACAGAGTGACTGTCCTGATTTGAGCTCAACCAGGGCATAAAAAAACATGCTCAGTCATTCAGTATCATGAATTAAATAATTCAACACATCAGTGACCGGTAAACAGTTTGATTCATGGCAATTCCGTATTGTGTTTTCTGTCACGTAGCTTGTTTTTCCTTTTCCTTCATTCATCTATTGTCAATATGTAAATCCTTCTTTCTCTCCCCATATCTCCACTAGTGTGATGATAATTATCTCTTTCTTCAGCACTTAGGTTTAATATTTAATACTAATGCTGGTCTCCTGCATAAGAAATCAGTTGAGTGGGCAATGAATTTTGTATAAATACTTACTCAGCGGGACCGCTCCCTGTGACACACTAACCACAGAAAAAGTGTGAGAGCAGGGGCAGACTTAATGATTTGGAGGCCCCGGGCAGAGGGCAATTCACAAGTGGCTGAAACTATCACACCGGAGTAAGCATCTGAGCGAGTGAAACAGCGCCCCTCTGTCTTACTATATGTATCCCATGTATCTGATGCTGTGTGGCCAAAAAGAGTATGACATGCCTTAATATTTTTGGCTAGACAGCATCAAATCCTCTACCTCGACGACGATGGCAGTATTATCATCTGCACCTGTCTTTTTACTAAAGAAATGTGTGTTGTATACTCCTAGTCAGGCCCGTGCACAGACCTGTCAGGGGACAGGTTCTCAAAAGTAAAAAAAAAGATCCCCCCCCCACTTGAAAAAATGTAATACTTTCATATCTTGAAATTCATAACATACCAAATGCCTCTGTATCGATTTTTACATTTTTGAGCATAGGCCTATTCATTTCTGCAACAACACAAATTGTAAGTTACAGTGCATCCTAAAGACATGACTGACATTGGGAAAAGAGGGTGGGCTGTCAGCTGATCGTTGATGTTGATGATTGATGTACATCTGCTAGTTAGCGAGCTGGATTTCTTTTATTGACTTGTGATTTACCTCTCTGTCTTTCTGCCTCTTCCTGCTCACGTGTATCAGCCAATCAAATCAAATATCGATGATGATGTAGGCTAAATCAAGTGTTAATCAAATGATGTGGTTAGGGTTGGGGTTATTTAAACTAGCTACCTACACACACTCGACCGGTGAGCGCATCGCTCAATACATGCATGTTTGGATACCGGGCGCACACATACAGGGCAGACTGGGGAAAAAGGCGCAACCGGGCGCAAAAGGGGACTTTGGAGGGCAAAGGGGCATGTGCACTGCACAGGTAGAGCCCTATCTGTGCATGTGCCCCTAGGTCCAAGGGCCCGGAGCTGACATATGGAATTGTTTTAAGATGGTCCTACCAAGGATCATTTAGCTATTTGATTTAGAATTTCATATACAGTACCAGTCAAATGTTTGGACACACCTACTCATTTAAGGGTTTTTCTTTATATGTACTATCCTCTACATTGTAGAATAATAGTGAAGACATCAAAACTGTTGCCTGCTTTTCCTTCACTCTGCGGTCCAACTCATCCCAAACAAAATCAGTTGGGTTGAGGTCGGGTGATTGTGGAGGCCAGGTCATCTGATGCAGCACTCTTATCACTCTCCTTCGTGGTCAAATAGCCGTTACACAGCCTGGAGGTGTGCTGGGTCTTTGACATGCTGAAAAACAAATGATAGTCCCAACTATGCGTAAACCAGATGGGATGGCAAAAATATACAATTTGGACTCATCAGCCCAAAAGACAGATTTCCACCGGTCTAATGTCCATTGCCTGTGTGAACGTATCCTCTGCAGCAGAGGTAACTCTGGGTCTTCCTTTCCTGGGGAGGTCCTCATGTCAGCCGATTTCATCATAGCTATTGATGTTTTTTTGCGACTGCACTTGACTGACCTTCATGTCTTAAAGTAATGATGGACTGTTGTTTCTCTTTGCTTATTGGAGCTGTTCTTGCCATAATATGGACTTAGCCCTATTTGGTAAAATACCATCTTCTGTATGCCCCTCCTTCCTTGTCACAACACAACTGATTGGCTCAAACTAATTGAGAAGTAAAGAAAGTCAAAAAGGGACAGAAGGGCAGGCAGGCAGGCAGGCTCTAGGGCAGGCAGGCTCGGGGTCAGGGCAGGCAGGCTCGGGGTCAGGGCAGGCAGGCTCGGGGTCAGGGAAGGCAGAAGGGTCTAGAACCGGGACACCTAGAAAACAAGAACTAGAGAGAAGGTAACACACGGAAAACACACTGGGACGACTTCACGAGACTAGTCGAACTGGCGACAGACAAACAAAGGTATAACAGGTATAAATACACAAGGGATAATGGGGACAAAATAGGAGACACCTGGTGGGGGGACGAAACAGATCAGGGTGTGACAGACACAATCCTGTCTGGGAGCTCTACGGACAATTCCTTCAACCTCATATCTTGGTTTCTAGTTCTGACATGCACATGCACTGGGACCTTTATATCGACAGGTGTATGCCTTTCCAAATCATGTCCAATCAGTTGAATTTACCACAGGTGGACTCCAATCTAGTTGTATAAACATCTCAAGGCTGATCAATGGAAACAGGATGCACCCGGAGCTCAATTTTTGAGTCTCATAGCAAAGGGTCTGAATACTTCTGTCAATAAGGTATTTCTGTTTTTTTGCTAACTTTTCTAAAAACCTGTTTTCGGCTTTGTCATTATGGAGTATTGTGTGTAGATTGAGGGACGAATAGTAAGGCTGTAACAAAATAAGGAAACATTCAAAGGGTCTGAATACTTTCCGAATGACCTGTATATATATTATTTGATGAATTTGGCCTTGCTGCTATTAGCCCATAGAAATGCATTTAATAACAGATTCATACATGGAGAAACAGAGAGGTAAAACATGAAATAAAAATGAAGTATGTTTTAAAGTGTCTGTCTTATATGTTAGAGATATAAGAAAGCTCAGAAAAAAATCTATAATAATTTCTAGTGGAATTACCCGCATGCCTTTTATGTGGAAATGCCCTATTCATTTCCATTCATTTTTCGGCCCGGTACTGGGTTACCTTCAGACGAGTCTCGTGACACTTTTGGGTCTCGTAGAGCAAAACGGAGAGTCTCAAAGAGGGGTGATATTATTGTGTAGCCCAAACCATTTGGATGCTACAGATGTTTTTGGGAGAAGAAGGATGGTCTGACCAACACCGCTGTAGCTCGGCTACCTTCCACCGCAGATGCGGTGCAGTGGAAATAAAAAGTATGTGAACCCTTTAGAAGTATCTGGGTTTCTGCATAAATTGGCTATTAAATTAGATCTGATCTTCATCTAAGTCACAACAACAGACAACCACAGTCTGCTTAAACTAATAACACACAAGTGATTGTATTTTTCTTGTCTATATTGAATAAATCATTTAAACATTCACAGTGTAGGTTGGAAAAAGTATGTGAACCCCTAGGCTAATGACTTCTCCAAATGCTAATTGGAGTCAGGAGTCCGCTAACCTGGAGTACAGTCATTGAGACTGATTGGAGATGTTGGTTATAGATGCCCTGCCCTATAAAAAACACTCACAAAATGTGAGTTTGCTATTCACAAGAAGCATTGCCTGATGTGAACCATGCCTCGAACAAAAGAGATCTCAGAAGTCACCAGATTAAGAATTGTCGACTTGCATAAAGCTGGAAAGGCTTACCAAAGTATCTCTGAAAGCCTTGATGTTCATCAGTCCACGGTAAGACAAATTGTCTATAAATGGAGAAAGTCCAACAATGTTGCTACTCTCCCTACGAGTGGCCATCTTGCAAAGATAACTGAAAGAGCACAGTGAAGAATGCTCAATGAGGTTAAGAAGAATCCTAGTGTCAGCTGAAGACTTACAGAAATCTCTGAAACATGCTAACATCTCTGTTGACGAGTCTACGATACGTAAAACACTAAACAAGAATGGTGTTCATGGGAGGACACCATGGAAGTCACTGCTGTCCAAAAGAACATTGCGGCACTCTGAAGTTCGCAAAAGAGCATCTGGGTGTTCCACAGCGCTACTGGCAAAAACAGGCACAGCACACCAACATCAAGACCTCATCCCAACTGTAAAGTTACGGTGAAGGGAGCATCATGGTTTGAAGCTGCTTTGCTGCCTCAGGGCCTGGACAGCTTGCTATCATCGACGGAAAACTGAATTCCCAACGTTGTCAATATATTTTGCAGGAGAATGTAAGAGCAGGAGAATCTGTCCACCAATTGAAGCTCAACAGAAGTTGGGTGATGCAACAGGACAACAACCCAAAACACAGAAGTAAATCAACAACAGAATCGCTTCAACAATAGAAAATACACCTTCTTCTGTAGTGTCCCAGTCAGAATCCTGACCTCAACCAGATTGAGATGCTGTGGCAGGACCTCAAGAGAGCGGTTCACACCAGACATCCAAAGAACATTGCTGAACTGAAGCAGTTTTGTAAAGAGGAATGGTCCAAAATTCCCCCTGACTGTTGTGCAGGTCTGATCTCCAACTACAGACAAACGTTTGGTTGAGGTTAGTGCTGCCAAAGGAGGGTCAACCAGTTCTTAAATCCAAGGGTTCGCGTAATTTTTCCACCCTGCAATGTGAATGTTACACGGTGTGTAATGTAATTACATGAAAACGTATGGTTGTTTGTGTGTTATGAGTTCAAGCAGACTGCATTTGTCTATTGTTGTGACTTAGATGAAGATCAGATCAAATTTGATGACCAATTCAAGTCCAGGTAATTCCAAAGGGTTCAACCATACTTTTTCTTGACACTGTACAGCAGGCGGATGTGCTGGATTGAGATTATAACTCTAGTGTAACACAAAGAGTGGAGATTTTGTATTATTGATTTATTATGCCTCGAGCGGAGCATGAGGGGGGCCTCAAGCAGAGAAATTATTTTACATGTTTTTGTTTTATTTGTATAACAAAAAAATGTTATGCCCAGCTCATGAGGCCCCTTGATGATGGGAAGCCTGAAGCAATTGCCTCTTCTGGCTAATGGTAAATTCACCAGTGAGTGAGAGGAGACTAGCTCTGTCTGGAGTTGAGAATAAAAGGCAAGAAAACGTTTTCTTTATGTCGTATTTTCTGAGCTTGACTTTAGGCTGCATTCGCTCGACTCGCCTGATGTGTTACACTGTTTTCACTGAATGCCCCTTGTACATGTCACCACCCCACTCCTCTTGGTTGTGAAATGATAAATCCTTTGGGAGAATTTTTTGGCATGTTGAAACGATCCTCTTCTTATTGTGTGAGGTGTACGGAAGGTGACAATCCAGTGGGAGAGTCTCACTTTACAGTGAACACCTTTGCAGCCTTTGCGTGACAAGACGAAGTGAAAGAGAAGGTGGTGATATTCAAAAAGCTGTAAAGAACCAACCAATCCAACCTCTGAATTATTTACCGTGAGACTGTGAAGGGATTATATTGATGATCCTTAGCCTGTCATTCTTCCTTAAAACATACACACATCCATACATGCATATTTGGTGTGTTTGTGTGTGTGTGTCAGTTCTTGTCTCCCTGTGTGTGTGTGTGTGTGTGTGTGTGTGTGTGTGTGTGTGTGTGTGTGTGTGTGTGTGTGTGTGTGTGTGTGTGTGTGTGTGTGTGTGTGTGTGTGTGTGTGTGTGTGTGTGTGTGTGTGTGTGTGTGTGTGTGTGTGTGTCTGAGCAATGCGATCATCTTATGAGATGTGTTTATCAGTGTTTTCCAAGAGATGATGATTCATGTTCTGCAGATGTATCTGACCATGCATCTGGCACGCAAGCACATACACACACACACACACCACATACACACACACCACATACGACGGCACAGACACACAAAGGCAAGTGTGCATGGACGCACAGCATGCTCGCACACACACACACACACACACACACACACACACACACACACACACACACACACACACACACACACACACACACACACACACACACATTGTGGCCTTGTGTGTGTGTGTGTGTTCAGAATGAAACTAGCTATTCCCATATATAAATGTTTATGTGACTGTATACAGTATGTGTTCAGGTGTGTGAGTTTGTTTGTGTGTGTGTGTGTGTTCAGAATGAAACTAGCTATTCCCATATATAAATGTTTATGTGACTGTATACAGTATGTGTTCAGGTGTGTGAGTTTGTTTATGTGTGTGTGTGTGTTCAGAATGAAACTAGCTATTCCCATATATACATGTTTACGTCACTTTATACAGTATGTGTGTGTGTGTGTGTGTGTGTGTGTGTGTGTGTGTGTGTGTGTGTGTGTGTGTGTGTGTGTGTGTGTGTGTGTGTGTGTGTGTGTGTGTGTGTGTGTGTGTGTGTGTGTGTGTGTGTGTGCGGGCCCTCTGTCTAACTCAAGGGAAAAATGGAAACTCGGGAACTCAAATTTTAATTAGTCAGAAAAGCAGAGAAAGCAGCTGTGAATAATTTAGGATGGCAGTTTATGCAAATGGCCTAAATCTGGGACATGGTGCAGGAGGTGTTAGCATTTTAGTGCTGACGGGTGGAAACAGCTTTCCACCAGTGGATCCTCCATCCTCCTCCTCATCACGTACACTGCTACCTGTGTCCATTATTTGAACATTTTGTTTGCAGAATGAAAGTGCATCATCTTTCGCTAAAGAGCTGGCACTTAGTAGATATAGGTGAATGCTGAGGATTATATCGCTGGATGAGTTTTATATAAGGACTGGCGTTCTGTGAATAGGCTCATTGGGGTCGAGTTTGGTTGATGAGTCATGTGGCATTTGCGGTAAACCTATGGTCTTATTGAGTTTACTGTGAGGATATTGTGATGAGGAGAGGCTAATGCTTTTCATCCCAAACTCCTCAAGGAGAAGACTCGGGGAAACAAAGTACCGCAAGATCATGGCGTATGAAATATATTGTCAACCAACGGGGGTGGGGGTGGACATTACACAGGGGAATCCACAGCAAACCATTTTTCTCAAAAGAGTAAAAAAAAAAAAAACATTTACCCCTTTGAGCCAGCCACCTACCAGCACAGGTCACCGGCACAGGTTACCAGCACGGGCTTCAGTCTAGTGCTCTCAGGTGTGCGGCTGTCGCCATGGTAGCATGACACCGTGCCCCTCTCCACTACCCCCACCCCAGGTGACTCTTAGAAGAAAAGTGAGAGGTGAGCTAATGGTATTCAAATGGACCTGTCTGTGCTGCTGTGCTGCTTAGCTGAGAGAACACTGCAGTAGAGCTGTGGATAGACTTTATTACCTCTAATTAGATTCCAATGATAGAATTTTAATATGCATTGTTACATGCAGTACTCTGCACACATCGTTACCTCTGGAATTCATTTGCTGCTGTTTAGCCATGCGCAAAGAGCTGACAGAGTGGAATTAGACATGAGAGTCAACGGAGAAGGGAGATCCACATAACCTGGGCCTCACGCCGATGCGTTTGCGTGTGTTTGCGTGTGCATGCGTGCCAGCGTGTGTCTGTGATTGCATGCGTTGTTGCGCACGTGCGCGCCTGTTTAGTGTACGAGCTTCTATCGCAACATATCGGTTGACACCTTCAGCGGTGACCTTACGAGAGTGGGAGAGGTGATGAGGAATATTGGCTGAATCTGTTTAATGATTACCGACCCTGCAGCGTTTCGGGCCGCAGTGTTGAGCTGTCGACTGGCTCAAAGATCCACCGAGAGTGTCCTGTAAGCTGCTGGCAACCCATTCGATTTGCATGACTCAACTGCATGTTGATGTGGAGTTCAGTTCAGCACCGACAATATGCTGACACATCTCACTTCCGTCTCTCCCGCGCTCCTTTGTCTCACCCATCCCTCTTTCCTCCACCTCTTGTATCCGAGCTGTCGCTGTCGTTTTGTTAGGCGTTTCTTTTTTTCTTATTTTCTTTATGCCATTCAACCAGCCTCAATGAAATATGCCAGTGTGTCTGTGCTGTACCTGTGCACGGGGGAGAGTTGTTTTGAATTCCCAGTTTGTCAGCAGAAAGAGGTTTAAAAATATCAATAGCCATAAATCCCTGGTATTTGAATATGGATCAGAGGAGAATGGCATCGACCACAGCTAGAACAGCAGCAACACTAAACACTAAGCCACAGCAATAACTCCCAGATAATGGCAGGCAGCAACCTCAGAGGTCTCCCTCTATCACGGAGAGAGAGAGAGAGAGAGAGAGAGAGAGAGAGAGAGAGAGAGAGAGAGAGAGAGAGAGAGAGAGAGAGAGAGAGAGAGAGAGAGAGAGAGAGAGAGAGAGAGAGAGAGAGAGAGAGAGAGAGAGAGAGAGAGAGAGAGAGAGAGAGAGAGAGAGAGAGAGAGAGAGAGAGAGAGAGAGAGAGAGAGAGAGAGAGAGAGAGAGAGCCCCCCTCCACATATCAGACCTATGCCCCCTTCTGCCCACCCCATGTCTCCTGCGGCAAGGACCTCAACATGACAGCAGGACATATGCCCTGACCGTGTGCAGAGCATCTGCCCCAACCCCCACTATTACACCCGGCAAAGCCCGATCCTGCGAACTAAGAGGTATCAGATACTCAACATGCTCTGCTCACACCTACTGTGATGGTCCGGGCATAAACCACAGAAAAGCAACACTAGACACGGTCTCATCCTGGAATATACAAGGTCTGAGGTCATCTGCCTTTGACCTAAAGAACAGGAACCCAGGAACCCAAGACATTGGAAATACAGACATTTTCATCCTACAAGAAACATGGTATAAAGGAGACGGACTCACTGGTTGCCCTCAAGGTTACAGAGAGCTGGTAAACCCATCCACCAAACTACCAGATGTGAAACAGGAAAGAGAATAAGAAGGTATAGAACAGACCTAACCCACTCTATTAAATTAGTCAAAACAGGAACATTTTACATCTGGCTAGAAATTTACAAGGACATGATCACGACAGAGACAATGGCCTCATGTGTACTAACTATATCCCTCCAATAGAATCCCCATACTTTAATGATAACAGCTGCTCCATCCTAAAGGGGGAGATCAAGCGTTTCCAGTCTCAGGGACATGTACTAGTCTGTGGCGACCTAAATGCCAGAACTGGAACCCTCTTAGAGCGTTCATAGTCGGTTCAATGACACCCCTATCAGATCACAGCAAAGTTACACTATACCCGATTAGAGCTATGCTCAATCATGAGGCATCACAGCCAAAGGAGCTGAATAATATTAAGACATGCTATAGATGGAAGGAAAGTAGTGTGGAAATCTACAAAAAAAAACAATTAGGCAACAACAAATTCAATCCCTTCGAGACAATTTCCTGGACAAAAGGTGTCACTGTCATAGTGAAGGTAAACTTGGCAGTAGAAAACCTAAACAGTATGTTTCCCGTATCTATTGGGTGAAATACCACTGTGGGCAATCACAGCAGCATGATTTGTGACCTGTTACCGCAAGAAAAGGGCAAGCTGTGAGCACAAACACCATTGTAAACACAACCTATGTATATATACAGTCGGAAGTTTACATACACCTTAGCCAAATACATTTTAAACTCAGTTTTTCACAATTCCTGACATTTAATCCAAGTAAATATTCCCTGTCTTAGGTCAGTTGGGATCACCACTTTATTTTAAGAATGTGAAATGTCAGAATAATAGTAGAGCAAATGATTTATTTCAGCTTTTATTTCTTTCGTCACATTCCCAGTGGGTCAGACGTTTACATATACTCAATTAGTATTTGGTAGCATTGCCTTTACATTTTTAAACTTGGGTCAAATGTTTCAGGTAGCCTTTCACAAGCTTCCCACAATAAGTTGGGTGAATTTTGGCCCATTCCTCCTGATGGAGCTGGTGTAACTGAGTCCGGTTTGTAGGCCTCCTTGCTTGCACACACTTTTTCAGTTCCGCCCACAAATGTTCTATAGGATTGAGGTCAGGGCTTTGTGATGGCCACTCCAATACCTTGACATTGTTGTCCTTAAGCCCTTTTGCCACAACTTTGGAAGTATGCTTGGGGTCGTTGTCCATTTGGAAGACCAATTTGCAACCATCCTAACTGATGTCTTGAGATGTTGCTTCAATATATCCACATAATTTGACCTCATGATGCCATCTATTTTGTGAAGTGCACCAGTCCCTCCTGCAGAAAAGCACCCCCACAACTTGGTGCTGTCAACCCGTGCTTCACGGTTGGGATGGTGTTCTTCGGCTTGCATGACTCCCCCTTTTTCCTCCAAACAGTTCTATTTTTCTATTTTTAGTTCTATTTTTCAGTTCTATCAGACCAAAAAGTACAATCTTTGTCCCCATGTGCAGTTGCACACCGTAGTCTGGCTTTTTTTTATGGCGGTTTTGGAGCAGTGGCTTCTTCCTTGCTGAGTGGTATGTTGGCTGCGTGGTCCCATAGTGTGTATACTTGCGTACTATTGTTTGTACAGATGAACGTGGTACCTTTTGGAAATTGCTCCCAAGGATAAACCAAACTTGTGGAGGTCTACAATTTGTTTTCTGAGGTCTTGGCGGATTTCTTTTGAATTTCCCATGATATCAAGCAAAGAGGCACTGAGTTTGAAGGTAGGCCTTGAAATACACCCACAGGTACACCTCCATTTGACTGAAATGATGTCCATTAGCCAATCAGAAGCTTCTAAAGCCATGACATCATTTTCTGGAATTTTCCAAGCTGTTTAAAGGCACAGTCAACTTAGTCTATGTAAACTTCTGACCCACTGCAATTGTGATACACTGAATTCTAAGTGAAATAATCAGTCTGTAAACAATTGTTGGAAAAATGACTTGTGTCATGCACAACGTATATGTTCTAACCGACTTGCGAAATCTATGGTTTGTTAACAAGAAATTTGTGGAGTGGTTCAAAAATGAGTTTTAATGACTCCAACCTAAGTGTATGTAAACTTCCCACTTTAAATGTATATTTTTTAATTTTATTTCCCTTTTGCACACTGTATACAGACATAATTGTAACGGTTTTCTTGTGGTGAAGGAGTGGCGGACCAAAATGCAGCATGGTATTCTTGATACATGTTTAATGACGATGAAAAAAACTAACAATACAAAAACGCGGAAAACCAAAAACAGTCCTATCTGGTGCAAACACAGAGACAGGAACAATCACCCACTAAACACTCAAAGAATATGGCTGCCTAAATATGGTTCCCAATCAGAGACAACGATAAAC
The DNA here is from genome assembly GCF_021184085.1 of Oncorhynchus gorbuscha. Lineage (NCBI taxonomy): Eukaryota > Metazoa > Chordata > Actinopteri > Salmoniformes > Salmonidae > Oncorhynchus > Oncorhynchus gorbuscha. The sequence continues at coordinate 65,429,462 of NC_060175.1, read as the reverse complement.
ACCTGCCTCTGATTGAGAACCACTCCAGACAGCCATAGACTATGCTAGATACCCCCACTAAGCCACAAACCCAATACCTAACAAAACCCCAAGACAAAACACACCACATAAAAAACCCATGTCACACCCTGGCCTGACCAAAATAATAAAGAAAACACAAAATACTAAGACCAGGGCGTGACAGTAATATACCTTTTTAAATGTCTTTATTATTTTGTAACTTTTGTGAGTGTAATGTTTACTGTACATTCTCTTATTGTTTATTCCACTTTTGTTTATTATCTACTTCACTTGCTTTGGCAATGTAAACATACGTTTCCCATGCCAATAAATCCCCTTAAATTGAAATTGAATTGAGAGAGGGAGAGAGAGTGCTGTAGAACTTCATATTGATAATTGGATAATTACAAACAGAAGCTTTAGAGAGGACAACTGATGTGGAATTAACATGCAACCTCTTGAAGATTCTATCAAGCAATTGTCAGCAATTCAATGCTTCCTCCACACGAAGAGATGGAAATAAGGAAAGGAGGAGCAGGTGGACGATCCTGCAAAGTGTAGGACCTGTGTCATCTGTAGAGGGTGGTGTAATGTATGTGCGTGCTTGAGAGTGTTCCTACTCAGGAAATGTCTAATGGAGTGGAGTGCTCTGTTCTGGAACAACAAATAACAGTATGTGCCTGGTCTCCAGGTTTACACACACACACACACACTTTTGTGACCACTTCACATTCCCAACAGGGCTTCTATTTGTCTCTGTTCGAGGATTGCTGCTCACAGTGGGCGTCTGGGGGAAAGAGAACTGGAATGACAGAATGAGTACACACACACACGTGTGTATACATGCTCCACTCACAAACACAAACACACACACACACACACCACAGGAGCGCTGGCCGGCACCCTCAAGACTCTCACTAAGCACATGAAGAGTCAGTGGAGACATTCATTTAATATTTGAAGAAGAGGCACAATTCTGTGTAATGAACAGAGGACATGACTGATCATTTGTCTCTCAGCTGTCTGTCTGTCTGTCTGCCTGTCCTCGTCCCTGTAATTAGCCCAGTGCTGTCTATACAGCCTGCTTATCACCCTGCCCTATTATAATGCATGTGGAAGGGATGACGCCCCCCCATGTAGATAACATGAAAAACATTATCGATTTGATGGAAATATCAGAGGAGAGTTGGCTCGCTTTTTCACATAGTGCTTCTATGCAATTACAATCACTGTTGCTTTAGCACGGCGATGGGAACGTTACAGTGTGTGAGACTGCTGAAGAGCCTGGTTAGAGAGCAATGTTTTAAAGTCTGATTTTACAGCTATATTTTAGCGGCTGTTTTAAAGTCTGTTTCAGAGGCTGTGCCTCAGTGGAACTTCAGTGGGAATGGGTTGTCTCCTGGGGGCTCTGAAGGCTTCTTGGGGACATAATACCATTTTCCAGCTAGACATCCAGCAGTGTGACTCCTCTGAAGTCTACAGTTTACACACACACACACACACACACACACACACACACACACACACACACACACACACACACACACACACACACACACACACACACACACACACACACACACACACACACACACACACACACACATGGTTGGGAACACACACCCTCTCATGCAAACACACACCTTCCCACCCACACACACACACACATGGTTGGGAACACACACCCTCTCATGCAAACACACACCTTCCCATGCGCACACACACACACACACACACACACACACACACACACACACACACACACACACACACACACACACACACACACACACACACACACACACACACACACATACACACAAGTGCTGGGATCAAAGGCCCACCAAACCCCACCTAAGGCCAATCTCTGCCAGGATGTCCCGTTTCCCAGCTGGCCTTAAAGTAACACATCTTTACCCTGCTGCACCGCCTGGGGAGGGGACTACTGAGGCACAGAGGAGGGTGTTTGGTGATGTGGGTGTTTTTGTATGTGTTGGGGGGGGGTGACTGTCAGGGTAACGGTCCTCTATGCCTTGAACAGTTGCTATGTCAGATTCATAGTACAGGCAGTGGTTTCAAAAACACTGGTTCCTGATGAAAGGTGAGTCCCGACGTCTCAAACTTTTTATACAGCATAATTCGTTTCCTCTTCCTCTTTCTCACCTGATTTTCCAAACAAGCCTCACTCTATCACACCTCCGACTCCTCTGTAGCGTGAGGGCAGACGGAGGTCGGACTGATTGTCTATGACCAGTCCGGTACGTGTCCAACGCCAGACATATATCCGATAAGAAAATACAAAGATTTTCTACTAAATGACCAAGACTTCATTAGGTTCAATATACTGCATCGGATAACCTTGACTCACTCATGTATTCCTTCTTTAAATCATGTCGGCATTGAGCTGCTACCCAGTGTCTGCTACACACACACACTCTGCCGTCGTACCACAGGAACACAGAGACGAGGTGAAGCACTGAGGTGTAACTCAACGGCTATAATTGTATTTTCTCAGTAAATTGCCCAGAGAAGAAGAGCGCTTGTCGGTGGGGGACTAATTCAGTCTAAACTGATTTTTACCTCACTGCATTCCAGCAGTTGATTAATCATCGCCTATGAGCTCTTGATTTTAAATATCCATTACGTGTTAATATGATTGCCCTGGTTTCGAGAAGTAACCTTTCCTGGATTACATTGCTTATCCAATGCAACATGGTGGGGAGAGGGGGGGGTGAAGACGTTTGGTATTGTAACGCTCGTCCTCTTCTTCAGACGACGAGTAGGAGAGATCGGACCAATGTGCTGCGTGGTAAGTGTCCATAACGTTACTTATTTACATGAACACTAAACTACAAAATAACAACGGAGAATGAACGAAACAAAAGAAACAGTCCCGTGTGGTAACAAACACTGACACGAAAAATAAGCACCCACAACTCAAAAGTGAAACCAGGCTACCTAAGTATGGTTCTCAATCAGGGACAACGATAAACAGCTGCCTCTGATTGAGAACCATACCAGGCCAAACGCAGAAATCCCAAATCATAGAAAAAAAGAACATAGACAACCCACCCAACTCACGCCCTGACCATACTTAAAACAAAGACATAACAAAGGGACTAAGGTCAGAACGTGACAGGTATAGAAGAGAGGAAGAGAACGAGAGGGGATAGGAAAGGGGGTGAATGAGAGAGAGCTAGAGGTTTAGGCGCATCACTTTTTTAAATATCAGATTCAACATTTACGAGTGGGATACCGATTTAGGCGTGTTGATCAAGGATTCTTTTTGTAATGTCACGCTCTTGCAGAGACACTCTTTTCATCTAGACTTACTGTGCCTGAGTGTGTTTAGTTATCAAAGTTGACGTTAACTGTGTTCGTGTCCATCATCATGCCCCCTGTGTGGAGAGGGCGGCTGCATGCAAGCAAATGAATGTAAATGAATGATCAAAGCTGTAGCTGAATTATTAAGAGTGTACTATGCTGGCCTGCTCCGTTACTTAATTAGCATACTCCTCGGCCCTCCTAATTGAACCGCCGTCCAGGATGCCCCCCGACGACCTGAACTTTGACCCCAGTGACAGGCGGAATTCAGCTCCACTCTTATACTTTTCCGTTCTCTCATCCCTTTTTCTTTCTTTCCTTCCTTCCTCTCTTCCCAGTCTGTCCTGTAGCTCTCATCCCTTTTTCTCCCTGTGTTATGTGTTGTGTAGTGTGTTCGTGAGGGTGTAAACATTGCTATGTACACTGAGTGTACAAAACATTAGGAACAGGGTTCATTCAGCTCCACTCTTATACTTTTCTGTTCTCATCTCTTTTTCTTTCTTTCCTACCCTGTTGGGTTGAGGATGGAGTTAGTCTCACAGTGATGACACACATCCACTATATATATATATGTGTGTGTGTGTGTGTGTGTGTGTGTGTGTGTGTGTGTGTGTGTGTGTGTGTGTGTGTGTGTGTGTGTGTGTGTGTGTGTGTGTGTGTGTGTGTGTGTGTGTGTGTGTGTGAGAGAGAGGATAGATCAAAGCAGAGGCCTTGGATGTACAGTCATACGGAGAGAGAGAGAGAGAACACAAGAGAGAGAGAGCACGAGAGAGAGAGAGAGCACAAGAGAGAGAGCACAAGAGAGAGAGAGCGAGAGAGAGAGATGTCGAGGCCTATTCAATTAGCTGACATTTGGAGGTAATACTGTATGAGTCAGCAGCAGTCTCAGTCTGCTGGCCTGAGATGTACAGATATAGATCATGTAACACTGTGGTCAAAACAAGAACGTCAGACACATGAAAAACAGCTCTCTCATTACTTACCAAGCCACAGCTGGAACAGACTGTCTGACACTGCAGCAACCTGCTTTCAACTCCCAGCTGATGACGATTAACCAATGCCATGCCGTGGGCCTGTGTCCAGCTCCCTCCTTACATTACTCCACCTCTATCATCCCTCCGTCATTCTACTTCATTCTTCCGCCTTGCTCTTTCTTCTCCTCTGCTATTTCTCCCACGCCTCCTGCACGAGCAAGATTGGGGATCAAGAGGGAGGAGATAGAGAGACCGGAACAGAGCGCAAGAGACAGGAAGAGACGGCGCTGACATGCAGGGACACTGTCACCTTCTTCAATTTCCTGCTCTATTGTTCCACCGTCTATCCAGTCTTGCCTCTGCACAGTGAAGCAGGGCGTTATGTCCCCAGTACAGATGCTCTCCCTGGTCCCCAGTCTCTGTTCCAAACAGTCAAGACAGCCAGAACTGATCCCAGTCCAGTCCATAGGACCGGGGGGGGCGTAGTGAACTGTATTAGTCTCTCTCTCTCTCCCCTGATTTCTGAGCAAGGATATGGACACAGTTTGAGTCACAGAGGACACTCTCTCCTCTGCTAGAAGTTTGCTGGTTGTGAGGGGATAAAATGGATTTACAGAAAGATGTTAGCCAGCACGTGTGTGCGTGAGCGTGTGTTTTGTGTCACTCTCTCCCTGAAAGCTCAACTTAAATACTCCCCCAGCTGAATATTTTGGAGCTGTCCTTCTCACTCAGCTTTCCACAGTGACTGCTCTTGAAATGTATGAGGCTTAGCCCTGGAGTTAGCCATGCTTGGTTGGCTAACAAAAACATGCTAGGTTGTGTCACGTTGTGTCTCCCATTATGAGTCCTGTATCACGACAGCGAAACACAAGGGCTGTCCAAAATGGCACCCGATCCCCTACACAGGGCACCACTTTTGGCCAGGGCCACGGCCATCTTTGAGACCTGCATAACGGTTGTGCTATCAAAGAGGACACACCCTTGAAGGGGTTAACAGAGGGGAGTGCTAGGAGGGTTCAATGTGAACGTAGCTTATGACTAAGTTATGCGTTACAGGCCAGAGCAGAGTGGAGACTCCAAATGTAATTACATTGATTTCTCACTGATGGCTACAAATAATGACATTTCCCTTGATCAGGGGGGAGAGCCAGAAAGGATGTGAATCAGAAGACACACACTCACACTGTCCTTCCGTACAGTATGTGCACACACACACACACACACATTCGCTCACACACATGCACTCTCTCTTACACACGTACACCCATCTCTCTCTCTCTCTCTCTCTCTCTCTCTCTCTCTCTCTCTCTCTCTCTCTCTGTCTGTTTCATTCTCTTTCCCTTTTTACATTTGCTCATTGCTCATTGCTTCATCTCCTCCCGGGTTCTTTGTAGGAACTTTCCCCCGAGGGCTGGGTTTAGATGAAATGTAACTTTTAATGGAAATCGAAATGGAATAGCAAAGGGAATGCTTCCTAATATTGCCTGTGTTACGGAGGGAAGGAGAGTCGGAGTTTCTTTTAGATTGTGCCGTTTGGACATGGTCTGCGGCCAGGGAGGTATTTGCGGCAGCAAATGAAACCCCGGGCAAGGAAGATCTATGCTTTTATAGGTGTCACTGGGGAGAAGAGACTCCTATTACAAGTTCAATGCTGTTTTAGATGGCAGAAGTAACTCGTACGACCCCCCCCCCCCACCTGTTGTTGTTCTGTAAAAGAAACTGACACACAACTGAAACACACACGTTGCCTAATCTGCTGTACCACTCGCTCTGAGAACGACAAAAGAGGATTCCTGACCACGGCCCAGCTATACAGCGACATTGTGTTGTCTTAGTTTCCTGCTACTGTACTGAACCCGATGGGAGACAGAGAGCTGGCTTCACGCGCAGGGAGCAGCAGGTGTTCATTTGTAAAGGCCCACCGGAGGAGGCAGGTAGCTGGGTCCAGGGGCAGGCAGAAGGTCATACACAGGGGGTATAAAAAGGCAACAGTACAGGCAGGGAAAAGACTAGTAACGTCATCCGGGAGATCGGCCAATAGGTTGATCACAGGAAATCCAATAGGCTAAAGTACAGGCAGGGAATAGGCAAAAGGCATCATTAGTGAGGCAGGCCAAAACTATCATACACGGTAGGATGACATTACAGGAAACCCATCACTCCAACTAGCCATGTGTTACAAACCAAGCAATACCTCACAATGATGGCGTGCATAGAACTGAACTAAATAGTGTGTGATAATGACATACAGGTGTGTGAACAGGTGAGAGTGAGAGTGAGCTGCGTTCAGGGGATCTAGGTGTTTGGGGGTGTGAGCTGGAAGCAGACGTTACAGCTACAGGCTTGTTGGGGGTTCATTTTGAAGTGAGGGATCAATGGGGAGACATCAGAAAGGTGTGTGTGTGTGACGGTCATCACTGTCCTCATCAGACAGGTGTGTGTGTGACGGTCATCTCTGTC